>NC_081846.1:38523055-38843276 GCF_963259705.1 Myotis daubentonii
TATGCACACAGCAGCGGCAAAAACACCCGGCGGGCCGGATAAATGTTTTCGGTGGGCCGCATGTGGCCCGCGGGCTGTAGTTTGAGGACCCCTGCATGGTATCCAACATTGTGTTTTGTTGTCAATAGTGGGGATATGTGCAAAGATAAAGAAAAAACTTGGGGAAAATTTTCATAAAAGGTGTAATTTCCAAAATGATAGATGGTGGTCCTATTGGCTGGTGGTCAAGGTAGAGAAACACTGCCTGCTCTCCACACCTGTGAATGTTAAAGGGGAGGCAATAACATAGATGGCCTTCATGCATTCAACTCCTTTTGTGAAGGAAGCCTGACAATGAAGCAGCTTTCATGGAAGAAAGTACTTAGCTTTCTACTTCCTTATTTGAAATGTATTGTTGCCCGGCCAATGCTGCTCAGTGGTTGAGTGTTGTTCGAGGAATCAAGAGGTCCTGGTTTGATTCTAGATCAGAGCACATGCCCGGATTTCGGGCTAGATCTCCAGTAGGGAGCATGCAGGAGGCAGATGATGAATGATGTTTCTGTCTCTTTATCCCTTCCCCTTTCTCTCTAAATAATCAATAAAAACATTTTAAAAGAA
This sequence comes from Myotis daubentonii, assembly GCF_963259705.1. Lineage (NCBI taxonomy): Eukaryota > Metazoa > Chordata > Mammalia > Chiroptera > Vespertilionidae > Myotis > Myotis daubentonii. Next base: position 38,523,653 of record NC_081846.1, read on the forward strand.
ATATATTGTTTAATGAATACTAGATTTCTTATATGTTTTGGGATTTATATAATACATTTAGACATTGACTATGATTCCAGTTACTAACAAATTAAGTTTTCTTCCTTTTTAAAAAAATTCTGAGCCTATACCAGGAACCCATCTTAATGATTTAAGCATGCAACATTCTGTTGAAAGAACATAGAAAGTAATATGCATTATTCAAGCAGATTTCTACACCCACTAGGGAAAAAAGCAAATGCAGATGTGGATGTGAAAGCACTTTCAGTTGGAGAACAGTGCTGACCAGCAAGAACTTTTGTGATGGGTGCATCCTTGTAGTGTCGAAGGAAAACTTACAAATTACATTATGTGTAATAGGTTAGAAAGGCTCTAAAAGAAAATCTGAATCAATATCTTTAACGAACTTATTTCTCTGGATATGTTTTCAAATTATATACAAGGAAAACAAGGAAGTATTTTTAGTGAGAAATTAATTCAAAACTTTATTTAGAGTAATGATTAAGAGCATGATATACTTGGCAGCCTAGATTTCAAACCCTAGCTCTAATACTTATTCAGTTTATCCACATGGGCAGTAATAGAACTTTCTACTTGTGAGGTTTAGATGAATTATTTTTTTTTTAAAAGCTCATTACATGTTCAGCACATGATGCCACTCAGTAAAAGATAGCTGTTACTTTTCCTTCATTAGATAGCAGACTAATAGGTGATAAAGTGAAATTTTATGTATGCATTATGATATAAAGATTGACTAAATGATTCTCATTAACTAACTGCTCTATTTTGAATAATTTGACCAGAGATAATATAGTATAAAGGGATTACCTAGCCCCTTTAAGCTTCTTCTTCCCCAGGCCAGCTCCTGGGCATACTGCAGGACTCAGCTCAGGTTTATCACCTCTAAGAAGCTTTTATAGGTTTATTCCTACTCACACTGGGCTTAGACCCACCTCTTCTGTATTCCCAAAACACCCAGCATACCTCTACTTAGTACAATAACTACATGACTGTCTTTTTACTGGTTAGCATTTTGAAATGCCATCCGTCCACCTAGCAAGTATTTGTTGACTCTACTCTGAGCCAGGCCTTTTGCTATGGCATTAGAGGATAGACTGTGGTCAAAGGTGAGTGAAGTCATTTTAAAGCTAAATTCTTTTTCTAAGAATCACGTAAAATACAACTTAAATTTGAAATAATCTAAAAATTTTCATGTGTTTATGTGGAGAGTGTAATTATACTGAATATTAGGTGTACGTTTTTCTCCCTGTTAGAGATAATAGTAATAGCTAACCCTCATATGACAGTTACTGTGTACCAGGCACTCTTATAAGTGCTTTAACTGAGTTGATTTATCTAAAACTCTTAACAACCCTTTGAGATAGATGTCAGTGCCACCCCGGTCCCTAATTTAAAATGAGGAAACTGAGAATCTGAGAGTTTAGTCAATTTGCTCAAGGTCATCCAGGTAATGCAGGGCAGGGCCAAGATTCAAACCAGGCCTAGAACCTGGGCTTTTAATCACGATGGCCGCTATAATATAAGGCCTACCAAGAAGGCACCAGAACCTCTCTCACACTGATATTTCTCTCTCACATCGATGTTCCTCTCTCTCTCCTCCTCCTCTCTAAAATCAATTAAAAAAAAATATCCCCATGCCGAAACCGGTTTGGCCCAGTAGATAGAGCGTTGGTCTGTGGACTGAAAGGTCCCAGGTTCGATTCCGGTCAAGGGCATGTACCTGGGTTGCGGGCACATCCCCAGTAGGAGATGTGCAGGAGGCAGCTGATCGATGTTTCTCTCTCATCGATGTTTCTAACTCTCTATCTCTCTCCCTTCCTCTCTGTAAAAAATCAATAAAATATATTGAAAAAAAATATCCCTGGGTGAGGATTTAAAACAATAACAACAAACAGAATAGCTTCCAAGTTCACCTATGCCGCTTTAAATCTTATATTTTTTCACATTCTACACTTATAAGAAGACTCCTCAGGCAAAACTCACTAAATAACCTTTAATAAACTCTAAACCCCCACAGCACTTAAGTATAAAAGTGTACTTGTAGTCACCCTCATGCTTAAAAGCTGACATCATTGACTCATATATTTATTTAGTGCCTAACATATCCTTTTAAATTGTTTCTTAATTTTCATGATTGCATATTTTGTCTTCCCTAACTCAAACAATGTTGATTTACTCTAGGATCTTCATATTAATGAATGCTATATTTATAATATGTGTTGAATTGAAGAATTACTACTGAGTTATATAAATACTCGGGATTTGTTTTTCTCCTGACTATGGACATGGTGTTTTGTTTAATATTTCTCTGGGTCATCACTCAACTATTTTTTATCTTTGTTTCTTATGGATGTAGGCTCACTAAAGAAGCCAGAAATCGGAGAAAGGTTTTCAGCAAGTTCATATCAGCCGTGAGGCTAGAGCAGTAAGATCCCATCAGAGAGAGGGAGTCTGCTTTGAAGGACCTTTGGACCCATGGGACTCTGTTGATGCCACCACTGGGGAAGCAGCTCATTGGGCAGTCTGAGCTGGGGAGAGTCATACGGAGACACAGTCCATCACAGCCTAGTATGGACGAGGCACCTTTGAAATTTTAGACCAGGTGGACTGTTACAAAGATTTTTAGCTCAGGTCCAGCAAAGACACAGGGGTAATAAGAAGAAGATCTGAGATTTATTCCTTACCCATCCCTCTTTTCATTTGTTTTCATATCTTTCAGTTTTATTCATGGTCATAGTTTAATTTTAGCCTTTCCCTGCCTTTTATTTGGGGGTGATGATTGTTACATGAAATATAGAATTGTAATTAATGTGTTTACCTAATTTATATAAGTTTACAAAATGATTTCATAAATATTATTCATTCATCCAACAAATATTTATTGAACATCTCATTCTATGCCAAACACTGGGATATAGACATGCACAAAATAAAGTCCCAAATTTCAAAGAACTTACCATTAAGAGAAGGCAGAATCCTAAACAAATAAGCATCACAGAACTAGAAATGCTGAAGTAGAACGTGGTGATAGGAAATAAAAAGGGACCTGGGTAGGAGGGTGATGGCTGTCCCTGGGCCACAGGCACTTTTTGTTTGCCCTCACTGTGTTTTTAAAAATTGAGATGACATTTTAAAGCTCATGAAAACAAAGACATCCCGTTTCTCTTAATAAAGTGGAAGGTCTGGAAAATCTGGGTTCTCATGGCCACAAGGTCGCCATCAACTGCAGCAACATAGAGTTACTTTCTGTAAACATGACAGAGATCTCCACAGAGAGCAAGAGGTTTCATCAGGGCTAATATAGGGTGAACATGGTATTCATACTAGCTAGTTCCAGTCAATCCCTGAGCTAGAGGAAAAGGCATGACAACATTTTATACCATGCAAAGAAATGCAAGATGTACTGTGAAGGCAATAGGTAAAACTAGAAAAATTTAAGTAAGAGAGTATCATCACTGGATTTGAGTCCTAGAAAGGTCACTGTTCTACTTGTGTAGAGCATAGACTTGAAGGATTCAAAACCAGAGGCAAGAGCATCTGAAGACATTATAATAATCTACTCAAGAGATGACAAAAGCCTTAACTAAAGTAGCAGCAGTGAAGGTGGAGAGAGGTAGATGGACAGAATATAGTTATTTAATGGAATTGGATGGTGATAAAGAGAGGGGTGAAAGAATGATGGGTCCAAGGTATCTTATTTAGCAGCTTAGCATACGGGATATCATTCACTGAGAGAGAATGTGAGAATGATAAGATATAAAGCAAAAATCAATGATATTTTATTTAGATTTGGGTTGGTACCAGTGAGCCCTGTGAGTCATAACGCTCCTTACATTTTATTATAATTAAAATTAGTGAAAATCAACTTTTAAAATAAAGATGAAAATTATAACCATTTCTTAGGGTAGATGTGAGCAGTTAGAGTCATAATCCATGAAAAGTGCTTACCACATCGCCTGATTGGACGGTATTTTGCCAGAATGGCTACAACATCTCCTATTCCACTTATTCTTCTGCAATGTGCTCTTACTGCTCACTCACAATTAGAATGGAGTCTAATTCCTCTCTCTTTCGTGACTGATCTGTAACCAATAGACTACAGAGGAAGTGATGCCACATGACTGCTGAAGCTAAGTCATAAAAGGCCATACAAATTTTACTTAGTTCTCTTACTTCAATTTACTCTCTAGTCCCTCCATCTGGGACTGCTCCCTCTTAGAAACCAGCTATCACCCTAAAAAAGTCAAAGCCACTTGGAAGATACACGGAAGCACTCTGGTCTACAGCCTTGACTGAGCCTGGGAGTCATGTTTACCAAGATACCCGATATATAAGTTAAGAAGCCCCCAGAACATTCTAGTCCTTAAGTGGTCAAGTCATCCCAGCTGATTGTATTTTTGGAGCTTATGACATAAAGATGCAAAAAACAGCAACAACAACAACAAGCATTCCTGCTCTGCTTTGTCTGCCTACATTCCAGGTGCTTGCTCTTGGGACACTTTCTTTCAGAACCCACGTGCAGTGAGAAGGCCAAGTGACAAGAAGAGGTCATATGTTGACTCCAGACAACAATTCCAGTGAAGGCGAGCCTTTGAGTCATCACAGCCATCCCATGAGACATGTGAGTGAAGAAGCCTCCAGATGACTTCAGCCCCGGCCATATGAGTCACCTCAAGCTGTTTGTGTATTCCATCTGAGGCCCCAGACATCATGGAGCTATCCTCACTTTGCCATGTCTGAATTCTTGACCTACAGAATTTGGCAACATGTAAATTGATTGTTGTTTATACCACTAAGTTTGGAACAGGCTCACTCACATTTAGAAGGGAGTCTAATTCCTCTCCCCTTGGTGACAAATATAGACAAAACTCAGTAATTGTTGGCTACTCTTAAAATTAGAATTATTTTTGTAACAGCTGGCCATTACATATATATGTGTGTATTATATGTATTTATTTATAACTCAGAAGAGAAGTGTACTTTAAAGCTATGTGCATAAAAATATGAGTCATTGTCAAATAAACAATAGAAGACATGGGGGTAGATGAATTAATCCAAGCAGTATGTGGGATGCAAAGAGAAGGAAGTATATAATTTTGAGGAACCCAAAGGTTAAGGAAGGAAAGAGAAGGCAGCATGGAAACAAACAAAAATTATTCAGACAGACCAGGAAAGAATCATAACATGGAAGTCAAGGTTAGTAGTAAAGAAGGTTTCTTTAGGAACATGTAATCAGTACAAAAACAAACAAATAACAACAACAACAAACCTGCAGAAAACATAATTATGATCATTAAAATGTATCTGTTAAATTTTAGTAGCTAGGATGACAAAAAGGATTGGGAGATGGGTAAGTGGGGAAAAAATCTTGGCAATTAAAAGAAAGTCTGCTTCATACATAGGACTTTATTGTAGAGAGTGTGGAAGAGACTGGATGTCTTATAGATGAACAAGACTTGAGTATGCCCTGGGCTGCAAGGAGGTAGCCATTCAACAGAGAGGATGATATACAGAAGATACAGAGAAGAGAGGAGGAGAATTTATAAAAGGAAATGTAAATATAATTTTTTAATTTGAAGAAAATAAAGTGCAGACAATTTATTTCAGATTATATGTCTGTTTCCTGTGCTGAAATTACTACTTTGGATTCTTCTTTATGGATGCCACAGGTGTGCCTCTCTTTCTTAAAAATATAAATAAACAAATCAATGAAGAAATAATTCATTTGTAAAAGTGTTCGCATTTTACCAATTTTTGTTAATGTGATAAAATGATGTTATAATGCCATTTTATTGGGTGTGAATTTGGAATAACTTCTAAAATCTCACCCCTCGTTGTTAGTATGGTTTTCAAATAATTTAGTTTTTTTCACATTGTATTAAGTACAGTTATGTTTATTAAGCAGTATGTTTAGTATACTTTCATTACATATTTTTATGGATACACACACATACTCATGCATAAACACATGCTGATAGACCCATATACACTTACTTATATTTTTGTGTGTGATGTAAGAAAACTGTTTAAAAGGACCTGTTCTGAGATGTTACTAAGAATTATCTGTGGATGGTGGGAGTACAGGTTATATCTTTGTTCTTTATGCTTTTCTATTTTATAAAATGGGCAAGTGTTAATTTTATAATTAAAATATTAGCTTCCAGAATAACAAAGATATGTGTTTAAATAATACATTCTTTTTCTGTTTGGTTGGTTGTTGTTTTTTTGTTAATCCTCACCCAAGGATATTTTTCCATTGATTTTTAGAGAAAGTGGAAGGGAGAGGGAGAGACAGAGAAACATTGATGTGAGAGAGACACATCAATTGGTTGCCTCCTGCATGCACCCCGACCAGGGCAGGGTACTTGCAATCAAGGTACATGCCTTTGACGGGAATGGAACCTGGGACCCTTCAGTGCATGGGCCAACACTCTATCCACTGATCCAAACCAGCTAGGGCTTAAATAATACTTTCTATAAAAAGGCTTAATTTTCATTCATTAAGATATTATTTTTATACTTTCCCTTAAATAAAAAAAATGAATATAGAGTCATTTTTTAAAAAAAACATGTTTGTTTGTTTGTTTGTTTGTTTTTAAATTAAAGTCAACCTGCATTGGATGAGAGCATTATTTCCATAAGACATTGAATTTACCTTACCTATTAAATGCAAAAGAACACTGTTCTTAATACTCTTGTATTTACCTCTAAGAGCAATATAACAGGGTAAACTGCAGGTACACAGAGGGCCTTTCAATATACTTGCTAATACATGTAATATAATGCATAGGAACTACAATAATTGGAATTTCTTGTTTTCTTGTAGTTTCCTTGAAAACAGCTATTATTTTCTTATTGCCTTAGCTTTGTTGATTCTTTCTCTAAGCTATGAATAGAAAAACATAGTCTTACTTTTACTGGTACATAATTAAAACAGAATGAATAAGAAAGAGAGAAGAGAGAGAGGAGAGAGAGAGAGAGACAGAGAGAGAGAGAGAGAGAGAGAGAGAGAGAGAGAGAGAGAGAGAGAGAGATAATTAACAGGGCAGAAGATGAAGCTCTTTAAACTTTAAGGAACTCCAAGCCTTCTACTCAGAAAACATGTTCAAATTGTAAATGGCATTACATAATACAAAAATGTGATCAGGCAACGTATGAAATATATTCTGGTACTGCTCTTCAGTCAGAGAAGACCTGAAGGAACAAGTTCTCTCCAAGGTCTGCCCAGTCTTACTTTATAGAAGTCTTGCAAAAGAGAAACTTAAATACACAAAACATTCTGAAGAAAACAACTCCCCAGCTAATATAATATCTCTAGTTTTGTTCTTCAATGCCAGATACAGAGCATTCATCCTGTAACCACGCAGAAACCTTATTTTCTCTAATCTGGCGTTTATTTCAATTTATTTCCTTTGACTCAAACTGGCCTCACCCAGTGCCTTGACTCACCCGCCTCCCTCTCCCTTGCTTAATCATTAAGCCCTCAGGACAACGAGGTCTGGTCAGCGCCCAGTAGTTATAGAAAAAGGTCCTGGGTCTATTGACTATTGAGACAGTTTTCAATAAAACTAAACATATCTTGGCCTCAGTTGAGTTTTAGCTCTGGACCACCCCCCCCCCCCCCAAAAAAAAAAAAAGCAGAATGATCCCACAGAACAAATCTTTGCAAAATTGGACTGCTCCATTAGTCCCCATGGTTAATGAATCTTTCCCTATATAATCCATCTCCTAAAAGCCATGGGGAGTCAGCATTAACTGCCTGTGATTCTGGGGGTGGAGCCATGTCCATAACCAACCCTTACTTTCTTGGTTGCAAACTCCTGTTCCTAACTTATTGGGCTTTGATGCACAGAGGCAAATGGACCCCTTCGGTCTGGTAACAACCTCAATTACCTCCAAGATTTTAAATTTCTGATTTTTCAAGGCAGGGTTTTGTGAGTCACCTAAGATCTGTGCCTTGTAACCTTATATGATTGATGTCAGGCACAATTTTTATAGTAATCAAAATGTTGGTAGATTCTTAAACCCTTCCATTCATTTTACATGTATGAGGAAAAGCATTTTATGTACTACTTTTATCTGCTGACTGTTTTTAAATGATTGAAGAAGACAGGCAACGGCTGCACTCCTGAAATGGTGAAGTACTTTACTTTAAAATACAAGTGACATTTTAGAGGGTACTCAGGGGTAACTAGTGGGAGAGCAGGTAAATCCCAGCCAGGGGCTGCTGCCAGCCTAATGCTGACCTCCAGAGGCCAGTGAAAATTCTGACTTGCGGTTCTCAGACTCGGAGCTTCTCCCAAACCCAAACTGACCTTCTGCTTGTGCTTTGGTGAGTCTCCCCCTCCACCCCTTCATGCGTGGACAGTGTCAACTAATTTCTTCCTACCCTGGGGCACAGCTAGAAAATGTGAGTTCCCCAGAGGAAGGGCCCATCCTGTGTGTGAGGTGATGACTGCGATGCTTCAGGTTTATCTTAGTTCTGGAGGAAACCCTTCTCAGAGTAGACGCCAAATCTTTATGCAAGGGGTATGATCACGGTCTTTTCCAATTACAATTTGTAATAAGAATAGAATCTAAGTTCTGTGATGAGGTAAAAAAAAAAAAGTAGTAAGAAATATTCTTAGAGTGTAATATTCTGTATGGGTAAAACACTAATACTTAGGTGATTGCTTAAAGGCATGATACAGGGAAGAAAAATTGGAGATAAATGTCCACAAAAGTCACAAATTAATTCATCAGAAACAGAAAGTTGGTGTTAATAGTAATTGATCTAACAAGCTTCTCAAAATCTTTTTTAAAAAAACAGGATGTAAATTTAAGTTACGTATAAATGTGATTAGAACAGGTTCATCCAATATAGGTGTCAACCAGGCTATCTATAATAATAAAAGCATAATATGCTAATAAGACCGGACAACCTTCCAAACGACCTTCTGGACAAAGCCGGGGCTGCGAGGGAAGCCAGGGTCCCGGGTGCGAGAGGGAAGCCAGTGCCAGCAGCAGGTGGAAGGAAGGCCTACTCTTGCACGAATTTCATGCATCAGGCCTCTAGTAGTATTATATGAATTTATACTATATTTAGACTATGTTTTTCAAGAAATATATTTGACTAGAACAACTCTGCAGAAAATACCAATTGTCTTTGTACTCTTCATGTCAGAGAAAGATCCACTTTGCCAAAAATTCCTTTTCTTTTGACATATACCTCAAGAAATTATTAACTTAAGTGGATACTTTAACAGTCATCATTTTGCCATTATTATTATACTAGAGGCCTGGGGCACAAAATTCATGCATGGTAGGCTTCCTAGGCCTGCCAACGATCAGGGATGATTGGGGCCTTCTGGCTGCCAGCCAGGGCCTTCCTTCGTTCTGTGCCACCCTCTGGTGGTCAGCACATGTCATAGCGAGTGATCAAACTCCCGGTCTCCCGTTCAAACTCCCGAGGGGACACTTTGCATATTAGCCTTTTATATATATAGATTATTATAAAACTTGATAAATTCTTTCTGTCTTATTCTTTCTGCTCACCTGCATTCCAACTATGTGAATGATATTTATACATTTAGTACTTTGTGTATGTTCCCTTTGTTCTGACTTCTATTTAAAAAAATAAGTTATTTATAGGATGATTGCAACTTTTGGCTTCATGCTGTTGCAATTTAGCAATCTTCTAGTTCTGAGTGAACTCTGAAAGGAATATGATAGCTATTCTCCATTGTTTGCCTATGTTCCCATGCAAAACGTAGGCATAGTCTTAGGTAATGGAACGTTAGAAAAAAGAATATTGCACTGATTAGGTTGAGTCACTTCCTGTAAAAGCAAAATTCTTAGTAAGAACATGAAACCTGTATTGAATGCCTGAGGGTTTTCGCCATTATTTCTTGCTCCTGTTGGTCTGTGGTGACTCTGGTCTGGTCTCTAAAACAGAGTTGCTTATTGATGACATTAAGTTCATAGCGACCTGTTAAGGGTTTTATTAATGCTATTCCATAGTCTGGTTCTTGAGAGTTTGAAATATTATAAAGCTTTTTTATGATCCCATAACCACCTAGTTTTAAAGATATAATTAACATATGACTCATTAGACTGCTTGTGTAATATATGCATAATGATTTTGAAAGCAAAGACATTAGTCTTAAGTCAGAAAGAACATATAATTTCTAGCAGGTTGTAATGTGCTGGGCCTTATTTTCCAGTGCAAATAATGAGTCATGAAGCAAATCAATGACAGGAGTAGATAATTAAGAAAGTATGAGAAGGAAGTCTATTAGATCATCATCTGGCCCTTCATAGAAGAAAGAAATTTTAAAACCTATTTTCTAAACACATCAACCCCTGTACCCAGCAGCCACCGTCTTCTTATTCCATCATGAATAACTCAGGCCCTTGCACAATGCTGCCACATGCAGACATTTTGCTCAGAGCATCTCTCTAACCACCTTTGTTACTTGACAAACAACCCCTTCCTTTAGAACTGAGTTCAAATGCCCCCTTTTCAGACATGTCTTCCCTGACTCCTATTGATATCACAGGACTTTGTTTATACAGTGTTATCTGCTCTATTAAAAATTAATTCTACTAATAATAAGTGCAATAGATGAACAACATTCATTGTCTACATCTGGCTCCAAGCTTAGCATGTCCCCTTCCCCAGTCTCTATTCACCTGACATGGTGAAATGATCTTTTAATTTTTGGTTTTGGGTTTTATTTACAATATGTGTTGGCTTATTTACCCACCACTGTTCCTACTTGCCACTTCTTCATCTTAAATTCATTCTCTGTCTTACTCAACTGTGTTCTTTGGTAATTTTTTTAAAAAAAAAATGATTCACCGGCAATCAACTTTCTAAGTCTTTGCATTTTGCATGTCTAAAAATGTAAATCTTTTTTTCACATTCCCACATGAGTAAGTTTGGCTGGGTAAAGAACTTAGGTTAATTATTTTTTTCTTTCAAAATGTTGATAATATTTCTCCATTGCCAGCTTGTATCCAGTGTTACTGATTTTAATTGGGAGATAATCTTTTTCATAAGCCATCTGATTTTTTTACTTGAGAAACATTTAGGATTTTATCTTTATGTTTGGCATGCTGAAGTTATACTAGGGTGTGTCTAAATGTGGGTAGGTGTGTGTGTGTGTGTGTGTGTGTGTGTGTGTGTGTGTGTGTGTGTGTGTGTTTTATCATGCTACTTAGAAACTTTTAGGATCCTTTCAATTATTTTGAATAACTCACTTTCATGGTTAAGTTTCTTCAATTAATTTGTAGCTTCAGGTTGCATTTATATTTGTGGTTGGGCATCTATCAAACAGGATTGTTGAAATGTATTTCAGCAGATCAAAGGAAAACTGTTTTACTGTAAGTGACTTTATAGTCTGAATACAGAAGACTGCCTTGGAGGCTTGGGAGGAGTTTCAGGCTGGAAAAATTTGCAAGGTGTACAAATAGCTTTTATTTAAGGTCAGACGTCTCCCCAGATGTATAAAGAGGACAGGGGACTTTTGGGACACCTTTGGAAATACAATTGACACGGGAATTTTGAACTGGAACGCATGGTGTTCCCCTGGGCAGGATGGCTTTTCCGGGCTCTTTGACCGTCAGAGTCAAAGAATGAAACCACGGACAGAAGATGGTATAGTGAAGGTGGAAATTTATTGAAGAACAAGTACAGACTCCCACATGGGGAGGGGGAAAGAGTCCCTCTGAGTCCCTTTTCCTACTGTTTATAAAGGCTGCAGATCTTTGTGCCTTGATATCCCCTCTGATTGGTCACTACCCCCTTCTGATTTGGTCACTATAGCAACTCGAGAGCTCAAAGGTCAAACCTCACATGGGACATGTGAGGCTCTCTTCCCCTCCTTCTTTATTGTCTCCTATTCCTTCTGGGCTTTCTTCCTCCTTCCCTTTATTCTGTAAATGTGTACATTTTGCTGCTCCCAGCTCCCTTGTCTTATGGAAATGTAACTCCTGCTACTCCCAGCTCCCTTGTCTTATGGAAATGTAACTTCTGCTGCTCCCAGCTCCCTTGTCTTATGGAAATGTAACTTCTGCTGCTCCCAGCTCCCTTGTCTTATGGAAATGTACCCTTCTGCAACTCTGCAGCCCTGTGTTTTTTCTATGGACCACTTAATTTTTAAAATTTCCTAAACCTGCCTATTTCACCCCCCAAAAATTCCTATTTTACCCAAAATACTCCTTTCACAATGTGGAGTCACTGTCAGACATGACAGTTCTGTCAAGTGCTATGTGAAGACTGAGGTAAGAGGTGTAACAAAAAAAACTTTTAGGAGGCCCCAAACCACATGTCTGGACACTTGGATAAGGACTCCATCCGGACACTGATATACCTCCACCCCTTACTTCCGCTACATAAGCTCCCTCTCTGTGTGTGTAACCTGCACGTGACTCTATTGGCTCATTGGGGAGGTCTCCCCTAATAAACCCGGCACAGTGGAAAACCACAAATGTGTGTGAGTGACTCCTTCCCGGATGCTCCCTTGCACACGACACCCATCCCACCGGTTGTGGTACCTTACCTGGTACACTGCCCACTCTGGGAGTATCCTGTGTCAGAACTCCGATTTCAAGGAAACCCACTGCCAAATGTATCCTGTGGGTAAATTTGCTCTCTTTGCTTTGGATTTGAAAGTTCCAAGTTAGCCTAGGCCAGGGGTGGGCAAACTTTTTGACTCGAGGGCCACAATGGGTTCTTAAACTGGACCGGAGGGCCGGAACAAAAGCATGGATGGAGTGTTTGTGTGAACTAATATAAATTCAAAGTAAACATCATTACATAAAAGGGTACGGTCTTTTTTTTTTTTTTTTTAGCTTTATTCATTTCAAACGGGCCGGATCCGCCCGCGGGCCATAGTTTGCCCACGGCTGGCCTAGGCTCTGCTTCCCTCCTTCTCCAGCCCCAACTTTGATATGAGTGACTGGATTGTAGGGAGGTACCTCATTTGTATATGAAACACTCCAGGTTTTGTCCCAGGGTGAACACTGCTGCTATGGATTGTGTTTGCATAGAGAGTGGAGGGTAGGGATGAGAAGCAGGCCAGTTGTCCTTCTATTCAAAGGGTGTCTTTAATTACCTGCCCTGACTGCCCTCAAGGGCTCCTGGCTCTTTGATTTGTTCAATCTGAGCATAATGTTTCTCCTAGTTTCTTTAGGAAATGCTATGACAATGTAGAGCCTTCTCCAGCAACAGCCTTTTATATTGGGGTGCTCTCTCTTCTGATTTCTCTAGCAAAATGATCCTATCTGCTCTTTACCATCAAAGAATTCCACAGAACTTCTGGTCTAATAAGTTCATCTTTTTTACTTAAGGTGTCTTATGTATTTATTACTTATTAAAACATTTTCTGTCATTTCAATAGAATTTCTGCAATTCCAATAGGCACAGAAGGGGAGCATGTCTGGGTTCATAATGTTATGAATATATTACATTGTATATTAGAGTAATTGTACTCTGTTTACCTCTCTTCCTGCTAGAAATTGACTTTCAGATGGCAGCAGAAATGTCTTGATAATCCCATTGCCTAGCCCAGTCATCTATAAGTGAAGAAAGTGAAGAGGCTACATGACTAAGGGCACAAAACTTTTTTAAAGTGCAAGGACTAAGGAGGAGAGAATTGTGATTTTTCTGTGAATGAAAAACAGTAGAACCTGGAGAAAGAGAGAGAGAGAGAGAGAGAGAGAGAGAGAGAGAGAGAGAGAGAGGGAGAGAGAGAGAGGTGGGGGACGGGGAAGGTGGGTCTCTGAAGCAAATAAAACTCTAGAATGATAGGAAACTTTTTGTGTTACATGGAGTTTGTTCTTGACCCTTTTCTGGGCCCCCGTTCTCCTATTTGGGAAAGAGAATGTGGCTATAAGATGACCTAGATTCTTTTTCTGTTTAACCACTGTGTGATTCGATAAATTAGACATTGGAAATGGTAGGTCTTACCAGGCCACTGATGCCCTCACACCTCCAGATAGAAGCCATATGGTCCGAACACCCTAAATGACAAAGCTTCTTTTCTTCTTCTCTATGATTGTTGGGCAGCTCTCCCTTCAGACACTCTTACTTATCCCTGGTTTTCTCTCTTTTAGCCATCATTTCCCAGTGATTTGTCTTGTGGCTGATCCTACTAATCTCTGATAAGGAATTTATAAGAAAAGTGTTAGCTGATAAGGTCTGAGGGCAGAGGCCTTATAGAGTTATATACAGTCACCATGGCATAACAACTGTGTATATGATGTGGTCCTATAAGATTACAATGGAGCTGAAAATTTTCTATTGCTTAGTGATCACATCATACCTGTCAGAATGGTGTAGCCCTAGTAAGATTGTAATTGTCGTAAAGGCACAGCTATCATAAAGTCACAGCCATAGTAACATCTGCAGCATGACACATTAATATAGAGTAAGGATATAAAGAAAGAAATATTTTTAAAGCTGTACAATGTGTATGTGTTTTAAGTTAAGCATTATTATGAGTAAAATGTTTTAAAAATTTAGAAGTTTATAAAGTAAAAAAGTTACAGTAACCTAAGTTAATTTATTATTGAAGAAAGAATTTTTAAACTAAATTGAGTGTAGCCTAAGTGTACAGTATTTGTAAAGTCTACAGTAGCATACAGTAATATTCTAGATCTTCACGTTTTCTCATCACTTACTGATTTACCCAGAACTACTTCCAGTCCTGTGAGCTCCATTCATGATAAGTGCACTAGACAGGTGTACTATTTGTATCTTTTATATTGTACTTTGTTGTGCCTTTTTTATACTTAGATAGGTGTCAGTAGCCGGTCCACCCTTGCTGCTTGACACAGTCGCTGCAGGGAAGAAACATCTGCACAGCATATGTTTCAAGGGACCTGGCGTATATGGCATATGTAAGCTCCCCTTCTTAGTGCTATGTGTTCTAACCAGGGTCACCTCTCCAAGAAAGGTTGTTTCCCCAGGTGAGGATTTTTCCCTGGAGTTAGGGATTAACCGGACTAAGGAAGGGAATAAATCAGTAAAACCCCTTAACTAAGTGCCAGGTGGGTAGTTAATCACCTTAACTATGAATAATCATGCTTAAGCTACATAATCTTTATTTAGGATAAACTCCTTCAGTTACTTCCTTGTAGCTTAACAGAACAGTAGAGTATTGACCTTGGAATGGAGATAACAAGCGCCCTAACCTTTGAATAGAATGGATAGGATTAAAATCAAATGGTATAAATGCAGATGTAACAGGAAAATAAAGACAGAACCTGGCTGGAGAACCTGGCTAGGCTGCTGATCAACTGAATACTGTCTCCATGTCATTCCTTCTTCACTGACTCCATCCACACCTTTGGGAACCCCTGGACCTGCTGGGGCAGGTCCCCAACAGATAGGTTTATATACACAAATACCACTGTGTTACAATTGCTTACAGTATTCAGTCCAGTAACAAGCTGTACAGCTTGGTACCCTGGGAGCAATCAGCTCTCCCATAGCCCAGGTGTGTAGTAGGCCATACCAACTGGGCTTGTGTAAGTACACCTCTATGATGTTCTCACAGGGACAAAATTGCCTAAGATAATTTCTCACAGCATATTCTCATGGTTAAACAGCACATGACTGTACCATTTTTTTGAGGCAGCAATTAATATGAAGCATTATCTTTTATTTTTCAAGACATTCTTTTCAGTTGTAAGGAGAAAAATTAACATACAAACCATGTGATTGAATAAATCTGCTATCAAAGGCTATGAAAACGCTGCCCTTTTTCCGGGGGCAATTAACAAAAGCTCTATAAAAGTACACAAACACTGACCTCAAGTCTGTTGAGGGCCGAGCATTCCGGGGATGCATGTTATCCAGCAGGCAGCCCCAGACATTAGGGGAAAGTTACAAAAACTAGCCTTGGGATGCCACCTTACACCACCTCAGGGTCACCCAGCTCCTGGACTACAAGGTGCAATGCTATTCTTTCAGACAAGGGGCCTCCTCAAAAACCGTGCCCTCTCGGCCACTGGAAGAGGGGCTGTCCTGGGACCAGGGGGTCCTCAGGCCAGAACCTACCCACATGATGGCCTGGAACTGAAGGGGCCCTAGAGTTCATACCCCAAATAGTCCCTTTTAGGGATTAGGATCTTGAAAGGTTTCCATTAATTATACGGACACATAATCTTGGAGTCATGATTCCTGAAACATTTATCAATGATTTGCATTTTATCCAAATGTAATTAACCATACAATCCTATCTAATAAAAGAGAAACATGGTAATTGGTGTACAACCGCTACCCTTCCCATTGGCTAATCAGCGAGATATGCAAATTAACTGCCAGCCAAGATGGTGGCCAGCAGCCAGGCAGCTTGAAACTAACATGAGGCTTGCTTGCCTCAGTGACGGAGGACTCCAACGTTCCCTGCCTGCCGCTGCAGGCCTCTGAGCTGCAACTCTAAGCAACTATGTAACAAATATAGAAGCTAAACAAAACCCCAGAAACCTGCTTTAGTCCGCCGGGCTTCAGCCAGAGGATCGCAACATTATAAGCAAAGGCCAGAAACCTACTTTCAGCAGCGGAGGCCTAAGAGCTGGAGCCAAGCCTCAAAGCTAAAGCTGGCCCAGAATAAAAAAAAAGAAAAGATAAAAAGGAGCGGTTGGGAGCTTCAGTCACCCCCAGCCTGAAAACAGCCCTCAGCCCCTCACCCAGACTGGCCAGGCACCCCAGTGGGGACCCCCACCCTGAAGGGTGTGTGACCAGCTGGAAACAGCCATCATCTCCTCACCCAGGCTGGCCAGGCACCCCAGTGGGCACCCCCACCCTGATCCAGGATACCCTTCAGGGCAAACCAGCCGGCACCTACCCGTGCATCAGGCCTCTACCCTATATAGTAAAAGGGTAATATGCCTCCCAGCACCGGGATCAGCGTGACAGGGGGCAGCGCCCAAACCCCCTGATCGCCCTGCAGCTCTGTGTGTGACAGGGGGCGAGGCCACAACCTCCCTATCCACCCTGCTCTGTGCCTGATAGGGGGGAGCTCCCCAACCCCCTGATCGCCCTGCGGTTCTGTGTGTGACAGGCTGCGGTGCCCCCCCCCCCCACGGGCCCTGCTCTGTGTGTGACGGGGTAGAGCCATAACCTCCCCATCGGCCCTGCCTTGAGTGTGAGAGTGGCGGCGCCCCAACCCCCTGATTGGCCCTGCTCTGTGGGTGATAGAGGGTGGCGCCCCAACCCCCTGATTGGTCCTGCTCTGTGCGTGACAGGGGGTGGCGCTGCAACCTCCCCATCGACCCTGCCTTGAGTGTGACAGGGGACAGTGCCCCAACCCCCCAATCAGCCCTACCCTGAGCATGACTGAGGGTGGCATCACAACCTCCCGATCCACCCTGCTCTGTGCATGACAGGGGGCAGTGCCCCAACTCCCCAATCAGCCCTGCTCTGAGCCTGACCAGGGGCTGCACCTAGGGATTGGGCCTGCCCTCTGCCACCCGGGAGCAGGCCTAAGCCAGCAGGTTGTTATCTCCCGAGGGGTCCCAGACTGCGAGAGGGCACAGGCCGGGCTGAGGGACCCCCCTTTCCCCCCCAAGTGCACAAATTTTTGTGCACCGGGCCTCTAGTCATTTAATAAGACCCACAGCTACCAGGAGACCCACCCCTATCTGGTGATTATTGAGACAAGGAAAGATGTCCAGAAAAGGTCCAAAGCACAAGCCTTGCCTGGGAGGGAAGCAGAGTGGGGCCTGAGAGATACATTCCTCAGGATAGAAGCAGCAATATTGGATTTTCGGTCACAGATATGGAGCCTAAGAAGGGAAGAAATAAGACTTAAACAATTTTGAGCAGAAGACAATTTAACTTCATGAATTTTATCTAGGGCTATCCCTCAACTGATTAATATTTATTGATTCTATTTATAAGCAATGAAATGGATGCATGCTATGATTCAGTCAATCAGAGGGACTTATAATATTTTTAAGTGGTTGAGAATGGGGAAATTACTACTTGTCCCAGATGAAACCCAGATGGCTTTATAAGTTGATATTTCAAGAGCTTGCTTGATAAAAGCACAGTTATCCAATGGGAAAGCACATTAATACTACTTATGCCAATTCAAACATCTCATCGAATTATTTTTTGCTCAAAATCCATTTTAAGGTTTAAAAATATGAACAGCTGGTGGCATGAGCTTTAGAATTAATTACAGAGTGAGTCAATGAACATAAAATTATGTAACACTTCAGGTGGAAATTTATAAGATAATAAATTTTAAATCTATATCTCACTACTTCAATTTACTTGTATCTAAAATAATCTTAAATTGGCTTTGTAGACAGCTTGTGCAAAAAGAAAGGTGTTAAGTATTACATGATTGATTAAATTGGAATGAATGGTATTCAAAATTACCCAAATAACTGTGACACACAATGAGATGATAAAATAAAAAATGTATATAACATAAAGATGTATATAAATGAAAAGCTGGACTGAAGCACACCAACATTTTGATAATGTTTATCTCTGTGCTGGGATTGAGGATCATTTTATTTTCTTCATCAGGAAAAGTGTTGTTTATGGAAAAGATAATGTATAAGATCCTCCCTATAATTCTAAGTTCTCTCAAAGGCTTAGTGGGTGAATGTCACCTACGCATGAGAATATTATGAAGGTACGTTATAAAGGCTTGTGTGAATTAAGTAGAGATTTACTTTGATCTCTTAGAAATACTGTGTACATACTGCCTAGAAAACACTGATATATATAAAAGCAACTGAACGACCAGAACAACCAGTCGCTATGATGCACACTGACCACTAGGGTTCAGACGCTCAATGCAGGAGCTGCCCCCTGGTGGTCAGTGCGCTCCCACAGCAGGAGCACCGCTCAGCTGACTGACCTGTCCCAGCAGCCCAGCAGCCTGGCAGCAAGCACTCACTTCCTCAGTAGCCCTGCAGGCCCAATCTCAGGAGAATGGGCCAGAAACCGGCGAACCAGCACTGCCGGCACAATCCTGACAATGCCGCTAGCCTCTGGAAGTCAGCCTTGGACACCATGGCCGCTTCCCCTCCCTAGACCCTCTGCAAGGAAGAAACAATACAAAAGTGGCTGCCAGGTGGCTCCTGACAACCAGCTCGAATGTCAGCAGGACAGATCCAGATCCAGATCCACCGCCTGCTGGGAGGGCCAATTGTGTCCCGCCCCACCCCTCTGGGGACCCCTCCCGTGCACGAATTCGTGCACCGGGGCTCTCATTTTAAAATAACGGACCAAAACAGAACTGTTTTTGCTGATATTGTTGAGATTAGACAATCAACTTTTTGCTAACATCGATTTTCTTGATGGACAAATGCTGACAGGGAAGGGATATACACATTTAAACACACACATGATCTTTCCTTGGTAGAAAAGACATTATATTTGTGCAAGTGTTCCTTAAGTAATTGCTCAATGACCTAAACCAATCTGAAGGTATGATAAAGGGGAAAGAAAAAGGAAAAAAATTTAAGAGGAAAGGCACAATTGATGAGAACAGAATTCTTATAATGGATTTTTTCAAAACTCAAATTTCCATCACATAGAAAGGGATTAGCTGTGAATCTGTGGGACAGTTTATCTCATACTTGAAATTTCCTGTGAGTCACACCTTTCACCTGAGCATCTTAGACTATTTTATAAACAAAAAAACCTCAATAACATCTGCTTATTTTCTTTGTTTTATAAATGGACGAATAAGACATCAAAGAGCTTGTAAAGTTGATGGAGGTCACCTAGGATGAGACTGATTTCATATCAACACGTCTCATGGCCCTCAATTAGGATTTGGAGAACTCCACAGCTCCTACTCTAGCACATTCTGTAACATGAAACCCATATCTTTAACTTTTTAAAAATAATTTTTAAGCCCTGCTGGTGTTGCTCAGTTGGTTGGGCATCGTATGTGCACCAGGAGGTTGCTGGTTCAATTCCCAGTCAAGGGCACACGCCAAGGTTGTGAGCTTGATCCCCTGTGGTGGGTGTGTGAGAGGCAGCCTATCGATGTTTTGCTATCACATCAATGTTTCTCTCTCCCTTCTTCTCTCTCTGAAAAATCAATAAACTATTCTTTAAAAATTTTTTAAGATAATTTTTAAGACTTTTCTAGGAAAAAAAAAATCTATATATGCACTGACAGATAAATATCATCTATCTATAGATGCAGATAGGAGGATAAACACAGAAAGAATTCATAGCCAGTAATGTGGCAGTAAATTGATCCCAAGCCAAGAAGTTGGAGGCTGGTTTCTGACCATGAACATCTGCCTTTGTTTACATAGCTGAGGACAGAATGGGGATGTCTGCAGGCAATAAATTGAAAGGTGGAATGTTCGCAATTTGGGGGGTGGCTGGGGGGGGGGGGAGGTTAACTTCTTTGTGAATTGTGATCTTTCTGGCGTCTCTTAATACTTGTTCAGAGGTCCTTAAACTTCCTTCATTGATGGCTCCCTGAGGTCTCAGTAAATTTTTCACAGTATCCCCAGGCCAAAAAAAATACCTAATAGTTCCATTTATTAAGTTGCTCGATCCAAACAATTTAATTAACAGTTGGCATGATTTCCAACAGATGGCACTGTGCTTTCTCTGGACAGTGTTAAACACGCCCCGTGCTGCTGCGAGTTCCCTGAGAGGGGCACCAGGGCACCTGGGCTCAGTTTGGGAACCATGGCTCTAAGTCACCTGTAAACAAGGTGGAGTGAGCAGCACAACCAGCCTTGGTAGATGGGATTTGAAAACAAGTGCACACTGCCCCAGTAGAATGTCTACATGTCTCTTGACTTTAGACCTCTCAGACTTAAGTCAAACACCATTGTCTATTACCCTCAAACACCTCCATTATGGAGCTGTCTTTCTCTCATTATAGGAACTCCGGAAAGTTATCTGGTTCTAATCAAAATTCCTAATTACTATCCTTTATGCCTAATTACTACTGTGCCCCAGTACAGAAGGGCAACAGCTGGTCTCTCCCACATAGAACATACAGGAAGCCGAACGCTGTAAGATTTAGCTTCCTCCTCTCCGGACAAAAACCTCCAAAATTACAAACCATCGAAGTTCATTCATTCGATTCAACCACTCACTTTTTCACTGTCTAGGAATCATTCTCCAATCCACATAGCCTTCAAGAGAACTATGCAAATACAACCAGCCTCTGTCTCTGAATCACACCAAAAGGCAAACACGTTTTTTTCCAAATACTGAAACTTTGTTTGGGACAGCCACACTTAACCCATAAACATAAATGACTTTTTTTTTTCTGGGTCCTGAATGGACACTGAGGAATCAGGCAGTGCTCTGCCTCTGAGAATGAGCTTTGATAAACCTGTGGGCTTGCCAGTGGATGAGAGGTCCTGGAGTGGTGAGCTGACCTAGAGGACACGGCGTTTTTAAATGAATCTGCAGATGAGAAGTTACAGGAGTAGAATGCTTTAAAGTGCAGGCGTGATCAGCTATGGAACTGTTTCTCACACAGGCAGCTCCTTGAAACATGTATCCGGGGGTAAAGAAGCAGAGATTTATTTATTTTTTCCCTTTAACCGGTGATTAGTGATTCACCTAAGCCACAGAGTTTCTAATCGGGCTCTGATAAAAAGGAAATATGCTGTTCTGGGTTAAATACAATTCTTTTATTTTTTTCAAGAACTCTGGAGAGAGTGCCTATTCCGTGCCAGGCACTGTCTAGGTTTAGTGGGAGAGCAAGGACTGCGGTCCGGATGAACAGGGAAAGGAGAGTCCTGCCCTCCCAGAGCAGGACCTGATGGTGAAGAACAAACAAGAGGTCCCGTTCTACACCGCGGGGGAAACGGAGGAGGTGTCCGGCAACTCACTTTCCTCTCTGACCTCAATTTACTCTTTTTAAATGAGGGGGTTGGACCATGCGATCTCTAAGCCGGAAGGTTCTGATTCTAACACCCTAGGAAGTTCACTTCAAAGTCAGCGAAAGAGTTGCAGCCACATAAATAGACCTCTGGGTATAAACACTATGTTATCCAAAGGGAAAATAAATATGACAGGCGACGTGTTTTTAAATAAACTCACTGTGGTTTTTAATTCTCAATTCCAACCTTGAGTTTTATGAGTATTGATTTCCTAAGAAAAGAAAGCCCTTCCTTAAGTACCTTTCTATTCATCTTAAATGAAGGCCATTAAAAATTTTCAGGCTTAATGTTTAGTATATAACTTTCAGATTTGTTGCCCTTCTTACCCTCACCAAAAGGAACTTTTTATGTAACTAAAACAAGAAGTTTAATTTTTGGACACATAGGAAGTTAAAATACTCAGCATGTATAACTTATCCAAAAAAAAAAAAATATCTTGACTGTGACATACTTCAAATGTTGACAAGTAGTACTATTGCCAACACAATGGAATGGGTAAATGGAGGGATGAGACTTGAAACGCCTATGATTTACTTAAGGTCACAAAGCTATTTTATGCATCTGCCTTATTTCCATCTTATTTTATTTATCAGCAGTCCTGTGGAGTGATTTCCCTGCTCTGCAGACAAGGAAATTGAGTTTTATAAATAGTATGTTCTTACAATAGTAATGGATTTAAAACTAGGTCTACTTATTTCAAAAGCTCTTTCAATTTTCCCCTATACCTTGTGGGATCTAGCACATAGCCCCTTCTTTTATTCACGTAACCCCAAATTGCACATTCTCACATAGATCAAATAGAAAGGATACCTTTATTTTTCTTTGGAGAATGAAAATAAGGAAGTTGTAGAGGAGGATAAGGGGTAAAAGTGATGTTAAAAATGGCCACACTATTACTCTAAAATGTTTCCAGACTTATCTTACCCTAACCCTGCCTGGATCTTATACTCTACCCAAATTAGACTCAAATTAGACTACCACAGTTCCAGCCTCGGCTTCTTTATTCTTTTCTTTCCTAGAATTCCCTTTCTCTTATCTCTGGTTACCAAAAACCTATTCCTCCTTTTAAAGTCTATTTCATGAGTCATCCCCTTCCATGAGGCTCTCTGAGCCTCAGTCAAGAATAATCATATCTCCCTTGCAGCGTCATTAAAATGATTATATGACACCTCAACCAATAATAAAATGTAAAAATAAAATAAGTATATTATTTATCAGTATGAAAGATAAAACTTTTATAGGCCCATAGCTTTTATACTCACTCTTAGATAATGTTTTAGCATTAAACAATCCACTCTAGTCTAATAATTGTAAAACTAGAGTCC
This sequence comes from Myotis daubentonii, assembly GCF_963259705.1. NCBI lineage: Eukaryota > Metazoa > Chordata > Mammalia > Chiroptera > Vespertilionidae > Myotis > Myotis daubentonii. Next base: position 38,546,881 of record NC_081846.1, read on the forward strand.
AGTCCAGTAAAGAATAAAATATCTAAACTATTATTTGATGTCAAGCTTTCCCAATACCCAGAATGGGGGCCCAGGGCAAGGAGGGGAGAGGGCCATGGTTGGCTTCTTAGGCAGTTTCTCCGCTGACTCCTCAACCCTGTGTAAGCCACAGTTCTGGCCTCTGGGAAGGAAGTCAGCCTAGGAAGCGAGGGACTAGAAGAAAGGGAACAGGTCACATGGCTGGTACAATGTAATCTGTCCTCAGTGCCCTCGGACTGAAGCATTGCCGATTCTTCCTCTTTTGGACACTTTTGTTGATTCTCTGGAGATGCTTATTCAGATCACCAATGAAGTTCTCCTGCCCTTGGCATTGCCCTCTTCTGGGGAGCTCTGTTCTGCGTATCTAGCAACAACTCACCATCTCTTCTTGTATCGTAACCCTCTGAGGCTGTGCTTTTGGAAGAGATTTCCGTTTAAGATGACCCAGGTCAGTTCACCTTTGGAAGGTGTCTCATTTTGTCCCCATGAGCCAATCTGAGTGGAAGGGCACACGGCCCCAGTAGAATGTCTTCATGTCTCTTGACTTTAGACCTCTCAGACTTAAGTCCAACACCATTGTCTATTACCCTCAATCTCCAGGACACCAATCTCAAAATCCCTCATAGTTTTCCCTCATTGGCTTGAGGTGAAGGTAAACATCATTCTATTCCCATGAGGAGGGAGCAGAGAATACCTCATAAAGTTCACACAAAGAAATCTCTCTACTCTCCTTTTTCCTCTTCTACCAGCTGGGGTATGTGATCAAGCTGCTGAAGGAGTCTTTGTCCCTTAACAAAGCATGCACAGGTGGTCCAGCACTTTAGTATCTGGGGAACTGGGCAGGGAGGGTGGAGAGAATGTTCTCTGGAATCTGTTCTATTGTTCTTTGTCTTCGGGCTCCATTTTAACAACCTGTTACACGGATTAACGGGCCTAAGGAGTAGCTGAACCAGTAGCTGAATGTGAAGTCATCAGGAACCAAGGAAGCTTTTCTCTGTCTTTCCCTCTCTAGGGTCAAACAACTGCCTTTATTGCTTCCCTCTGTTCATAATCTACGTCTTTCTCCTCTCTTTCCTGAACTGGCTTTCTTTGTTTCTCTAGGCACATTCAACAGCAGCCACTCCACAGCTTCCAGTTTCATATATTTGCTCCCACAGACCACAAGAGACTAACTTGTTGGAATCCCACTACAAAACTCCTGGAGCGGGCAGACAATTGGCCTAATCTGGACCAGGTGTCTAACAGGCTACCAGAGCCCATTCTTGAGGGCGAGGAAATTCCCAAAGAAAAGAGGCAATAGCCTGGGCAGACACTCTCTAACAGTGTCAGAAACACGTCTGTTGCCTGGCACAAGGCCTAGTAGTCAATGCACAGTATGTTTTTCATCACTTCCAAGACATTTATTATCTTCTGAGTAGTTAGATATACTGGACATTGTGGTTATTCTCTAACATTACTCTCCCTTTCCTTAGTCCTACCCACATTTTAATTCAAATATCTTCACCTCCCTTAAGCATATCACCCTAGCAGTGGGGCAAGTGGCTAAAGTCCAAACTAATGAACATAATCTCTCTCTGTGGTCACAGTTATTTGTCCCAGGATGACTGATGTCAGGCTGATGAGATCAGAGGAGTGGTTTCAGGAGAAAAAACGCCCTCCCTCTTCTGAGAACACTCTTGGAAATGATCCTTTCTCCCTCCATAGATGTGCATGGACTAGCGCATTGCCCTGAGAGCGGACATAACCATGAAAGTAGACCACAAGTAGAACCAGGCTTAAGAAAAAGATGAACTTACAAGAGATAGAGAAGAGATGAAAGGAAACTGAATCTTTGAAGATGTGATTGAACAGCTGACTCAAACCAAACCTGAAGCCAACTTACATGTCAGCTTCCAGTTATATGAGCCAATAAATCCTCTCTGCCATTTTAACTAGCTTGGATTGGATTCCCAAAAGATCTAATTTGTATATTAATCCCCAATTCTAACATATATTTGCAAAAGATTATGATGTTCCCTGAGCAGAAGTTGTAAATGGACTCTAGGAAAAAAGGGAATTTCAACTCTCCAAGAATATTAGGATAAAGGCAACCTAAGACCTCTTAGGGAATACAGTTGTGTTAAAAACTCAGGGAAAGGTATTGGAAGATGTTTGAATTGAATCATAGTAAACTGGCTGATTTTGTACTAACAGATGTTATTTCAAGGTGACCCCATGTGATGCCATATGGATTGTTCTCTGACTCTGACCATGGAGGATATTGAAATCTTTCAAGAAATTGAAGGGAACATCAAGAAGTGAATACCACTTGGGGCTACCTGAGAAAATAAGGACGACTACTTTACATAGAAACCAAATTCTACATAATAAAAGGCTAATGTGCAAATTGTCCCCTGGACCTGAGTTTGACTGGGAGTTCTACCAGGGGGCAGGGCCAGCTGGCCAACCGCCCAAAGCCCCTTCCACCAGCTGGCCCCACCCCTGATTGCCCCACCCCTGCATCTCCTCCCCACCGGCCAGCCTGATCAACCACTATCCGGGCAGGCTGGCTGGACCCCACCAGTGCACTAATTTGTGCACAGGGCCTCTAGTAAAACAATAATATTGGGGGGAGGGAGGCATAGGTTTCTACTACCTTTAATAAGTCCAATCTAGAGAAGCCCTTGAACACTAGGACCCATAACCAAGAGGAGATGGGGAGACCTCAGTAAATTCCAGGCTTACATTCCAAGGTAAGACTTGAAGAATGTCAGACAGGTGGCAATTCTGAGACCAGTGTAGGGGCCAAGAATGTACTGCTCATCAGAACTTCAAACCAGAGACCCTGCCAAGGAAGAGAAGTTTCTCTGAGTTCTAGCAGTACCACAGGATAGAGAGAGGGAAGACAAGAGCTTATAACAGAATGCTACTTTTTTTTTTAAAAAAACATTGTTTAATGTTACCTTGTTACCTAGTTCTTCTCAATTATATTTTTATGCAAGGGTAGACACTCTTGTTTTATACTTGAAATAATATTTTGAAATACATTATTATGCTTTTCTTTTTGGTACTTACTTATTTTTTTTTGTTTCACCTTACTCTTCAACTGGAGCTCTTCATTACATCTGGGACAATTAATCCCATCTAATAATAGACAAACATGGGAATTGACCATACCTTCGCTATGCCTCCCATTGGCTAATCAGCGTGATATGCAAATTAACCACAAACAAAGATGGCAGTTAATTTGCATATACTGGCTGGGAGCAAAGACTGAAGACAACATGGAAGCGAAGCGCTACAGAAGGGAGCTAAGTAGAGGCGATGGAGACAGGAACGGAGCCAAGGCTGCAGAGGTGAGAGGCGGGAAGTGGGAGGTGGGAGGGGAAACCCAGCTGCAGTGGCTGGGAGTGGGAGGAGAAACCCGCCGTAGTGGCTGGAAGCAGGAGGGGAAACCCAACCAGAGCAGCTGGGAGCTGGAGCGAAGCCCACCTCAGCTGGTTTCGCTCCCTTCTCTGCTTTGCTCCAGCTGCAGGAAGCCCTATTCTTGCAGGAATCTTCCTGCAACAGGCCTCTAGTCTATACTAATAAAAGGGTAATATGCTAATTAGGGCAGACATCTTTTTGATGACCTACCAGACGTCCTTCCAGACAAGGCTGCAGTGGCTGCGAGGGCCGAGGTGCAGCTGCAAAGGGCCGAAGCTCAGGCCAGCAGTGGCAGCAGCAGTAGGGTAATGGGGGCAGTGAGTTCCCTTGATCTACCAGGTTGCCTCCTGCAGAGTGAGTCCAGACTGCAGCTTGGGCTGGGGGCCAAGGCAGAGTTGCTTAGGGGTGATCAGGCTGGCAGGGGAGCAAGTTAGGGGTGATCAGGCTGGCAGGGGGGCAAGGTAGGGGTGAGCAGGCTGGCAGGGGGCAAGGTAGAGGCAATTAGACTGGCCAGGAGCCAAGTTAGGGGTGATCAGACAGGCAGGCAGAGGAGTTAGGGACAATCAGGCAGGCAGGCAGGTAAGCAGTTATGAGCCAGCAGTCTCGGATTGTGAGAGGGATCCCAGATTGGAGAGGGTGCAAGCCGGGTTGAGGGATCTGCCCCCCACACCCGTGCACGAATTTCATGCACTGGGCCTCTAGTCTTATCTAATAAAGAGGGAATATGCTAATTGACCCTCATGCCATCGCAAAGATGGTGCCACCCATAGCCAATAAGGAGGGAATATGCTAATTGACTGCCACACCCTCAAAGATGGCAGCACCCACAGCCACAAGATGGCTGGCAGGAAGGGGCAGTTGTGGGCAATCAGGCCAGCAGGGAAGGGCAGTTAGGGGCAACCAGGCCAGCAGGGGAGGGCAGTTGGGTCCATCGGGCCAGCAGAGGAGCAGTTAGGCATCGATCAAGCTGGCAAGGGAGTGGTTAGGGGGTGATCAGGCTGGCAGGCAGAAGCGATTAGGGGCAATCAGGCAGGTAGGCAGGCGAGCGGTTGGGAGCCAGCAGTCCCAGATTGTGAGAGGGATGTCCAACTGCTGGTTTAGGCCTGATCCTACAGGCAGTTTGACATCCCCTGAGGGGTCCCAGATTGGAGAGGGTGCAGGTTGGGCTGAGGGACACCCCCCACCACCAGTGCATAAATTTTATGCACCAGGACTCTAGTATTGTTATAATTAAAAAAGAAAAGTCAGTAATCAGAGTTTGGCTTTGGATTCCAAAATTAGGTTCTTAAGATCAATTTCAGTAAGGACAGACTTGAATTTAGTTTTCAATTTCAAGAGTCAGGCAAGAGATTGAGATAGAGAAGGTTTTTGTTTTTATTTCACAATTTTTTCTTTAAATGTCAGGAAACAAATTCTGGAAGGCTGCAAATAGAGTTTTTATCAAAAACTTATAAATATGAAGAATACAGGAGATGACAGAGGGACAGTTTTCTAGCCCCCCAAAAGGAAACAAAAAAAAAAATAACAAAATCTTCCTTAGGTGTGGTGTCTTAGGCTGCTGGGCTGCAATAACAAAATATGACAGACTGCTGGCTAAACAACAGCAATCTAGTTCTCACAGTTCTCAGGCTGGGAAGTCCAAGATCAAGGTGTCATCTGATTGAATTCCTGGTGAGGACCCTCCTCCTGGCTTGCAGATGGTTGCCTTCTCTTTGTGTCCTCACATGGCCAAAAGAGAGAAGAATTAAATTAAACTTTCAGCATTTTACAAGTTTTTTTATATAACATTTTTATTCTTCTTACATTTTATCTGTTAATTTATAAAAGAGTGACAAAATGTGTGATTTATATTTTTATAAATTCATTTTTTAATTTATGATGAGTAATCTTTTCATAAATTTCATAAAGTTATTAATATTAAACACTTTATTTCATTGACTATTTTATTTTGACTTCTAAGCACACTTTTAAAATTAAAAATATAATAACATCAATACTGGTTTTTAGTTTTACATAAATACCAAAAGATTTGTGTCATAATTTCACTCCCTTATGAAAATCACTTCCCAGGAGGAATCACTCTATATTTCCCATTTTGAAAGAAAATATAATTAACTGTATCACAGTAAAAAGAAAAATAGCAACAAAAGATTGATAACCAGAAAAGAATATAAAAAGTTTTGTTTTGACCTATTAGTCCTATTAATTAGGCTACCTTACAACTGTAAAAATATAAATATTAACAAGAAAATTTATAGCAATTCAAATTAATTTTGTCCAATAGCATTGCAAATGAATTTCATTCTGTAGATGAGTAGATTCTTCCTGTGTAGTTGAAAAGGTTAAAACACAAGGTTTTAAAATTCAGTTTAACAATCTTATTCTGGTATTCTTTCTTTTTTTTCAAATATAATATTTCTGCCTGACCAGTAGATTTTTAAATTAGTATTAGTATTCCTCTGGTTCTTTCATTAATTAACTAAATCAATCTTTGACACTTGTAATTTTATATTTGTAAAAGAATCATGTTTTTAATTTTTGAAAATTAAAATTTGATAAGCATTAAATTTGGTGAGCAATCACAGTTTTAGAGAAATTAAAATCTGCATTTTTACAAAATTAATTCACAATAAATTAATTAAAAACTCACCTCATTTGTTTCACAGGATTAGTCAACCAGAATGGGAGTTTCTACATTCAAGAGATCAGTGTGTTTTCCATGCTATCCCTTAGTCTTATCTCCCAAGAATGTCTAAACACTGGACACAATCTCATTAGCTGTCCTCCCTCAAGAGATGTACAAAGATCTTTTACAATTTATGTGTATCACAGATGTTTATTTTAGGAAAACAAATGGACTTGTAAAAAATGAGAAAATAACAAGTTTAAGAAATCCCCAAATTATTTCCATCATCATTTTTCTAGAGTCCCCAACTTCCTTTTGACCTAGTGATAAGAAGTCCTATTAGACTGTTTACTTTTACATGAACTTTGAAATTCATAAAAGTTATCCCTAGACAAAGGGTGTGTGGTCGGTCATCTTTCTATGGGAAGTTCTTCTGTAAAAGCCCATCCTATATAATAAAGAGGAAATATGCAAATTAACCCTCACACCCTCACAAGATGGCTGCCTATCAGCAGGCTGGCAGGGGGGTTAGTGAGGGATGATCAAACAACTAAACAGCAGGCTGCATGGGGCGACCAGGCCAGCAGAGGGGGGCAGTTGGGGGCAACCAGGCCAGCAGTGGGAGCAGTAAGAGGTGGCCAGGCTGGCGGGGAGGGGGCAGTTAGGCACGATTAGGCCAGCACACAGAGGCAGTGAGGGGCGATCAGGCCAGCAGTGGGGGCAGTTAGGGGCAACCAGGCAGGCAGGAAGGTGAGTGATTAGGAGCCAGCAGTCCAGGATTGTGAGAGGGATGTCCTCCAAGGGGTCCCGGATTGGAGAGGGTGCAGGCTGGGCTGAGGGGATCCCCCTCCCGTGCATGAATTTCATGCAGCAGGCCTCTAGTGTTCTATAAAAGTCGTCAGAGTTGAACAGTGAGTGTCTGATCTGAGAATACCCAATCCTGCACCATAATCCCTTCTCCAGGGACCCTGACATGGAACAGTTACAGTTGCTGTCAGGTGGTAGTGGATTTTCTCCAACACAGTCCAAAGATGAGAGCCCACGTGGAGCCCTCTCCAGTGAGGAGTCCCGGAGAGCTGCCGCTCCTTTAGCATCAGAGAATCAGCCTTGCATCGCAACCTTGAAGCAAGGAAGTGTACTTTCCTCCCTCTTCTTTTGGAGTGAGGAAAATCCCGAGGACATAGCATACATTAATATGAAAAGATTACCCTGCCAGAGCAAAATCAGGAATAAAGATCTGACAGACATCGGCTCTCTCAACTTATACCAATGACAAACAGCTAAGAAGCGAAATTCAACCATCACTCAACATTAGGTCTTTAATGAACAATTTGATCAAATTGGGTTTGTTTCTTTGTAAGGAAGTGACTTCGAATCCGGAAAAAGTGACTAGTTGTTCAAACCATAGGAGGCCATTTGTACGGAACTTGCGTAGAAATGCTAACTCACTGGGTTGGATTCCATATATGTCTCTATGAAGCTTGGGAAACAAATAAGGAAAGCTCATTCACAGATTTAGGTTTCCATAAACAAGATGACAGAGAAAAGGATGAGCTGCTGATGTTTTTCCATTTCACCCTGTGAACATGTTACTCTGGAAATTATCACCGGGCTAAGGTCTTTGGGCTCGCCATAATTAGATTGTTTCTCCAGGAATGCAGCTTCACTGGTGCTTACTTAGTTACTGCTGACCCTGCCGATGCAGGCTGCACAGGGAAACATACTTCACTCAGAGCCCGAGACAATACCAAATATGTACCTGCTGCAATGCCAGCTTCCAGTTCCAAGATGCCAAATCCAAAGGGAAGTATTTCAGATACATCTAAACTCTGATTCACCTCCTTAAACTTAACATAGTTGACGTGAATGGAGGAAACACATGGAATAATACTCTATGACTATTCAAACAGGATTCTGTCAATATTTACTGTTTCTGCTGGCCACATTTGATATGATATTTGCTTCCTACATTATTTTCCATAGTCCATGAACCCTTTCTAAGTAGGGGCAGTTAACACTGTAATTTTCTTGCTCTGGGATGTATAGCTAAAGATATTTATGTAATTTTTTAATCACACCAAATTTAGTAGGTCAATTAGCATCTCCATGATCATCCAGAAGAGTATTGTGTATTTTCAATGCAATATTAAGAGTAGAGTCCTAACCGGTTTGGCTCAGAGGATAGAGCGTCGGCCTGCAGACTGAAAGGTCCCAGGTTCGATTCCGGTCAAGGGCATGTACCTTGGTTGTGGGCACATCCCCAGTAGGGGGTGTGCAAGAGGCAGCTGATTGATGTTTCTCTCTCATCGATGTTTCTAACTCTCTATCCCTCTCCCTTCCTCTCTGTAAAAAATCAATAAAATATATTTTTAAGAAAGAGTAGAACACCCTTAAGAATCTTTGGAACCCTGTTATTTAACTGAAATGAGGTGGCCAAGTAGGCAGTAAGATTTTTAAAGAATTGCCTAGCTGGTTTGGCTCAGTGGATAGAGCGTCAGCCTGAGAACTGAAAGGTCCCAGGTTTGATTCCGGTCAAGGGCACATATCCGGGTTGTGGGCTCGATCCCCAGTGGGGTACTTGCAGGAGGCAGGCGATCCATGATTCTCTCTCATCATGGATGTTTCTATCTCTCTCTCCCTCTTCCTTCCTCTCTGAAATAAATAAAAATATATTTTAAAAAAAAGATTTTTAAAGAATCTTTCCTTTGTCTGAAATGTTTTATGAGCAACAGTCTTAGATCCTTCTAAGGTATTAACAAAGAGTATAGCCATTCACCCTGGATTTGATCTTTTCCAGAAGCCATTTTCCAATTTAGTAATTATTTTAGAGAAATCATTTTATTTCAAACCCACAAGTTCTGACCCTTTTATATTCAATGATTTATTCTTTAGCTCCTCTCTCTCTCTCTCTCTCTCTCTCTCTCTCTTTCTCTCTCTCTCTCTCTCTCTCTCTCTCTCTCTCTCTCATTCTCCTCACATTTTATTATAGACAATGACATACAAAACAATCAGGTGGCATTTGGAATATTCTGCCTGGAAATACCTTAGCTAGATCATTGAGTTTATCAGGTGCATTTCCTCTTTACCACATTAACCACAGAGAATTTGTCAAAACATCACCAGAGTTTTGACAAACTCTCTGCCTTCACCTAACTAGGGTCCCCTTTCCTTCATTTTCAATAATATTTTCCTTTAAGGTTTGCTGGCAGCCTCCTTAAGGTGTTCCAGGCTTCCACTAACACTCTTCTTGAGACCCTTTGGCTTTCAGTCTCCTTCACACCATTCTGACCCCACCCCACAGTACACAGTTCCAAAGCCATTGCCACAAGTTTAGGTTTTGTTATGGCAACATTCCACTTATAGGTACCAAAATTAGTAGCAATTACCTATTGATACATACATAACCTGAAAATTTAGTGGCTTAAAGCAACAATAATTATTTATTTTGTTCATGAACCTGTAATTCAGGCGGGGCTTAGCAAGGACAACCTGTCTCATGGGATCATCTGGTGTAGCTTGACTGGCAACTGGAGAACCTGCATCAGGATAACTTATTCACATGGTTGGCAGTTTGGTGCTGTTCATTGCCTGGGAGTTCAGCCAGGATCAAAGGCTAGAAGTTCCTGTTCTTCTCCACATAGGCCCCTCCTTCCTAAGTACTGTATGTATGTTGGCCTTCCTGACAGCGTGGTGGCTGGGTTCTGAGATTAAACAACAGGAAAAAAACAAATAGCAGCGCATGGCACTTTTTATACCCCAACCTTGAGAATCATAGGTAATCACGTCTACCACACTCTATTGTTTGAAGTAGCCAAGAAGTTTCAACCAGTTGAAAGGGGAAGATATATAGACTCTAGCTCTTGATGGGGGAAGTCACAAGGTTTTATAAGAATATGTGGAACTATGGTTGGAAAATAAAATCTGTTAAGCTAAGTAAAACAGGATTGCATAAAGAAATTAATATTTAGGGGAATATTTTTATCACTGATGGAGATGCAAAAAGAGAGTCTCAAAAACAATGGAGAGTCATTGGAAGTCTGAGCAATAGAGGCGAAGGGGTGATAGAACCATATTTGCTTGTAGAACTATCACTCTAACAATATGGGGGAATATGGACTTCAGATAGACTACTATAGGAGGAAGGCCTCATTGGAAAATAGTGCCATAGCTAAGATAAGTAAGAGGGCCTGAACTAAGATATTAGCAGTGAAGATTATTAGATACGAAGGAATTAAACTACCAGGGCTTGGTGGAAAGCAGCAAGGTACCTGGCATAAAAAAAGACAATAAAGATTTGTTAAGCAGAACTGGAAGTTTGGTAGGGCTCTTACTTAGCTATTTCAACAAGGGGGAATGTAAAACATAATCTAAAATGGCTGTTTCAAATGACATAAGCTTTGCATATAATATTCCCTTGAAAGGAAAGAAATGACATGGCACAATCTATAAATGTATTTTTATGTGCTTAAAATCTATAAGTTAAAAAAAAACCCTTAAATATATAAAACTGTTTACACAAGTATATACTTTAAAAACTACCCAACCACTAAACCAGAGACTTATTATGAATACTATGAAGTTTTTTAATAGTCACTCTTAGAGATCAACAACATCATTAATTGGAAGTCTTTTTAATTTTTTTTACAGAAATAGCTATGAAGTTTTGTACCAATAAATAAAAAAAAAAGGTGGGCTGAAAAGAAGCACCTTCAGTATATGGGATGTTTTTTCTAGCATTGTACCAGAATATGTTGGAGATGTCTAAATGTTCCTTGTTTAAAGAAGAAACCAGGAAGTTGGCAGTGGCCATCACCTCTTGCCTGTAATGAGATATCAAGGTCATGAAATACTGATGTCCACACTTCCTGATCATCAGTCTCTAAGATATACAAGTCGTGGTTAAGTGCTATTTCCTTAGCAACCCTCATGACCCAGAGCTGTAAATCCTTCCCACTAGAGAGTAGATGCTGACCGTCCCATTGTAGTGCCTTAAGATATTGTTGTACAGATTATTTGCAGTTTTTACCAGTTGAGTATTTATTTAACTTTAGATTGTTTTTCAGAATTATATTAACTTGAAAATCATCTGGCTGATGCATATCAATTAGATCTCTAGTATTCTGCATGGAAGAACCCCTCAGAAGTAAATAATTATAATGTACTCTGTATATAGTACATTTTATTTGTAATACTTCAATGTTGATAATAAATTGACTTATTAGCCAGTTTTTCTCAACTTCTATTAACCCATTCCCCACCAGTCCATATGATTTGAAAAGGCTGTCCTTTCTGTAGTTTATATTTCAAAGGAATATTTCTCCAATTGTAAAATTATGAAACTGAATAAAAAGAACACACTCATCCATTCTGCGTGTACACACACACACACACACACACACATTCTGATAATTGCCCTTGCGCAACTGAGAATCTCTATGCTTAGAGGGTTTTTCAAAACTCAGCTTAGTTGTTCATTATTTTTAAAAAATGAGAATCAAAGAAAAAGACACAGGAGAATAATGCTAAGAGAATATTATTGTCAAGGGTATTGTTATTAAAAAATAATAAGGGGTTACAAGTAGCCAAAACTAAGGATTCCCGTTTTGTGAATCTCCAAATCCTTTAAGTAAACAATACAGAGTAATGCATCTATCTAATCATTGCCAATTATCCTGATTAACCTTTTATTGTGGTGCCAATTAAATATGTTCTTTAAAATACTAGAAAAGATAAATTTCTGACAAATGTATCTAACATTGAACTTTTCTGAATTAAATAAAGCTAAGTTTTAGGCAGAACAAATCACACAATTTTGATAGTGGTTTATTTAACATCAACTTGGAATTATGACTGTATTTTCACTTAGATTTGACTCAGATAATATCTTCTTGATATTTTAATTCATTGCTATATATATTTGCTTTGTCATCTATTATCATTATCACTACCTCTTGCTGATAGCTCATATTTATTGAGCTCTTTCCAAATGCTACGCAGTATGCTAAATGTCCTTATTACACCTTATTAATCTCCCCACTGAACCAGAGTAGGTGCTATTGTTATTTTCAGGAGAGTAAGGCCAAAACAAGTAAGAAAGCAGCAAAGCTAAGCCTGGATCTGAGGCTTATCTGCTTCTAGATTGGACCTCTTAATGTTTACATTCTTCCACTCCCTTCAGTTATATATACTTTAGCAATATTTTCTTGTAAAAAGACGTGAACATAAATGTCTCTGGTTTTTAGCAAACTCAGTAGAGACTCAAAAGTATAGGTTGGGTCACATACAGAACTAACTTGTTCTGTACAATCTAACAGCATTCACAGTAGAATGACATTTAAAGGGACATTTGTTGGAAAAATGTGATATTTTTATCCAGCCCTATCAGATACTATGATGTACAGATTTGAGGAAGAAAACAATGTGCTCAGAGCAGAAAATTGGGGTTTAAGAAATCTCTCCAGAAGGAAATAATTTCTAGGTTTTGAAGAAATAGAGATAAGAAAAGGAAAAGCAGAACAGAAATGCTGAAATTGAGAACACACTATAAAAGAAATCCATATCACTCTACAAGTACCTGGGATTTTTCCATTATAGAAATATTTCCTCACAAGAAAATTTCTATTCAGGTTATTCCCCCACTGCCTTCTCCTCTTTTCCCTTTATTTTTGTTATTAATTGGAAAGTATTAAGTACTTTAAAGAAAGTTGTTTTGCTGCCAGCTTTGCTGTAATTCAGATGGTCCATAAATCAAGACGTGTTGTAAATGGATGTTTATCAGTTTCTCTGATGTCCCACATTGAGTTTCAGCTTGCTGTTTTTATAAAGCCAAGCACTTGGATTTGGGGGCGGGGGGGGGGGGGGCGGGGGGGGGGGAGGATATACCTATGAGTAGACACAAATCCAAAATCTTTGGGACATTAAGCCTATTTTAGAAAAATTGTGAGTGATACTTCGACTGTGGTTTATAACTCACACATTTTTTTGACGATGGATGAAGTTTTCTTCACTGCTGTTGTGCTTCTTTACAAATAATTTCTGTCAACATGTATATCTAGATTTAAAAAAAATTAAGACACCTCACAAGATATGGGTTATCCCAGTCATTCCCTTCCCCATTATGGGCATTACAGGCAGAATGAACCAAGCTATGATTCTTCTAGGAAATTAATATCCATTCAAAAAAATGGTTTAGGATTACACCTGACACAATTGTGATATTATTTGTGTTCTACTTTTGGCTTCCTATACAGCAACTGAAAGATAACAAAAACAACAATAATAAGTTGCACCAAGATAAAAACTCTTGTGAATTGTAAAAAAACAAACAAAAAAAAACTTTACTCAAATGCTAGTAGAATGAGCAAATAGTAAAATAAGGTTATAAAAACATTAACTTTGTCATTCGTGCTTTGAACTCAACAGATGTTCATTAAATATATGTTGAATGAATATAATTGTAAAGAGGAAATCACTTGGAATCAACAGTTAAGAACAGTTGTGAAGATATAGGAAAAATAATTGGGGATCCCCTTCAATATAAATGTATGAGATTCGGGAGAGGATATGCCTCAGCAGGTGATGGAACAAGATTTTCAAATGCCTATCATCACTAATGCAGCCCCCTATCTCCTCACAGGCTGGTGTGACCTGGGTAAAATTTCATTTGTATTCGAAGGCTTATATGAGTGAGCTTATTTTATGTATCTCAATAATAGTGGTATAAGTACTTTAAAACCAAACACAAAAACATTCACAACTGAGGTTTACCTGATGGTCCCTTGTGAGTAATCGAGCAATGTCTGCAGAGGCAGAAGATTGTGATACATGTTTGTGAACTGACTCATCAGATAGCATCTGCTTTGCAATGCCTCAAGGGAATTTGAGGAATAATAATAAAAAGAATTATATATGATGTACTGAAACAAAACATGAATTGTCTATGGATGGATTTACTAAACAATTAACTCAAGAACACGAGTAACATATTACAGTGTGTTCAACACAGGTATAACTCTTTTTAACCACCAATCCCTTCCCCAAAGGGATGGTAAGCAACTCCAAATACCAACGACTGAAACCAATTCCATTCTTACAGCTAGCTGACTCCCTTCTGCAGCGTCTCCAAAGCTAGTTCTTTCCTTAATGGGTTTCATTCTCTTTCTTGACTGGTTGACTCTAGAAGCACTCAGACTGTCTTTACTTCTCTCAATGTCCGGTTAACACAATATAAATACGTATTACCTGCTCCGATGAACAACAAAATAGCTCTGCTCCTGCTTATTGCTGCCACAGGCCTCTCTTGACCACTCTGTTTCCCTGAGGACTTAGGTTGTTCCCCTGTGGTTGCCTTCCTCTGTGCTATGCTTGCTTCTTATTTTTTACTTTGAACTATGGGCTATAATGAAAAGCTTCCTGTAAGATATCTCCTTAGTGGTAAAATGTCCTTTTTCTGCTTAACTTATTTCTCCCTTCGAAGCATCTGGCAGACAGATAGTAAGACCTGCTATTCTAAATCCTTGCTACCAGTAGGAGACAATCTAAGTCCTAACTGTATTGATTATTTCAGAGTTCTAAACAATGTACTTTATTACCTTTTCTGAAAACATGCTGCTATTCATTCTTTCTTTCTACATCCATCTTCCTAAGGGTGGGTATCCAGTAAAATTTAACAAGTGAGTGAATGGAGTGAGCAAGTAAGCTAACCATTGTTCACAAAAGATTAGTCTCCGTGGGGCATCCAAATAGACACTCATGAGGAAATGAGCCAATATTTGGTTGATAGGTTTGTTTGAGTAGTCAAGAGCATTAGCAAAGGTCATCCAGAATAAACTCAGGGTGAGTTACAATACGCATCATGAAAGGAATGATTTTTAGAACCTAAGTTGTCTATAGCTTGCACATATTGTGCTAAGAGCCTGAATTAAGAAGGCATAGAAGCAAAAGTATCTTTTGATGGTGATTTGGAAATTGGGGGTCACTGTGAATGATGATATACATTGTCAATAATGGCAGCTTCTCAGACTTGAAGTACATATTGTTCCTCCAAGAATATTCCGTTGAATTTCAGTAACATTTAAATGATGCATTATGTCAGTTAAGACTGTTTATTCAGCTGGCCATCTTCAACTTTTTTTTAAGACTATATTTTTAGAACAGTGTTAGGTTTATGACACGTTTTTTTTAAAAAGGAAAATAATAATGGATGTAAAATAATATAACGAAAAAATATGTTTGGGGGATTCTTGAAGATAAGTATTGCCCAGACCCCTCACCTGTCCAAATGGAAGTGTTGCTTAGTAGAATAATAGCCCAAACTGAAGAAGCATAGGTTCTTTTTTTTTTTCTATTTTCCTTCCTTGGAAAGGAAGAATTTATAGCAGCTTTAGGAAGTGGAAAGAGTAAAGAATTAAACCTAAGGATCTAAATTTTGTAGTGTTAAATATGATTGTTGGAATCATGTATGAATATTGAAAGCATTTAATTCACTTATCCTGGCTGCATTCTAAATATATAAAGTTACGATGTCTTATCTAATTAATAGCTCCTCTCATACAGTTTTTAAATTTGTATTTGTTACTATGAAGGCAGACCCTTTACCTGGTTTTCTTTGTTCTCATTATCACAGCTGATGCTTTGGTACTGGAGTAACAGCTTGCATAGTGTCAACGTGCTCAGCAGTAAATCAGAAATCTAACTACTTGAACCCCATCGTTTCCACTTCCCATTCTTTAAGACTTTACTCCATCCACATCTCCTTGGTAAAGACTTCTCTGACCATCCAGGGAGTCTTTCGAATTCTTTTTATTCTTCTTCTGCGTACTTTCCACTTGGCGCTTCCAAACTTACCCATAAATAAAAGTATGCCTTGTTCTTCCACTTAGTTCGTAGACCCTCTCTTATTCATTCCCCCACCCCCAGGGGAGAGAGTGAACACAGACCCCCACGAACACAAATTATGCAGTCGAGTATCCCAGATTTGGGGAAATCCAATCCCAAGTGCAAGGGATAAGCCTCCACCTGGAAAAACCACCTTCCTGATCATGGCATCTCCCCTGCCAAGTAAGTATGGATTTCTCATTCATTTGTTCATAGCAGCTAGCACGGTGACTTGAATATAGTAGCTTTCAACAGTTCAAGTACACAAAGGTTTAAAATGGGGAGAGGAAAGATGAAACTAATAGTGCTGAGTTCCATTTTATTTTATTCGTATACTATTAAGTGATTTGCCCACTAGCTCAGCCTATTATTGTAACTGTTACATCTCTTAATTTTGATTAGTAAATTCTGAGTATTTTGTATTATCAGAAATGAACTAAATATGGCTACAACGCTGAGTAGTAAAAATCACTTATATGATTATATGCTTATAATATAGGGTGTTTGGTTTTTCCTTATCATTATTAAAATCAACTAGTTAAATTACTGGGTAATTTTACCACAGAATAAGATAATATTTTAATTTTTTTGTATAGTTTAACAGTATTTTTTACAGAAAAGTTTTATTTTGCCTCAGATGGCAATCATTAGGACCACAGAACTAGACGAGATCAAGAAGCCTCAGTATGTATCTTTCTCCAGGGTGGTCTAGTCTAAATTGCATTTCAACTTCTTCAGGAAAAGAGAATATTAGCCTATTAGGTTATATGCTGTAATTCTTTTGGACTTCACTCATTATTCATCAAATCTCATCCTATTTCTTCATGCTGTAGTCCCAGAAAAGAAACCACTTAAAAACATGTTAGGCAAAATAAATACTTTATTGTTTTAATTTTTTTTTAAAGAAATCAGCCTTTGTGTGATAATTCAAACATTTATAAACCTTTTAGATAGTTTTTCAAAGAATACTGTTAACATCTCGACCACTTTTGATTAAAATTTCACACAAAGAAATAGACTAGGAGTTGAAAATTATAAATGTCAAGGGAATAATTCTAATAACATTTGGTTGTTACCTTACATATTTATTTATTAACCCATACATAACCAAGTAGGAAGCCATCGTCCTCTCCCCCGACCCCCGAAAAAACAACAACAGTTTTCAATGGTTAAACTGAACTAAAACCATCTACTGTAAGGAGAACAAATCTAAATTACTTCCATTTTGAAAAAAAACAAAAACAAAAACAAAAACAGCTTATTTATTTCTACCCATTCAAGTCATAGGCCCCATTATTTTTGGAAATTCTCTACTATTTAGTCTAAAGGACAGAAGAATAAACATCTCCTTATAATAAAGAAGTCTAGACAATGCAAAAAGTACATAGTGTTTAATATAAGACACATTTCCAAAAGAAAAATACTACATAAGCTATAATAAAAATACATTTGTCTTAGGTAAAGTAACAATGCTTACAGTGTAAGAACATTAAGTAGTTGGCAGGAAACCTCATATGAGAATTCTATCTTACTGCTATTAGTAACTTCCTCAAGAACTAAGAGCAAACTTTCACAACAGAACAAATTTTCTTCTTGGAAGAGACACTAATTAACAGCAGTAGAGGGAAAATCATTGGTTGTTTCAAGCTCTCAAAAAACAAATCAGTTATTGCACAGTAAATACCTCATAGAGGTCAGTGTTTAAGGAAGCTAGTCTAAAGAAATATGTTATTTATATGTTGGTTAAATCTGGATGTTTTCAAGTTTTAAAATTAATTCTACATAGGGAATCCATTGGAAAATATTGACATACAAATAAATATTAGGCTTTTTGAATGGATACACTTTAGGAGAGAAATAAAGTCAGCAAAGTGCCTAAGTTTCTATGTATGTTTTTAAAAAAGATATGCATAGAAGAAATAAACATTGTACACTGTATACAGCAGCCCAGCTCAGCAGCAAGTATCTTCTGAAGCACAAATAACACCTCCACCAGTGTATATCATAACTCCAACATTACTCAGCTAATATGATCCATGCCAACCTTGGAAAAGAAAAAGAGAATATCAAACTCTTTCAAATATTATTACTAAAAGGTTATTTAAAAGTGAAATGAGAATGTTCTCCCCACACACACACACACACACACACACACACACAAACACACAATCCTGTTGTGATCTCTACCCGTCTTCCTGAAAGCTAATTCTTTTATCCCTGGCTTTGAAAAAGGCCCTGTTAGTTATTTTATGAAATAGTTTATAAAACTATTTTTCCTATTTTCTACAGCTGAAATTATTTTTGTATATTTTTATATTATATATTTATATTTTTATATTATAAATATTTATATACTTACATTTATATATTTTTTCAAATTATATATTTGTTTCTCATATTCTACTAAATGAATATTTTTAATTCTGGCATTATTCTACCAAATTGTATTACGGACTTTGGCATTTGAGTATTACTATTAATATATATTTTATAAAATGTAACTAGAGTTATGAGACAAAATTAAAGTTCTTCATTTTTATACCTAAAACACATAAAACAATTCTACATATTATGACATGACTAGATATGGAACTATGGGAAATATTTCTCAGAAGGCAAAAATTGAGAAAGATAACTATGAATTTGTGATTAATTCTCAAAATTGTGGTCCATAAATTATACATCTGAAATACCATTATAGCCAATGCAATTAAAATAAGACTCAGGTTTGAAGGTCCTTATCTCCCCAATTCCAGAATTTGTTTACTTTAATGAAATTTCAGTAAAATGACGTAATACAGGGTGGGGTGAAAGTAGATTTACAGTTGTGAGTATGGTAAACACAGAGGTAAATCTTGTATTATTTTCCGTATGAACAATTGTAAAGTTACTTCTTTTTTAAAAAATATATTTTATTAATTTTTTTACAGAGAAGAAGGGAGAGGGATAGAGAGTTAGAAACATCAATGAGAGAGAAACATTGATCAGCTGCCTCCTGCACATCCCCTACTGGGGATGTGCCCGCAACCAAAGTACATGCCCTTGACCGGAATCGAACCTGGGACCTTTCAGTCCTCAGGCCGACGTTCTATCCACTGAGCCAAACCAGTTAGGGCTGTAAAGTTACTTCTGTCCCGCTCTGTGTAACAATCCCTTGGAGGTTAGTAATATAAGATTTTGACTACATTTCAAAAGGGGCTGTATGTGGCTTTTACACTGTAAGATAATATAGTGCATACATTCTAAAAATTAAAATTTTGTTAGAGAAGCAGACCTCTGTACTAAGAAAACAAAGCATTAAAAACTACTTTACATTTATCTAAACAAAGAACATCAGTAAATTTACCTATTAATTCCATTTAATGACTATCTTGCTTAGAATTTGATGCTTTACTTGAAGACACTGCTGCCAGAAGTCCACTCACAATTTCCCGTCTGATTTCCCCAACAATAGACTCTTTAATCTAGAATAGAAACAGAGGAAAATAAGAGTTTGGCAATGTAACTGTAATCCATTTCTTGTTTTCAAAAAAACATAAATAGCATTTCATTTCTGCAATCGCCAACTATAAAGAAAGCGGCAACATTCATGTGAAACTTGATGCAATGCGGAGGGAGAGGGCAATCACGTTCATCTCTCCTCCAACTCAGACCGGACTTCTAGGTCTGGTCGACCAAAATTCAGACAACTACATTATAAAATATCACATTTCTTAAGTTGAGAACATTAAAAATTTTTACTTTATAGATTAAAAACTTCTCTTAAATAATTTGCTTCCTGACACAAAATAACCTGAAAGAAGTGACTAAATGTTAGATTCACTTTTATGTTTCTGATTAATGTCCACCTTTGTATCGTAGTCAGCAGGATGGGCAAGTGTTCTCATTGTTATGAAAGTCCATTAGTGGCAAAACAATATACAGGTATATGGTCTGAAAGCGGAGTATCTAAAGAAGTTATATGTTGTTCTAAATGTAACACGCATGTTTTAAGTGGAAAGAAATGATCATTTAGCACAGATTACTTTAAAACATGAAAATAAATGACCATATACTCTAAAAAAATAATTTTTTCTTTAGTTGTATGGTCTGTTTGTCACCTGTCTAGAACTTCAGCTTCAAAAAAGATATACATCTCATTTTATTAGTGGAACGGGCAAATAAAACTATGGCAATGGCAATTCCATCAAGATTTTCTTCTCCAGATGCCTAAACACTGCAAATGCCTATCCGTGTCTTTTTCTCTCCTATGATATAGCATCACCCCCAAACAGCCCTCTGTAAAGACTTTAAGTGTGTATTTCCTGAAACAAACTGATAATGCCTTCCTAAATTAGCACTGGAGACACTCTCACCCAGCTTTTAAAAATTCTACATTTCCAGAGTTTCCTGTCAGCCTGATCTATTTCCTAAAATGTTTCTAAGTACATCCTGAACTCATTCCAATTGAAGTCTTTCCAAAAATAGCTCTGAATTAATCTGTCATGAAAACTGGTACAGCCCGGCCAGCGTGGCTCATGAATGGTTGGTGCTAAGGGCAAATGGCCTGGATTGTGGGCTCACTCCCCAGTAGGGGTGTGCAGAAGGCAGCTGATCAATGATTCGCTTTCATTGATGGTTCTATCTTTCTCCCTTTCCCTTCCTCTGAAATCAATAAAAACATATTTTTTTAAAAATCTGGTACATGCACAATATATATATTTACACATACGTATACAAAGAAACAAATGCTCCTTAGCTACCAACCATTTTCACAGGAATATATTCAAATAAATATGAGCTTCTCATTTTGTCTTCTACCAATATTCTGAACTTTAAACATCACCAAAAGTTTTTGAAGTTCATAGCATTTCAGACTCATTTCTTAAACAAATACATCTAAGACACAAATATTATGAAAACCAGAATTTCTTAGCCACAATATGCAAGCACAAACACAATGTGTGTTGAATCAAAACCACCGCACACCTGTATTTAACAGGAGACCATGAGCAGCACAATCTCTCCAGTTCCCTTGTTCAATGCAATAATGCAATTTTATTAAATCTTGTCATTCATCAACATTCAAAAGACAAACTTGTTAAAAAGCATTATTTACAAACCAAAAATGTGTGCCAGCTATCTGGGGAGTATAGACATTACTGGAGTAAAGCCTAAAGTCTCCACCATCAAGGATATCATTATCTAGATGGGCACAAAATGAATATTATTTCCTAAAATACTACATGGGAAAAGTAATTTATTAATTCATTAATGACATAAGAACAGAACAAATTTTGAAAAATGAGAGACCACTTTGGGCTAGAAGAGGAGAAAATAAAAAACATCTCAGAGAACGGCGGACTTTAATGTAACAGATCATGAAATGGAAAGGTAATCTCAGATGACAGAATAGAAAATTGTAGCAAGAGCACCCTGGATAAGAGGGTGCAAGCCAACGGGAGCCTGGCTGACAAACTAGTTCCTGCTGGGAGTGGAAATTAGGAAATTAGAATAGAAAGGGTGAGGTCAAGTGGAAAGTGTTTATTATGAGCTACTTCAGGGGCAGGATTGGGTCTCATTTATCAATGTAGCTGGCATAAAATAAGTGCTCAATAAATGTTTGAATGAGTCAATAACAGAGCGAGAGAGAGGGAGAGAGACAGGGAAAGAGCACAACAGTGAGAGACCATATCACACACAAAAGGAAACAGAAAGTAGCAAAAAAAGGACTACGGACTAGCCCTGAAAACAATAAAATGCCTTTAACAATTTATCGAAGGAATTAATGTACAGACAAATTATTTCTAAAATCCTCCGTGTTCCAGAGAGTTTGGAAGGGTTAGGAGTGAGAAAACGCTGGGATGAGTGGTCAAGTTGCCTTTATGAGCACAATTTCCAAAAAGTGAGACAGACTGAAGATAGGTTACTGGAGATTAAGAAAGGAATGCTCACTGGCAATATAAGCAGACTGACAGCCAGTCTGAAGTGTGGGGCAACACATCCATTTAATATGCATCTTCTGAGTACGATCTTCATGGCAGCCATTATTTCAAGGGATCACTAACACAAGTTATAATAAGAACACAGTCAAGCTGGGGATTTACATGTTTACATGTTTAAAGCATGTCAGATGAACTGTAATGAAGATAGTAAAAGGCATAAATAAAGCCTAGGAACTTCAATAAACCAAGGACAACTCTCTAAACACAAAGCAATCTATGTTTACGCTTTGACGTTTAATTCTGTTGTATTTGCTATTGTGGGCACATATTCACTCATTCTATTCAGTAATCTTTTTATTTATTTACTTAAAAGAAAAGCAAGTAAACAGTTTCAGGCTACTGGCTACATACATCATGGTGTTCCCCCGCTACCACATACACAATCTGCACAGATAAGGGGTATCTTTAATCTGGCAAAAGCTTAGTAACTGAAGGAGCATATAAAACATTTGTTTGAAAGGACCTTCTATACTGTCCTTCAAAATAAGAATCCCTCTGTATTAACACATTATAAGTAATGAAAGCACTTGTTTTAAAAACTTCAGATATGGTGAAATGATGGAAGCAGAGGCCTGACAGACATCATTGTTTTCATGCACCCAAGAGTGCAATGAGAAAACTTCCCTGAAAGTTGTCTGCCAAACATGCTTAATCCTCATCTGCAAAACTGTTCAACACAAGCTTAAGGCTTGTTTCCTGAATAGTGGCTTTGTTAATGGGTAGGGGGGCCAGAATTTACTGGAAGACAGAATCTAATTTAGTTTTCTTGGTACCTAAAACAATAAGCTTTAAAAAAAATTAGAATTCAGTACCAAGTGAATTTAGGTGAAAATATATGGATTTGAAATTAAAGTGCTTCAAAATAGTTTTTCTTTTTAAAGTAGTTTATTGATATTTAGAGAGGGAGGGAGGGAGAAAAAAGAAACATCGGCGTGTGAGAGTGTAACATCGATTGGCTGCCTCTCGCACAGCCCCCAGTGGGGAATGGCTGCCTCCCACACACCCACCAGGCATCAAGCCCCAAACCTGGGCACCTGCCCTGACCGGGAATCCAACTAGTAACCTTTCAGTGCATGGGATGACGCCCAACCAGTTGAGCCACACTGGCCAGGGCAGTTTATTTTCTTAAATACACCAATATTCCTCTTTCACACTGTTTGATCTATACATTTTGTTTAGTAAGTTGCTTTTTGTTTTCTTTTCTTCTTTTGTAGACAATAAGGATAAATGTTAAGCCCAATATCCTCCAAACATTCCAAATTCTGACTTAGGGAGTGTCTAATTAACAGTTTTAATAACAAATTCTGAATAGTTTTGAAGCATTTGCCTTGCATGTCAGTTTAAATATCTTCAAATTATAAAATCTTCTACATTTCATGGGAGGTTCTTATAGATGTTTAAGTAGTTCTCTAGAACCAAGAGAACACCACCAACTTCCTACATGCTATGTTCTGAGTCAAAGATGAATGCTCTCGCCTAGGAATCACTTACTCCTAAGAAATTACACGGCACACAGCAGGCCATCCATTAATGACTTTTAAAATGAGGACCCAAATGTGCAATAAGGGAGTATTTGTAACAAATTAGTAATATAAAGGAAAACTTTCAAACCAAGGCAAGCTAAAGGGAACAAAAATATCACATTTCTAAGGTGAAAAAAAGTACCTTAAAACTTACTTCCTTAGATAACAAATAATAGTGTGAAGAAAATTACTTAATTTAAGTCAAAAATTGAACTTTGACATGAAACATATAAATAAGAATAGATAATCGGTCATACCTAACTGAGAAAGTTCCATGTACAGAGCTTGATAAACGCTAGTTGGCCACAACCAACTTACAAAAATAACTACATCTGTAGGACAAGCAACTTTATAGAATTAAGATCTTTCAAACTTTAATTTGTTACCTCATGTCAGGAAAAGAAATTACATACATCCAGTGTCTCCTGCTATGCTTGTTCTGAAAATGTGAGTTTGTCTCACACATGACTGAAATATTAGGAAACAACTTGATCTCCCTTTTTTTGTTTGTTGTTGTTTTTTTAAATATATTTTTATTGATTTCAGAGAGGAAGGGATAGGAAGAGAGAGACAGAAACATCAATGATGAGAGAGAATTATTGAACGGCTGCCTCCTGCAAGCCCCCTACTGGGGATCGAGCCCACAACCCAGGCATGTGCCTTTGACTGGAATCAAACCTGGGACCCTTTAGTCTGCAGGCTGTTGCTCTAACCAGCCGTGGGCAAACTATGGACGGCGGGCCGGATCCGGCCCGTTTGAAATGAATAAAACTAAAAAAAAAAAAAAAAAGACCGTACCCTTTTATGTAACGATGTTTACTTTGAATTTGTATTAGTTCACACAAACACTCCATCCATGCTTTTGTTCCGGCCCTCCGGTCCAGTTTAAGAACCCATTGTGGCCCTCGAGTCAAAAAGTTTGCCCACCCCTGCTCTAACCACTAATCCAAACTAGCTAGGGCTCCCTTTTAAAATATATATACAATTCTTTACTACCTGATCCTAGTGCCCAAAACAGTTTTTTTGCTAATTTTCTTAATTAACTTTCAACCTCTGACTACTCACCTTCCTAATTTTTTGTGGTCCTTTTGGTTACTAGAACTATGGTTAAATGCTTCAGGTTTGACCACTGTCATCCTTCAGGATAAACTTTTTCATTCTGTGTTTCTATATTTGAGCAACTCATAATTTCCATATTTCTCTACCCACTAAACCAAACAGACCAAATTACTTATACTTATTAAAGTCACAACACCAACTTCTCATGTAAATTGACATTATCCTGGAAGAGAACTAAATTATAATCTCTCATTTCACAAATGCAGAAACAGATCTAAAGAGCATGTCGCATGTTCATCTATTTCGAACTCTAAAAACACCTCCTTGGCCAGAGTGAACACAGAATTGCAATTATTTCACACTGCAGTAATGAGATTTACAGAAATGACATTACAAACATTACAAAAACACTTCAATAGACATAAGCTGACCAAAGAGAAGGTTAATTTAAAAGCTCTATGAAAATTACTAAATACAGTGAATCAAAGGAATATCTTATAAATAATTAATGTTTAAATACAACCTCCTCCAACATATATCACCAAATAAATAAAGCATGGATTTTACTCACCTCCCGTATGACTTGCTGCAATTCATCTTGCTCTACATTTTTATGCATTTCCTCAGCAGCTGGCATCAATGGGATTTTTCCATACCCTTCTTCCACTTCAGATTTAAGTCCTACAGCCTCTAAGTGTTCTTCAGCTGCACCAACTTCCTCAGAACTTTCCACTTCTGGAGGCGAATGCACAGAGCCTGTTCTAGAAGGAGCAGTTGGCGTTAGGGCCACTGATGCTCGGAATACCTTCTTGCTTGGTGCCCGATGGGTCTTGGGTTTGCGCGCTGAGTCACCAGAAGGTAGTCCAGTTCTTCTACTAGGATGAAAGGGACTAGAACATGCAGAAGATGACTCTGATGTTGCTTGGGAGAAAACAGATTCTGAGCTTTCTCCAGGAGGAATGTCAAATCTCATTTCTCCAAGTCCCAGGCCCAATTCGGACTTTAGGTATGACTGTTCCCGCATCAGTTCAGTGACCTGGAGATCAGAAAAATTATTAATTCTTCTCTCTTGTAATTAAGATCATTGGTTAAAAAAATTAAAGTCCTAGCTGTATTGCCAAAAGTCACTTAACTTGTAAGGCATGATTCTAACTCATTCATTTAGTAACTACTTAATTTCATTTGCAACAATAGCAAAGAAAATTTAAATTCTTAGTGAGATCAAGCCATAAAATGTGTAACTAGAATAACTGGCGGGATGAAATTTTACTTGTTACCACATGGCTGTGTCCAAATTACTTATAAGGAAGAGTAACTAGTGAAAAACAAAATTGCTTCTTATGCTTTTGCCCCCAAATAAACTAATTTGTTTAATGTATGCTAAAAAATCAGACTTTTGCTCAAAAAGTAGTCTTCTTAGAGATCCAATTAACTAAAGGACATGGAATCAGACGGTAAAAGAACATTTACCCTGGAGTATAAATTAAATATTTTTATAATGCATTATCTCCTGTAGGCCATAAAGATAAATCAATTATGCAATTAAATGGCTTCCTAGTGGCCTAAGGTAGCAAGGGACTTTCAGAAATCCCAAACTCACTTCCAATCAATTTAAATAACTCATCAAATTCTGTGTTTAAAAAATATCTCATCTACACTAGAGAAGTTGTGTGTTTATGAAATGGTCTATCGTTCCCCTCCCCCGTGATTTAAAGGAGAGAGGCTTACTGGTTCCATTACATTCAATGGAGAAGGGCATGACAAGTTATCAGCGCTTCTACTGCCACACATTCCCTGAAAAAGTAAAAACAATTTATATATATATACATTTACATATTTTTTTCAAGCTGCAACTGTTTTATAATAAAATAAATTAGCTAATTATTACTCTAATGCATTCCTATGTCACCCTCAACTGTCATGGGAACCTATGAAATGTGCTACTGCAATTGAAGGTGCATACATCACACTACTGTCACCAACACACATTTCTCAGAATAATAAATCAAAACCTTTTATAGAAAATGATACCATTGATATAGAATATTCTTATTCTATGCTATTCATTGATATGTGTACACACACATTCTTATTCTATTGATTTTTACCATATGTGCACATATGTATACGAGTGTGTGGTAATCATCCACTTAGTTATAAGAAATCAAATATGTTGTTCCGGTGAAAGAGAAAAGTTCACTATTTTAGCATTTCAAAGCAATATATTCTACAACTGCAAAGGTATCAGCAAAAATAAGACTACAACTTTTGAAATTCAAATTTGATAAAAGGAACATGAGAAGTATAAAGAGTGGTACTTTTATAAACATAAAGTGTTTCTTTTCATTCTCTTTGATATACGTTTTTTGCCTTTACAAAGACCTCACGTGATTCCTTAAAAAAACATAAAGAATAGAAAAGGACCCAAAATAAAGGAAAAGCTTAAAGAAAGTAGTTATTTATTCAAAGGCAAGAAAGGGCAAAAAACCTGAAATATATATGTGTTCTTTACAATCGCATGCAGTCACTAAAAGCTAAATGTCAGAGATTAACCCACTATCACTTTCCTTTAAAACCCCTAAACTTTTGTATTGATGCTTATTTCTATTATTAAAAATTACGATTAAAATTTTTCAGTGTATTTCTAAATATACTATTTAAGAAAGTAATCACAATGTGTACATTCAACTAATTTGGGGAAGACTCCTTAAACGTACTCCATGCTTCTAATGCCATTAAAATAAGTGTTTTTAAGTTAAGGCATTTGTCTGAAATGATGTGGAACACTATACGCAAAACCTTAGTACAGCTACTGACAATGCCCGGGTACCTACCACCAGTGCCGAGGAGCGGAAGGGAGAAGAAATGTGCCTGGCGCGCAGCTGCTCCTCCAGGCCCAGCAGACGCTCCTCCAGCTGTAGCTCCAGGTCTTCAAGTTCCATTCGGACTGAATTTCGCAAACCCTGGAGCTGATCAACTTCATACCTAATGGGAAGGGGACAGGCACAACGTTTGAATAAAGCAGTCTGGGGATTCAGTCACCACTCTCTCACCGGCTATCAGAAGGCAGTGAAATTCCAAGTTCTAGAAACTGGCGCAACAGCAAATGCCAACAGGTGTGACCACCAGGACAACTGTTCTTTCTCTCTTTAGCCTTTCTCACAAATATCCCAAACACTGAAAACATGACAGCCACGACCTTCCTTAACGCATTGAGAGCAGGGAAGTGTACTTAGGAATTTTATTTACACTGGTTCACAAAATAGGTAAAGGGTACACAGCAGTAGAAATAAAACCTAGCTTTAAAGAGAAAAGTTGGCAATGCTTTTTAGAATAGAAAACATTTTGAGTCACATTAAGACAAAATGAACTTTCACCTTTCCTCCTCAGTCATATGATGATAAACCATGGTTTGTTGACGCAGCATCGCCAATTCTAAGTCCATCATTTGCGTTCTAAACAAATTCAGGCTCCGCCTCATTACTTGGAGCTCCTGAAAAGTATTCTAAAATACAACAAAACAAAATTATACTTCTAAATCACAGAAGTTATTTTGTACACAGTGATTTCAGTAAGAACTTACTTCATAAAGAGGTAGAACAGATGATTTCTGAGGACTGTATGGAGCAGCAGCAAGATCAGGTCCTCTCATCATAGGGTACTTAAAAAAAAAGTGAAAGGATGGTTACAAATCAATGTCAAAGTAACTATTCCCAATTTATTTGAAGTATTAAAAATATGAGTTTGAGGCCTTTATGTCTTTCTCTTTGAGGCAAAAATAATAAAAACAAAACTTCATATTGTGAGCAAGAGCCAAATCAATCAGCTCTCATTCTACCTACTACTCCCATCTGTTCCAGGGATAAGTCAGTCTATTTGGAACGAGGCTGAAGCAAAGGAACACATATAGTTCATCTATGTCTTACAGGACTTCCCTCTTGCCTTAAGAAAGTAGAAAAACAAAACTCATAGAAGCAATAGCAAGTGTCATTCTGAAATAACAGAACTATTGATTTGAATGGAGAGAGTAGCAATCCATCATCACTCATTCTTAGACATCTGAGCATCTGCTATACGTCACTATTTTAGGCAGCGAAGAAAAAAGATAAAAGGCATTCCCAGCCTTTTAGTGTTCGTTCTCACAGTGTAAGAAAGAAAAGAGAACTTAAAAAAATTATACTACTGGAGTGGAGGGGAGTGTTATGTTAGAAACATACAAAAATCCAGATTAGGGGAGTACACAGCCTCAATGGTGCTGACACCTGACACAACTGTTTAGGGGGCCTGCATGCAGCCCAGTAACGGCTGGAGCTCACACATAAGGAATAAGTCTGGAGATACAGGCAGAGTCCAGGTCATGAAGAGCATCTGTCTCCTGGGGTGGGAGTAGAAATTAATTGAGTTACTGAAGGGACATCTGAGAGGAGAAGATGACACCGAGGGTAGAACAAGCTGGCCTAGAAAGAAAGTCGCAGGGAGACAGGGCCCTGGGAATCCCGTTTCACGCAATTACAGTTGAAAGGTTAAATGTCTCACTCACAGACAGAACTGCATTTTGTACACAGGAAGACAAACACCCACATTCTGGTTAGACTGAAAATCACTGGAGACGGTACATCACTACATAACTTGAAAAGTCACAACTTCAGTTTTTACTTTCAAAGTGGCTTCCTGTCTACAGTCACCGTGGTAGAGATCTACTATGCACATCCTAGGCCTCTTGACGCCTTGCTGAACACTCTGATCCTTGCATTACAGTCGCTTTCTTCTTTCCTTAACTGTCTGAATGTAAATAGTTCAGAAAGAGATACAGAAAGGAAATGTGAAATATGAAAGGCAAACCTGAGGACAATTTACTTATTTTCAGAGCTTTTTAAGGGGAATTATTTCCAGCCCACTAACAGTTCTTTAAGTGACAAGACACATCAGACCATTTTAATTCAAATTCAGTTTACCTGATTTTTTTTCCTTTTCTGGGGTAGTTTCGGTCTTTGAACCCAGTGGAAGCAGACTAATGCTGTGCCAGGAGACCAGCCTCAGGAGTCAGTGGGTGAAGGGGAAAGCTTAGTCAGAGAGCTACGAGCAGAACCAGAGCACACGGCGACACTCAGGCCAAGGGCACGCACACTTAGAAAGAAGAGGTGGTGAACACTGTCCACTGGCAGAGAGAAGGAAAGAGAGTACTTGAGAGGGAAGATTTTTTAAATAACAGGGACAACCTGACTAAGACAAAAACAATGGAGCAGAGGCTAAAGAAGGAAGGACACTAATGGACAAAATCTCTTTAGAAGGGAGATTATGAGCAGAGAAATTAACCTTGGTCAGCGTTAGAGCTGTTTCTGAGACAGAAGGAAGGAGTATAGGAGGAGAGCAGGTATAGGTAAGTATAGGCATGGAAGACAATGAAGATGAGGAGGTTCATGCCTAATGCGTCTTAGCCTCTCAGTGAATTAAGAGGTGCTCAGATCAATAAAATAAATAAGATACACTTCTTCTCATACCTGTGAAAGATTCTGCAGTGAGTTTCTAATATCATGCAATACTCTTCGCAACTGCATTTCGATGGCAGAAGGAGGGTTCACAGAGCCCGATCGGTAAGGGTAGGCAGCGTGTCTATGTGAGTAAGAACACCCGAGAGGGGGCGTGAAGGCACTGCAGGTGGCGCCGGATATGTTGGGGACACTGCGAGTGCTCAGAGTCCTCATGTGCTCACAGAGGGGCCGCTCCTGCCACTCGGAGTGAAGGGAGTGAAGGGAGCAGGTAGACTGAGATATAGGTGCTGGAGCATAGAGGGAACAGGTGGGGGTCCTTTGATGAAGACACTCCTCTGACTGGCTCGCCTCCCTCGGAGAGGCTTCTGAATCTTTCTTCCCAGAGGACGAAGAGATGAAAATAGTGGATTTGACTACAGACTGACCATCAGGCTCAACCGCCTCGTTTTCCAATTTCTGTTCCTCTTCAGGTGTGTACTTATAGGTGAAGGAGGGTGGACTGCATCGGGTCTCTTTTCCTGGGGACAATCGAACATTGACAGAGGACACAACCCTGACAGGGCTCAGTAAGGTGGTTGGTAAGGACTGAGACCTTCTAAGAGGGTAGCCAGCTTTGGCAAGTAAGTACCTCTGTTTTAACAGGTCTTTTGATTTTATCAAGCTACGCCCTGCTCTTTGACTAGACAGACCACAGATCTTCATTTGAGCTCTTTGCAAAGCTGTGTTAACTCTGTCCACAGAAGAGGGAAGCCCAGTTTTCGTTTCAGAGCCCTTCTCACTGCCTTTAGCTTCAATAGAAGCCAATGATTTAAGGATATGGTGTGTGGTATACTGCACAAATTCACATTCAACGCTTTTATCCACGTCACTTTCAGCACTTTCCTCCCTCAGCAGTTCCTCTGGCTGTGCTGGAGACGAATCCTCTTTCGTTTCAGTAACTTCAGTAACGTGATCCCCTGCACTACAGGTGGACTCCTTATTTCCTGTATTCTCAACTGTCTCGCACTGGGGGGAATCCTGGCTATCTGACCTTTTGTCAGCAACTGCTGCTGCCTTCCCGCTTCCCTTGGGAAGAGGCATGAGAGACTCCTCCTCAGGCTCATTAAAATAAGGCTGGTCACGTGCCGTTGGCGTGGCAAGGTTTTCACCAAATGAAGTGACTGTTGTCTCGCTGTCACAACTATCAGCACTACTCCCCATGGCTTGCAACGATTCGTGAACCTGTGAGAGGAAAACCGGTGGAAGGATGAAATATTCAAATAAGTATCATTCCTGAAATGCCAGAGATATGATGGGTCTATATATGGGGGTCTCCCACCTCTGCTGTGACCCGGGTGCTGTTCAAAACTGCTTATACCAACCACCCTAGTCAGCAATCCCTCCAATTTCTCACCAAGATTATTCTAGACCTTTACAACGCCCTTAAATTCCTTTTTCAACACCCATCTCATTTTCTTCCAGCACATGACACTGACTCAGAGAAAATGGACAAAAATTGTTTAACTTTCTCCCCAATACCTACAGACTTCCCCATACCTCTTGCCATCACTCCCTCCTCTCTGTTTTGAAAGGGAACTGTGTCTCTTTTTTCAAAACTAAACCCTCCAACCTGTCCTTCTGATCACATCCTCTCTGGGACGAGGGTATTCCCCAAAGTTTCATCCCATATTTTTCTGCATCCAACTCTCTTCTCGCAGGGCCCTTCCCTAAAAATTTCCCTAAGCCACTGCCATATGAAAAAGACAAAAAGATCTATCACCCTTAAGCTATCATCGTAATTTGAAAGGACAGTTAACATTCATATCTTCTCTTCCTTATCACCGATTTACTCTCCAGTCTCACTTTTGCCTCATTTACTGCATCAGAATTGCTCACTCAACTACTCAATTTCCAAACAACCAAATTCTCATCTTTGCACTCTGATGGCCATAGCTTTCCTTTGAAAAGTTTCTCCTCCATCTCCCAATTTTTCTGCCCACTGAATTATTCTTTTGGAGTTACCATAGACACTTCTTTTATATTTCTACCCCAATGCTGTTTCTAAAGGCTCTTTTGGGTGTTCTCTTTTACTATTAATCTAACTTTATTTAAAATTTGTGTGTAGGTGTTTTAAACACTTTTCACATAAATTCTGTGTACTGCACACATAAACTATACGTTCCTTGAGAATAAAGATGTGTTTAACTCTTGGGTTATCTAACATACTCTCACATAAGTCATATAATAATCAGCAAGCTATGGATCCATACTTAATGTTGGTTATTAAATAAATGCTTATTGGAAAATACTAAAACACAATGATGGTAAAAAATAAGAAAAATAACAGACAAACTAGGATAATGATTAAAATAACCTATTCAACGGTGGTCCAAAAAGAAATAATTTTTTTGTGTTTTGTTTTTTTTGCTGTTGTTAAATATTTGTCAGAGAGAGATGAAGAATTAGTGAAACCTAAAATCTGTAGTCAAACACTTAGACTACATCTGCATCCCAGAAAATGTTTTATTCTTATTGTCATTTGAAAAATAAAGATATCACAGATTGAATCTTGAAATACATAGCTACTTTAAAAATCACCTAAATATGAAGTTAATCATAGTGCCTACTACATAGAAAATTTTACCTGAAGATGATTAAGGGAGACGCCGTCTGTTGAGTCTTCAGCAAAACCACTGCTATCAGAATGCTGACTGGCAGTACGTAACAGGTGATCTACCAAAAGAAGTGTAGTTATACAAAACTGTTCTCATTGAAGTCATATTTAGCAATGTTATAACATATATGTGAAATACTAACAGATGTAGGATATGCAAACATTGATTCTATCTTAGAAAAATATGCATCACTTATTAAAAATTGTGCCTTCAAAGCACAGGAGTTAAGTGAAATTCAGACAAAAACTGAATCAGATCAGAAATTCTCAATGTTCAGTTGCTAATTAAGCTCTAATTATAATGTACTTTGGTAGGTCCAATTAATGTCTTAACCTTGGAGGACAATTGCTTGAATTAAAAAATTGGCTCTAGTGAAAATAAAAGTCCCCAAATAAACCATTTCTATTATGTAAAAATATAAAGGTGAAATATGTAGTTGGTAAAATTAGAAATGTAAATGCAGTGTACAAAAATATCTATTACCTTCCTAATAAGAAAATAAAAATACAATTAAGGCCAGTAAGTTAAATAACTTGTTTGCAGGTACCTAAATGTCCCTGGTGTGTTAAGTGATGCAAACATTTGTAAGTTATGAAATAATTTTTTTTTTTGTAACAATTGCATGAAACTCAGTCAAATAGGTTCAACTAGTACATAATATTGTTAATCTTATAAAAACCCCATTTAGTTTTTGGTCCCAAACCTCTAATTCCCAGTTAATATAACCTAAAAACAACAACAAACATTAACTCTATGTAAAAAGGCCAACTAAGCACAATAAACAGAATCACATGCCCATCCACACTACAAATACCACAGTCCGAGAGACTTTATCACTGTTACATTTACTAAGGAAGATACTTCATGAGATAGTCAAGTTCTTCAGAACTTCAAAAGCAACAGGCTAAGTAAAGTGTGCTTGCCAAATCCACATTCATTTCAGATTTGAATCTAGAAATAAAAAACTCTACAATATGTTTGAATCAAATCCAAAATCAATTAAAGTTTGCCTGACTTTGAAAAATTCCCCAGTGTAGCCTCAGTTTCACCTAGAGACTCATGGAATGGAGTAATTTTTTTCTCATTAATAATTTGGAATAATTCTATAATATCATTTGGAAGTTAATAATCCTGCATAATGTAATATAAGAAACTGACTAATGTCCTTGAAAATTCTCGATAAACGGGAATAATTGTGAAACTGAACTGGAATAAGCTGTTAATTACCATAGATAGTCATTATGCATTATATTAATTGAGAAGACAACATCTTATATTACAGCAGTTATCACCTAAATTTTGTGTCTGTATGTCCTTTTTAAAAAAAACAAAAAACTGCAATGTGAGCATTCTGAGGGCAGGAACCTTATTCTTCTTTGTATTCCAGTATCTAGCAGAAGTTAACAATAAAAAAAAATGCTGAATGAATCAATGATAACTATCTTCTTAAAGCAACAACAGAATTAAGCCATCACCTAAAGGATTTAGAAGTGAAACTGCCTGTCTGGTTGGGATTTGAGATTAAGATCACTGTAATGTCACAAGCTGCCAGATTTCGATGCAGTGAAAGAGCTGCCAGTGTGTGCAGGGAAGCCTGATGCCCAGCCACACTCGCGGCCTCTCTGCTGAGATCCATTTTATCTGCAGCGGGGCAGTCTGTGCAGAGCTGACCTCTCCGTGGTCAGCCTGAGTCCACACAGGTCAGGTCAGAGTGCAGACTGCTCAGCCCTCAGAGCAGGTGTCGGGCAGAGGGGAGAGCAAAGAGGCCTGGGTTCAAGCTCCTGCTTATTTCTGAAAGCAATAAGGTCTCTCCTCTGCAAGACAGAATAACAATCCTATGTATTTTACAGGCTCACTTTAGGAACTCAGTGCAATGCAGGTAAAACTATTCTGTAACCTAGAAATCACAGTCTAGGTTCCTGAGTCAGACATTTGTGTTTCAGAAAATGCACTGGTCTCCAAAGAAAAAGGTGGAACTTTAAAGAAAGAGACTTCTGTCCTAACTGAAGACATAAGACATTTCTAATTTAAAAACTGGGAAGTTAGAACAAACTAAAGTGAGAACAAAACATCTGGACATTGTATTTGACTAGTATCATAAAGAAACAAAACAGAACACCTGCCTACTCTGCTAGACTTTAGAAAATATTGTTTCTCCTCTGTACTAAGGAAAATTTTGCACTGCTCTCAAAATAATTATGGAATGTTAGCTTGTGACATGAGTTGAGTCACTAAGCCTCTCTGGGCTTCAGTATGTAAATCCCAAGGCTGGATTCGAGTTTAAGATCACTGTAATCTCAAAAGTCCTATTAGCAAAAGTGTGAAATATTTTTATACAGACATTATATGCATTTTTACTAAAGTTGCAAAATAAATACATTACCAGTGATTCTAATTCTGCAATTATGATTAATCTAAGATACTCACATGTTTGCGTTATCAAAATTTGATAGGCTATCTTCAAAATGACTAAAACACTATATTGTTCTCTCTCCCTCTTTCATGCACACACGAAACCATTTTACTATATATACACACACACACATATATATATGGGGGGGGGGGTAATATGCAAATTAGGCTGGGAAGCCGTAATGGTCATGGCCAGCTCAGGAAGAGGGGCCTGGCGCAGCCCAGAGCTGAGAGAACAACAGACAGGGCAGCCCGCGCCTGGCCCTGGAGCCGGAGAGAACACACGGGGGGCTGGGTTTGATTCTGATCACGGGCATGTATTTAGGTTGCAGGCTCCTCCCTGGCCGGGGCCCAGGTCAGGGCTCATGCAGGATGCAACCAACTAAAGTGTGCCTCTCACATTGATGCTTCTCTCTGTCTTTCCCTCTCTCTTCCATGCTCTCTAAAAATCAATGGGAAAATATCCTGTGAGGATGAAAAAAAAAAGAAAGAAATGTCATATCCTATGAGAGAGACACCTTGAAAATGCCTAAAGAAAGTTGTCATTTTTTCGTGGTGAAAGGACTGGAGTCCGTGTTGATGAAAACACCTTGGCGGCTGGGGCAGCCAGCAGTGGCAGTAGCAGTGGGGTGATGGAGGTGGCGCCTTCCCCTGATCAGCCCGGTTGCCTCCCACAGAGGGAGGCCAGACTGAGGCCGTCAGTGGGACATCCCCTGAGGGCTCCCAGACTGTGAGAGGGGGCAGGCTGGGCTGAGGGACCCTCCTGCCCGCCAATGCATGAATTTCAGGCACCGGACCTCTAGTTAATTTATAAAAACGTGACTCATAAAAATGTTAACATTCTTACTTATGCCACCAGAAATAAGAGACCCTATGTCAGTAACAGGAAGAAACCCGGATGTGAATACAAACCACATTCCATCTTTCCTACCACAGGAAGCTTACTCTTGGAAGATCTTAAAGTAATTATAATGTTTTTATTTAAATATATAAAATTTGCCCACATCCTAGTAATGTGGGCAAACCAGCCAAACATAAGGGATTTCAATCTTGAACAAATCAGAGACCAAATAGCAAGCAGGTTTTAGGTAGAATCCTCTAAGTTTTACTTATGAAGCCATTCAAGAATAAGAAATATTTCACAGGCATGAGAGTGAAATGACCAACATGAAAAAAAGCTCAAAGGTCAAAGACACCATTAGCCCTTCTGACACAATGTACCCCTTGTCTACCTATCTAAAACAAAGATTCCTATGAACTTTTCCTAATAGTTCAGAAGTACATGCATTATGGATTTACATGAGGAAGAAAATTAAATAGTAAAATTCATTCTATGTCTAATGAGAACTATAGTAACCTAGTAAGTGGAGCTCTTGTTTCTTAGTACCATATTGCAATAAAAGAAAAATTCTATGCAAATTATCTCTTACAAAGTCATTTCAGAGATCAGAAAACAAACATGTAATTTCCTATTCTAGGAACATACATATGAATCTTTGCTTAAAAAAAGCAGGGTGGTTCGGCATGGGTCAAGTTTTAAAAATAAACAGTCCTACCTTCAGTGGTCATTTTAACTTCTTTACTTCCTCTCTCTTTTTCTCTAAATCGCAAAAGCTTTGTGACTTTAAAGAAGATCAGACACGCTTTTTGTGTTGTAAATGAAAAGTGAAAGAAATGGATTCAAAGGTCCTTTGGTCAATAATTAATAATTCAAGAGAAGAATGACATCTACAGGCACTCACCTTTGATCCATAGTTTGAATTTAATTTAACTAGCTTTAACTACTGCTGAGACATTGATGGGTTTTTTGTGTGTTTTTTCTTGCCAGAGGCATATTCATGTATTAGACATAGGAGCCACATTTAAATAATGAAAACCCAGAGGGGCTAATACAGATGTATATTTCAATCATAACCACATAAAAAACGTAGGCTTGAATCTGCTGCTCTATCACTTCCCACCTAGCCCTATGCAGAACTGAAAAATATGTAAAATGCACAGAATTGTGTAACGAGGTCATTGAAGAATAAGCAAACTAAAATTACTTTATGAGCACAAAAGTCTTCAAGAAGAATACAAAAAATCCTATAACCAAACATTAATGAAGCATGCATATCTGTGTTCTTAATTATTGTTTTACACTATTATCTTCTACAAATACTGGTAGACAAAACCCCTTTTCCAAACCAACAGACAACACTTCGGTCATGTGCTTGGGATCTAGTGGACATTGGTCTACTTACCTCTTTTCGACTTATTGAAACCTAACTGGTAAGTGGCTGGAACATGAGGCACTTCTCCCTCTGTACTTTGAACCTAAAGAAGAATTTTAAGTAATTAAAACTTAAAAGAATCTATGTCAAAGAACACCTCCTAACAATCATCTATTCAACAAATCAACCTAACTAAAAGGGTACCAAAGGTTCACATATTTAAAAAGTGCACAATATCTTATCTCAAAATTACTTTCAAGTTAACAATAGGAGTGTAAGTTTTTAACTAGCAAAGAAAAATGACTACATGTATAAACGACCTCATTTTAAAAAGTTGCTATCATATGAAAAATAGATCCATAATAAAAAGTTCTCTCAATGTTAATCTTCAAACTGCTCAGTGCCAGGAGAAATGCTAACAGATTCCCTGCAGCAGACCATGGCATGGCTGACACCACTGAGGCGGGTACAGATCCTGCGTCTTTGAAAAATGGCACATTATGCTCCCATTACAAAATTATATAAAATCCCACAAATTTCAGGCATCAAGTCTGCTCGTGTGTAAGACTTCTTTGTCCAGACATAATTGATCTTTTATGACATAACTTGGGAGTCCTAAGTGGAAAAGCAGGTTTCATAACAGAACTAAAATGTTGAAAGATGCTTAACCATAAATCTTCCCTGAAAAGTGTCCAAAGAAGGTATCAAACCCACAAAAGTTGTCTCTTACACCGTCTTTCCCCCCCACCTGCACAACTACAGGATTTAGGAATTTTCAGATTCCTTATTTGCCACACCCACTATTCTAACATAACTAACTCTATACTAAGATTGAACATTGGGCCCATTGGTGGGGGAAATACTAATTCCTAACACTTTACACCCTGTAATGATTAGTGCTTAAAATAATAAATAACATCCAAATAATGTGGGCAAACTAGCCAAACACGTGGGATTTCAATTTTGAAAAAAATCAGAGAGCAAATAGCAAACAGGTTTTAGGTAGAACACTGGTAGTTTCAAGCTATGAATCCATTCAAGAAAAAGAAATATTCCATTTGAATCAGAGTGGAATGATGAACAGGAAAAAAAGCCCAAAGGTTAAAGATGCTATTACTAATTTAAAAATTGGTCTGATTTGTTTTATCTTTGTTCTAAACAGTTCCATGAATCCAAGTTTATGACGCTTTTGAAAACTGAAAGCACACTGGCCATTTAAAACCATCACCTATAAATCACGTATAAACCAGTTTCTACTATTCTTTGTTATTGAAACATTATAAAATATTCTTCAAAGCAGCAGACATAAGTTCAACAGGAAAACCATTGTTTTGTGTGTAAGGAAATAAAATGCATTTTCCTTTTATAATCAACAAAGGGTCTATTATTAGTCTCTATTTAAGCCTACCCTACTTCAAAGAGTTTTATATCAAATAGACCAGAAACTATAAAAGAAATGCAAATGTCTCTTTAATTATATTCTAGGAATCTCAATTTATGTACACTAAAATGAGACAAATTATAAGCTCTCAATAAAATTATAAGCTCATTTTTAATATAGAATATTATGTCCCCTAGATTTATAAAATTAGTCACAAAACAATATGACTTTAATGAATATGTATCCTCAGCATACTATTCTTCAAGAAGCTTCGCCTGGCAAAAATTGGTCAATCGATCATCTAACTCCCTCTCTCCCTTCACCACAAACCCTGTAAACTGATTGAAAGAAAAAGGCCCTTACAGAAAAAAAGTTCTGAAGGTCGTATTTTTACTAATGAAACTATTAAAGTCAGGATCCTTTTGCCAATTTAGCAAAATCATCAATCTCTTTGTTGAAGGCAGGAACAGACACACTAGTGATAATGGCTGAATTTCATAGCTTATTATGTTTTATTACTAGTCAAAGGTATGCGAAGGAAAGCAGTCATATGCCAGATGGTTTGCACCACAGAAAACTATGACACACAGAATTTAGATTTATGTGGCATGATTTTTCCTATTCAATGGTTTCAATTCCAGGTAGAATTCTGGTCATTTGCTACAGGCTGCCTTTCGTTGAATTAACTACAGCTCAATAATGATAACTGAACTGAGTGACAGATAGTGGATGTTCATTACACTATTTTCTCTAATCTTTGGGTAAACTTGAAACTTTTTATGATAAAAATTACCAAAAAAACACCCAAAAAACTAAGGCCCCCACTAAACCAAAATGACAAAATAACTTGGTCTCAGTGTTTTGAGATTATAAAACAGCTTTAAAAGTAACCCATACATAAAATGAAGTTAACTCATTACTTCATTTTAAAAAT
Source organism: Myotis daubentonii (assembly GCF_963259705.1). Taxonomy (NCBI): domain Eukaryota; kingdom Metazoa; phylum Chordata; class Mammalia; order Chiroptera; family Vespertilionidae; genus Myotis; species Myotis daubentonii. Next base: position 38,586,458 of record NC_081846.1, read on the forward strand.
GTTTAATAAAACAAAGACCATACCTTTTGAATCAATGTCCTGCTACTGTGGCAGATTTTTTTTTAATATCTATCACATATATCTCTTAGGTACGATACTATTGCATTATGTTTTATAGAGCAGCAATATGTGGAATGTTCTATCTCAAATAACCCTTCCTCTAAGGTTTAAAAAGACCTGTATGGCAGTTTTTTAAAAAAGAAAAGTGAAACCTGGAGCTTTAGAAATTACAATTCTACCTAATTTTTAATGATATATTTTTTTAAAAAATCAAAGGAAAACATTATTTTTCCAAACAAGTAGTATGGGGCTGTGCATCCAATGACATGAGTTCTTGTCCAGTGTCTGTGATAATCACCTCAGTTTTCTTAACTGAAAAATAAACACTGAAACTCCTACCTCACAGGTCCTTAGGATGATCAAATGTGATTGTAAGTATTTTGAAACAGTAAAGTGGGAAAGATTAGACTAGATCTCTCTCTCTCTTCCACCCTCCAGGAATTCCCTATACTGATACCCCCTTGTCCCTCCCTTCAGTGAGATGCTGATATCAAAGGGAACATAACTACCCTCAGAAAGATGATGGAGAGCCACTGCTATCAAGCAATATCAAATGTTAGGGAGGGGAAAACACTTCCTCACCTGTAAAGGGAAAATGATTCACAGAACTAACTCATTCTCTACTAACCTATGATTCTATAATTAGTTGCAAATTTATACCTTAAAAAAAAACTTTCAAGTTTTAAAAACACACATACATATATATATATATATATGGTTTACTTTTACTGTTAGGTAAATACTTTTTTTAAAAAAAAAAAAAGCTAACTTGCTCTTTTAGATAAACAACATAACAAAACAGTGGTTAAGTAGGCTATGAGGTAACAGACATTGGTTCATTACGTCATGTATCAGAGCTCATATTCTATTGCAGACAATATGTATTTTGAAGATAATACTTGCCTTTAAAACACATACAGTTCAATCTGAAAGGTCATAGGGACAACTTAACTGTGTATCTGACTGATTTGGGATTAACTGAGGCCAATAAACATAATAAAAGGCCAGAACCACTTAACATTGTGGCTAGGTTTTGCTACTTAAAGCAAAACAGTGTATAACAAAAGCCAATGTACCACAGGCTAGGTGATCCAAACAAGTTAGATTCCCGTGGCTCCTCATCAATGTTATAGCAAAACGATGTTAAATAAAACTATGTTAATCGAGGACCCAATGAAATGAGGTACATTAGTTAAAACACCAATCAGTGTAAAGACAGGATTAGAAACACTTAGTAAAACTCGGGTAGCTTAAAAATTATGTATATATACTTCCTCTAATATCTGCATTTGAATGTAAATTCATTTGTAGAGTGAGAAGACACAGAACAATCTATTTACAAAAATGTACAGATAAAAGTCCTCCTTCCTCTCACATGTATGACAAAGTTTTACTATTAAAGTCAGGATCCTTTTGCCAACTTACTCAGCAAAATTCTTACACCTACAAGAATAATTGCTTAATGAGTAAAATCATTTTGGTTTTACTGAGAATCATTGATACTAGCAACCTATGGTTGTAGAGAGTTACCATGATGTGTTTATTCAAAATAAACCATTTCAAAACCACAGAATTATCCGGGCAAGTCATTAAGAATTACAAAACTCAAGAGTAGATTTTACAACTTTTAAACACACTGAAACATGTTAGACATTTTTTGTAAGGTAGGCTGACTTTTAATTTAAAATAGTCTGGCTTTTTTTCCTTCCTTTTTTAACATAAGAAACAGTCACTTTCATTCTCCAAGGCTAGGGTCATTCTTGTCATCTACTTAATTGTTGACAATTAAATATTTCCTCTCTTTGCTCCTGGTGACTGTCAGATCTTACCTTCTGCCTCAAAGTGATCAGGAGGCTTCAGGCACAGAGCCGCGTCTGCAGCATTTTCTCCTACCTAGCTCAGAAGCAGCTGGCAGGCAGTGACTGTCTGGAAACTGGCTTACTGAGGAAGAGAGTGCGCGCTCTGACTTATATTTATTCCCTGTTTTTACAGGAAGAAATTTCCCAATATGAATCAAACCTCAAGGGAAAGGAATCCAAAAGAAAAATAGTAACACTTTGAATGGGATCTAAAAGTTTGCCTCAATAAGACTGTTCTCTATTTGTCAGTATGATTCAAATCATACTTGGGAGGGGAGGAAATTAAAGAAACACATTATTTCCCTTCTTTATCCATTGTTCTACAAACTCTCTTTAAAGTTCCCAAAGAGATTAAAACATTTCTAGGAGCTTTTTATCCACATTTCATATATATCTGAAGAAGGATTCATCAATTTTTAAATTCCCCATATTTACAGTGTAGCTATGATTGACCATGTAGTCTTTCTTTTTTTAAAGAAACAAAAAATACTCCACTATTCTTTAACACTAACGCCTATAAACTTGTACTTCAAAAAAAAGTTCAATGTCACATTAACTTCTTTTCATTAAGTGTTTTTTGCCAGCAGAGGGAGCAAAAAAAAGCCCAGTCTATCCGTTATATGTTAACTTGGGGACAAAGTACATCTAGCTAGCACTTTATAAACATTTTAAAGACCTTTTATGTGTATGGTATCAATAATTTTTCTAAAACTATAGCTTAGAATTCAGGAATTCTAGAAATTAAAAAATAGCATATGAAAGTGTCATCACATCTGAATCACTGATAAGCGATTTTCAAGAATCTAACATGATCTGTTTAAGTTTTTATACTCTGCTATTGTATTAAAACAAGACACCTATCATATCTGATTGTCACAGAGAGGGCCCTACTGGAAGGCAAGAAGTTACACTTTAATTATGAGTGCTTGGACAAGTTTTGGTCACAAGAAAGTCAAAAAAGAAATTGAACAACAAAATGAAAAAAATAGGAGCTTTAATTAAAGCAGTCATTTTCCAAATTCATTATAATAAGAAATATACTAAGAAGTAAAGAGTATAAATATGAACATATATAAAAGATGAAAAGAAGCTTACCCAAAAAAACATAAAATATTTCAAAGGGCTGCTGTGTTGTTGTTTTTTTCACTTTTTAGTTGAAATTAAAGTATTAAAAGATACATTCAAAGACCACAAAGAGGTAAATAGCTATATCAACAATCCAAATTTTGCAATAAGTGGAAAACCTTTGCAAGTGAGAGATATACACTCACCTAACAGGCCATTTATGGGCAAAATCAATTATCCCATTTTCCAATTCCCTAATATAATGACATGATTCTAAAACTACTGTGACCTATAACTAAAGCTATTCTGTGATAAATTTCAAAAAGAAAAGTTGCACATAATTTATAGCCACAACTCCTCAGCAGTACATATGTGCTCCTATGTAAAATGAGACCATCACTGCCTGCCCCCCAGGCTGAGAGAGAAAAGTACTTCAAGGGCCTAGTACAGTGCCTGACACAAGGTAGGGTAGGTGCTTGATGAAGGCGTTTCCTGCCACAAGCTATATAGCTTCAACTCCTATCAGCTCCCACTATTCAAAAGCAGTGTTATATGAACCTCATCAAAATTATTATTCTTACCTTGTCCAATTCAAAATTTATATACACTAGCAGGACTATCACTAGGTAAAAGAAAGAAGTAATCAAACCCTGCTCTTCTGGACTTGCAGAAATCCCCTTCAGTGGCCTTTCAACCCTTCCTGAGGTTCCCTATCCTCCCCTTCAAGTACCTATCTTTCTGTTCTTTCCAGAACCATATCAAACCTATCCTCAGTCTTCTTCACACTTAACTTATCCACTGAGATACAAAAGCTTGACCCAAAGCACACAGCAATTCGGTGGCAGAGACAGAACTCAAGCCTGTCTGATTTCATAGCCTGAGTTTTTAACTATTATGCAATATGAACTTGAATATGAATATTCTCTCAGGACTTTCTCAGGGCATCAAAATCTCAACCTGAGAGAAAGTGGGTTCAAGTTCAAGTATTATATCAGCAGTGGACCACAGAGGATCCAGAGGAGCTGATAAGCTGCACTATGACCTTGACTTCACATATTCCTGTGATTACTTCTGGTTTGAGAAACACAAAACAAAAAACCTGGAAAGACAAAATTGGGATTTTTTTCTAGTCTAAGTCCATTAGCCACCTTTCATTTTAAAGCCATTTTTGGCACTTTTTTTCCCTAACTTACTCTTTGAAAAGGTCTTAGTAACGTTTTACCTACCTCTTCCATTTCGAAGGAGTCCTTCTGCTGTTGTACCATTATACTTCTTATGGATGGGATCGGCAGCGGGGCACATGGCTCTTTTTCAGCTGTGGACACGTGGACATTTTTCAACTCACTGCACCCTTCCAGCTCGCTGTGGCAGGCCATGCTGAAATCACTACCTAAATCGGATCCTATAATACCAGATTCCTCACCCAGTTTACCATGACTTTGTGTTTCTTTACTTTGTTCACTTTCACTTTCTTGGTTAAAATTACTGTTTGCTTCATCAGAAAGTCTATCATCAATGTCAGCATTCTCCATAATAGTTGATGTACTAACTGATACTTCTTCTTTAACTGTAGCCAACATGTAAGATGAGTCTTTCTTCTTTACAATTTTTTGAGACTTTGGATCATTTTTACTGCCACTGTCTTCACTCGCAGAAACATTCAGAATCTTTCCTTTTTCAGTTGCTGGGGAAGGAGTACTACCTTCTCCTTTCTCTGTTTTATCAACACATAAATTCAGTTTTGATAGTGTTTTCATTAAGCGATTTGCAGTGTTACTTCGGGTTAACGGTGGAGGAGAGTCTGTCTCCTTGCTAGAGGCTACTGAGGCCATACTTCCAATTCTCTGCAGAGGAGTCCCGGAGACTTGGGAATACAAAGAAGAAAATGCGTTGGCCACAGTAGTAAGCACTTCAATTTGACGAAAACGACCTACAAAAAGAAAAAAAAGTGTTATTTATTTATCTATTTATTTATGTCTGTCTTTCATATATATATGCCTACATATTAAACCATTACTATTGTTCAGAATTCCAATAACTGCACTTAGATCAGAAAGATCATGAAACCAGATTTTTCCTCTTACCGAATACTTAAAACTTTTCTACATCTACTGTGGACATTTTTCACTCTAAGCACTAGAATTTAGTTTTGAAAATCAGAAGCACAAAGCATAACACCACATAACACAGAAAGGACTAGGTATTGATCTAAAGCTATGATTCTGTTTTTAGGTCTTGGACTCCACTAAGACTCTTCAATATGTTCTCCTAATAAAGTGTACATAATTGGGGAGGGAGGGGTGGATTTATAGATCTCGTAAAGCTAATCCAAGGACTACCTAGAGATCCTCTTTTGGAACTTTTGGCCAACAGAGAAAAGTAAACAAAGGTATAATATGAATAAAAATTACTAAATTCGCCATGCTTTTTTAGACTTACAGAAAAAGCACCTGAAATTGACTTCACTTAATAGTAACAAGGCCCCTCCCCTACTTCTTTCCTTCCTGAACAAAGCCTTCTGGAGACAGGTGTAAGTCTAAGGTTCTGCTCCACAAGGTAGCATGTGTCACTCTGTAAGGTAACACTTAAGTCAAGAATTCGGGGGGGTACTAGGTAAATTAACTTCTATAAATAGAATAAAATTTTCAAATAAGTAAAATAGCTATTGTGTTAACCTCAATAATTAAATCTCCAGTGCTATTCCTAGAAATCAGTAAGGCTTTGAAAATAAGGCCATCTTGCTATAAATGCTCTAATTTTGAAAATAATACACTAATATTTAAAAACCTTACTTGTTAAAGCATAATTTGGGTTTTCTACTTCCATCCGTTGCATTTGAGCACTCAAAAATACTTTAATATCTATTCCTCTGGCAAACGATGATGAACTGAAAAATCTGGGAGGAATTTTAGATGCAATATCCGGTTCATCTCGTCCAAATCCAAGATTATAAAGAATTTCTTCAGGATCTTCCTCATAAAGTTCCAACAATTCTGAAACACTACAAAACAGGAAAAAAAAGAAATACCGAGATATAAAATAAGTTTACAGTCCATATTACATTATAAATAAATTCATATTCCTGCTCTCCTATGAAAAAAACCTTTTTCTACAGCTTTAAACCATTATTTATTTCAGTATCTTTCTACACCATGTCTTAAATGTGATAACCCTTAGAAAATGTCCACTCTCTCAAGCTGTCAGCATTGGGAAAAGAGTTAACCCCTAAGAAGACACTCAGAGATTCTCTAGTGATTTCTCACCTTATTTTTTTTGTCATTTTAAGAAATTCCCAGTAAGGCAGCTAAAACAAAATGAAAAGGGAAAACACACTAGGAAGTTGGTAGAACTCTGGTACCAAGTGACATCTGGTAGAACTTGAGCTTCTCTCCCATCTTTTGGCTCTCCTCTAAGAGGCAGCACAGGTAACAACCTGATCTCAGGAAAGAGAAGGAGGAGCTTACTTTCAACTTTTCCCAACCACTTCCATTCAGGAAGTAGGAGGAGTAAGGTGAGTATGGGTTACACAAAGGCAACTTCTTACTCTAATTCACTGGGAACTGAACATTTATTATCCTGTCTCTCTCAATAATAATCTTTAGTTTAGTAGGAAGAAAAACCTATGCTTAAATATCAAGCTTTAAATTAGAAAGGTTTGTTCTGATTTCTATGTCAGAGTAACTCAAGACCCTAACAGAAGGAAGAATTTTGGAAGCAGAAGTTACTCCACTACGTAGTTCCTCTTTCAAGTTGCTGATAGGGTTCAAAATACTTATTAACAAATTCCAACAGCACTATAAACGTAGTTGTTGCTCTTTATTTCTCTTAATTTTTTAGAAAAGCACCTGCTCCTGTCAGTCATGCTGAACCACGAAACACTTCGGATTCCTTTCAATTTCATACTATGACACCAAATCCAAGTTTGAAAAAGTGGCAAGAGAAGGTCCTCTACAGCACAAAGTAATTGCAGCATAATTTCATAATAAGTTACCTTGAGACTGTCCCACTACTTTTTCCAGATCCAGTGGAATTCATACTTCTCCCTTTTTGATGAAACTGTAGTCTTCTCTCTTTGGCCAAGATATTACTGCTATAAAATAAAATAAAATAAATAGATTATATAAAATCTTATTTTCCTAAATGTCCCTCATTTTTAAAAAAGAAGAAAACAAACACAGTTACATACCTGTTTTCAATTTGAGCATCAGTTTCATGGAGTTGGTTGGCTACAGGTAAAAAGAATAAATGTGAAGTACAATTGTTAGTAGGACAGTAACTACTATGATGCAAAATTAGCAAATTAGCCACAATATTATTGATAAATGCTTAATATGCCAGATCAGTAAAAACAGAACCAGTAGCTTTTGGAGGTTGTTTTTTTGTGTGTGAGTTAGCAATTTAAAACTACATCTACTGAATGTTTAAAATAAAAAGATATATAGATAACCAATTAAACTTCTTTAACAATTTAGAAATAAGTGGTAAGAAGATATACAGCATATGTGGTATATGCAATTTTAATTATTAAATTTAAAAGCTGTTAATAAAGAATATCTTAAAACAAAAACATGATTCCGCATTATTTATATAAGCATGACAACATTATGCATCAATTTCTACTGTGATTTTTTTAAGGCTGGAAACTCCAGTTACAACCACTTTTTAATGTACATACTTGGAAAATTTCTACTCATTTCAATGTAAGTTTTCTTTTTAAAATTGCCTTTCAAGTTTATCCCAGACTTACAAGTCCTAAACAGATAAATGTCTTTACTGTTAAGTTTAGAGTAAGTTAAATTTACTGCATTTAACTTTTTTTAGACAAACATAAAGAATGAAATTAATTTAAAACATCTATTCCAGTATACCCCATTTATTTTTTTCATTTCTGATCTGCAAAGTCATAGTAAATTCTTGTTTCTTTGTACATTAACACATAGTGACTCAATATTTACTGAATGAATGAAAATAAATTTGAAATAATTTTCAGTAAAACAACATAACTCCACTCTTTCCTTTTTTTCTTTTTTAATTTTTTTTAATCATCACCTGAGGATATTTTTTAAAATATATCTTTACTGATTGCGGAGAGGAAGTGAGAGGGAGAGTTAGAAACATCAATGATGAGAAAGAATCATTGATTGGCTGCCTTGTGCACGCCTCCTACTGGGGATCAAGGCAAAACCCAGGCATGTACCCTGACCAGGAATTGAATGGTGACCTCCTGGTTCACAGGTCAATGCCCAATCACTGAGGCACATCAGCTGGGCTCACCTGAGGATAAATTTTCCATTGCTTTTCAGAGAGAGAGTGGAAGTGAAGGAGGGGGGAGAAGGGAGGGGGGAGGGAGGGAGAGAGACATAGAAAGACATCAACTGGTTGCCTCCCACATGCACCCCACAGGGGGCAGGGAGCAAACCTGAAACCCAGGTACATGCCCTTGACTGGGAATTGAACCAGAGACCCTTCAGAGCTGTGGCCAATGCTCTAATCACTGAGCAACACCCGCCAGGGCATAACTCCACTCTTTTCTGGGACACTCTTTTAGGGTCTGGTTTCCCATGAAATCATTTAATATGGATGAACAGGCAGAGCAGATAGGATTTTTAGGGCAGTGAAAATATGCTATATGATATTACAGTGATAGCTATATGTAATTATACATTTGTCCAAGCCCATAGAATGAACAAAAGACCAAGAGTGAATCCTAAGGTGAACTATGCACTTTGGGTTATTATGATGCTTCATTGTAGGTTCATCAATTGCAACAAATGTACCCCTGTGGTGGGGGATGTTTATAATGGGGGAAACTATACATAACAGGAACAGAAATACATGGGAAATCTCTGTACCTTCCCCTCAATATTTTTGTGAACCTGAAATTGCTCTAAAAACATAAAATCTTAAAAAATAATCCCATATTTTGAAGAAACTACTAAGACAAATACCAAGCATTATTTACAATAATACTGAAAGGCATTTAAAAATGGGCTGACAACATTTTCAACTGTAGTGATTGGAAAGCAATAAGTTTAAGTTCCTACATAGAGTTTATCCCTTGAAAGCATATTGAGTGGTAATAATTTATTCTAGACTTTTCAATATTTAGTAGAAGGTTCTACATCATACAGATTGATTTAAAACAGCAAGATCAAGGATATTAAATTCAGTGGAGAAAATTCACTATTAATCAAATTATAATTTTTAAACATTTAATAAAATTCTTAATTCTTTTATTATAAAAAGCATACTGTATTAGTAAACCAACTATACAGCTACCAATAATCTTAAAAAAACACAGTAAAATAATAAAAAAATTCTTAATTTTACATTATGGAAAGATTTATCAACTCACAGGAAAAGATTATATAATCTGTGAAAATTTAAGCATAGCACAATACACTTAAAATGCTACTGCAGTGTGGAATAGATATCAGTATAATTGTTTCTAATAAAATTTTGGCAAAGGATGAAGTTATTTATCCTTTAATCTCCTAAAATCTGAAAAAAGAGGAAAGGGAAAGACAGAAAACACTTGAATGCAAAGAAAGACATACTGCAGCTGGAAGACTGACATAAGGCTACCTCATACTAAAAATAAATTCGCTTCAATTTAGTTTTCTCACATATTTAAGTTTCCTTCCTTCTGCAGGACAATTCCTCCCCAGTTATATCACCATTATTTGCCTCCAAACAGTTCATTTAAGCATTTAAGTCCAAAGAAGACACATGGACATTTCACAAAGGTTTTCAGAGGCATTCTTGTATGTATCATATATGCTCTGACTAGATTATTAACATATAAAAGGTCCTATAAAATGTGTCTGAGCCATTTTCAACACCTTTAAAGTTTAGCTCTGAGGATCTGAAAGCAATCAACTTGCTCTCCTTTGTTTTGTTATTTTAAAAACTATGTGAAAATACATACAAACGTACCTTCAGCTCCAAGTGACAAATCATCTTCAAAACTTCCTCCATTTCTCACCAGCGCACCTGAAAGAAACATTAGAAGATTCATTCTACTGTTCTGTTCCTCCTGAGCCCCATGTAAAATCACTGTCTTAGTAAACCAAACTGACCAAGCAAAAGGTATGATACAGTAAAGTGTTTCAGACCTGAATGCCCTCAAAAATTATTGATTATATAATTTCAATAAGTAAAACTTTATCATAAAGAAACCATGATTTGCAGGCAGGTGAAGTTCTTAGAAGCCAACGTACAGGCTATTTAATACTTATATGCCTTTTAGATATTCAAATAGATAATGTATCTTACCTAAGGTTTTCATGGGAAACCGGATCTTGGAGCAATCATTCCTTTCACACACCCCTCATATTAAATCAGGAGCTCAAGCTAGATTTTCCGAATACTGTAAATGTTTCTTATATGCCTTGCCACTACCTGCACATTCTTGTCGTACTTTGAACTTTAAAATTCTGTCTTGCAAAGGTGGTAAAATTTCAGGTGTGGCCATTTCAGTTAATGTAAGCAAAGAAATGCTGCACTAAGGCTGATCTACCTCACACAATATATGTTTTCCTTACGTTCACATACATCAAGAATAAAGATATACTTGATTAGTATATCTTTATCTGGACAATAAAAATATGAGTTTCACGTTATAGAAATGTTTGGTAATTTGCTTAAGCTCACCACCTTTTAAAAGTTTATTAACAAGATATATTTCCACTTACAGTACAAATGAAGCAGGACCCTCGAAAAGAACAGATTTAGAAAGGCAACTTTTTCTTACCTTTCAGCGTACTACTGTTCTGCTCATCCAGTGAGGCTCCCAAAGGGGTACTGAAACCACACAAACATATAAACCTTAGTCTTGAAAAGCTGTCTGGAGAGCTGTCACTGCAAGCCTCATGCTTACTGGGTTATAGCTAAGCAAGCTTCTAATCACAGTGTAACTCTCCTCCCAAACACACAAGGAATGCAAGTGGATTACATAAGTAATAGGCTACGAACTAAGCAAATACCTCTGTCAAGTCAGTTTACCAGGAATGATTTAAGCACACGTCTGATCTGCCAGCAATTAAGAGCAAGAATGGCAATTATAAATGATATGAACTGGCACTTTCTTTACAGAAACAGAGAGAATGACAGTAGGAATTAAGAAAATGTCTGCTTCCCTCAGTCTGCTCCCTAGAAACAGGAAACAGAATTAAAAGAAAGCAAATCATTATCTCGATAAAATTAAAAGTCAGAGACTAGTTAGAAATAAGGCTCAAGAGTTATCTTAAACCTTATCTGTTAAACCTATTACTAGCATTTTAGAGCACTGGGCACCTCCTTTATCCCAACTACTATCTTTATTGATATAAATGAAGAGGCTGGAGATTTATTTTCTGCTTTTAAACTAAAAAAAAGTACACGTAGTCTTCATTTAACTCTGAAAAGAAAATTACTAAAAAGTCGGCTTGAGAATCAAGAACTAGCCATTACTAAAATCCTTTCACATTCTTGTAGGTCACAGATAACTTAGAAATCTCTTTTTCAATGCAAAAAAGTTTTCCACTTCTTTCTCAAAACTATGTTAAAGAAACAGATTGTTTTAGTTTGAAAGTTCTACTTTCATAACAATTTATACCTGTTAAAAATTCCCTCAGATGTAGTATCAACATAAAAATATCAGTTTCAAATAAATGTTATTGAAATGCCGATTAAACATTGATTTTCTGCAAACAAATATATAGCAAAGGAAGCTCTTTGGAAATTAGTGATTTTTTTTTTAGTAAATTTGTGCTTTTTGTGATTTTTTTAGTAAAAGAATCATAAACTACCATAGATACTAATAAAACCTTCGAGCTAAGTTGTTGCATATGTTTTATTTTTTTTTAATTTATTTTAATTGATTTCAGAGAGGAAGGGAGAGGGAGAGAGAGATAGAAACATCAATGATGAGAGAGAATCATCGATCAGCTGCCTCCTGCACATCACCTACTGGGGATTGAGCCCACAACCCAGGCATGTGCCCTTGGCCGGAATCGAACCTGGGCCTCTTCAGTCCGCAGGCCGACGCTCTATCCACAGAGCCAAACCAGCCAGGGCAGTTGCGTATATTTTAGTAAAACTCTAATTTATGCCATAAAAAAGGTCATTCTTTTCAATGGCTCCTTTCTTAGGACAAAACACTATTACTCCTTGTGCAGATGTATCCACTGGTCTGTGCACTGACACAAAGTGTCAAATAAGCAGAAGATAACTGGCATTCTCCTTCAAACACAAGTCTCTCTTATAATTGCTCTCTTCCAAATTCTATCAAAAACTCTGTCCTGTCTTAGGTGGTAATCCAAGCAATTTGTTTCCACTTAGCCAAAAATAAAATAAAGTAAAATAAATGGTTATCAAATTAAATATTTACTTTAAGAAAACACAATGCGGCATTTTTACTCAGGATATGGAGAGAAATAAGAAAACAATGACTATTTGAGAACTTATTGAGGAAAAAAAGTGCTGCCTTCAGATAATTTGTTTATAATGTACAAAGTAGCTAGATGCTCAACTCTGGGAAGGAACCTAAATTGTTACAAAAAAAAAAAATACAGTTGCATCTATCCTAGAAGTCAAATCTGTGATAATAAAGCCAACAGTAAAAGGCCTGTTCTACCTCTCCCAGATACAGGTGAATGCCACTTTTGAACAGAACAGGTGCGACTGCAGAGAAGAAAAAGAAGCAAAGGAGTGGCAGCCTACAGAATCTGCCCACGTTCATCGAGATTAGCAATAAAAGTTCGCAAATGGTCAGACACGATGCACCCTGCTGAACACTAACATGTGCTTATTGCATTTATCTTACAAGATGCACCTGTTTACTACCTACTTGATATAATCAAGGAGATCTACCCCATACTTGATATAATCTTATACAAACTTAATTCCTTTACTTCATAAAGTAAAGATGTGATTCTTCTCTTGCTCTTAAACATTTTGTTGGTGTCTCTTTAGAGAAAGGTTTCACGTATTTTATCATATTTCAGAAGGGTCTATGACACCCCCAGTAAAGGTTAAGGAGATCTGTAATAAAGTGCTCAGGAAGGCTCCAGGCAATTCATCAAAGTAGGACATCAATAGTCTAGTGGCCAATATTTTATCTATAAACTGACATATATGAGAATCACTTCTCCCTCCCCAAAAACCACTTCCCAAACTCTGGTACTTGAACACAAGATTAAGAAAAGCCCCAAATGTCTGGGGGAGGGGGAATACGTGCAGAAACAAACATCTTAAAAAGCAACATTCTTCACTGGCGATATTATAAGTAGCAATAAATTGGGGGGGAAAAAGAATTAACAAGCACATTTCACTGTCATAAGATTTAATTGCAATATGATTCATCTCCTCCGTACTTTATCAAACATTTTTGTACCAGTTGCCAAAACATGTAATTAAACAGATTTATGCAGTCTGAATGCCTTCAAAGCTCTATTTCCCTTCCGTGAATTCCAGCGCCATCTGACAAATGCATTTCCAAGAAGTAAATTACAAGAAGAAAGTTGGCTAGCTTTCATAGCTCTCCAAACAGAATCGGGGCACGCACAAAAATATTCAAGCCCAGAGAGTGCAGTGCAGCTTCAAAACTCACCTAAAACACATTTGAAAGGGAAATGATTTGGGGCCAGATGTAAAGATGTCAAAACAAAAGCAAAATGAAATATCGTGTGAAAATCCTTTCGAATAAAACACGAGGCAGGCCTAACAGCATGGCACGGCGGTCTGTTTCAGGTTTGCGATCCCTGATGCTAAACCAGCATCCCGCACGGGGGCTCGAGCCCTAACAACCGCAGAGCTAACGCGGTCCCCGAGTCTCCGGCGGTCGCAGTGCTTCCATTTCTAAGCGCTTAAAGGAGGAAGCGATCCGCAGGCTCACTTTCCGGTTTAGTTTACAGCGACCACGGGACCCGCAGGGACGGCGTCCCCTCTGCCCGGGTCTCCCTCCGCGAGGCCGGCGGCGCCGGCGGGGACTCACCGGCAGTCCTTGAGCCATATCGCGATCTTCTCGTTGGGCACGTTTCCTGCGGGGCAGAGGGGAGAGGGACAGCTCGTCACCGACACCAGGCAGGAGGGCTCCCGCGGCGGGGAGAACCGGGGCACTTCCACGCAGGAAAGTGTCCTGGGGTCACCGTGCAGCCCGGGCACCAGTCCTCGGGTCCCTCCGAAGAGAAACGAGACGGCACCGGGTGGGCTCGGTGGACGCTGGAGACGCCCGGCCGAGCGCGCGCGTTTAAAGGTCGGGAGCGCCTCCTCTCCCCTCGGCCTCTCCAGCCCGGGAGGATCGTCCACCGCTCACCGCCGTCGCCCGGGGCGCACGAGACCCCCCCCCCCCCCCGCCGCCAGCCCGCATCGCCCCGCGCCCCCCGCCGCCGCCCGCGGGGCGCACCGACCTCTCCCCGCGGCCGCCGGCAGCTTCGCGCCCGGGAGGTCCTCCTCGTCGTCCTCGTCCTCGTCCTGCGTCGTCGCTTCTGTGGACAGGTCCTCCGTCTCCGACGCCTGCCAGGACCCGCGGCACTTGGCCCAGGCCTTCCTCCGGCGACTCGCCACTTGCCACTCCAGTTCCTCCTCCGCCTCCGCCGACGCCACCAGGGGCCGGTCCATGGCCGCCCCGGGGGCTCCCGCGCCCCAGCCCGGAGCCTGCGCGAGACCAGGCGGCGGCGGAGACCCCCGCCCCTGCTGTCAGCGCCCGGCCGGGCTGGGGGCCCCGGGCAGAGGGCGCCGGAGGAGGAGAAGGAGGAGGAGTAGGAGGAGGAGGGGATGGGAGGGAGGGAGGGAAGGAAGGGGAGGGAGGAGGCGGAGGGCCGGCGCTTCACATGAAGTCGGCGGGCGCGGGAGCGCGAGTGGCCCGAACGTGCGCCGCCGGGAGCCGAGCGCCGGCCAGGCCCCTTTCCCAGGTCCCGCCCCCGGCCCCCGCCTCCCGCCTCCCGCCTCCCGCCCCCGCCTCCCGCCTCCCGCCTCCCGGCCGCCGGCGTCAGCGCGCCCCTCCCTCGCCGGCGTCCCACGCCCCCTTCCGGCCGGGGGCGCTCGGGGCGGGGCGGGGCGCGGCGGGAGCGCGAGGCTGGCCCCGCCGCCCGCCGAGTGGGCCAGATGGGTTTGCTCGTTTGTTAGTGTTTTCTTCCCCGCAACTTTGTCTCCATTCAGAGCGGGAAAAGGCGGCAACGAGGTCTCGCTCAGAGGACTGCTCACCGCGTCAAACAGGCGTCTGCTCGGCCCGCAGCAAGTTCCCCGGGGAGACCCAAGAACGGTGTCCCGGCGACTCTGCAAAAAGATGAAAGGCAGGGGCGCGGCCCTTGGTCCTCGTCTCGTCCGCGTGTCCAAGCTGGCAAAGGCCACGCTGCGTGCAGGGCCGCATGCATGCTTAAGAGAGTTGTTGGTGAAGGGTGTGTGAGGGATGCAGGTGGGTTGACAAAGAACACTTAAGCTGGAAATTCCACACTGAGGTTGGACATGGAGAGGGAAAGAAATGTGCTCGGAGGTTGGTGCAGCAAGATGCTACGGGAAACCAACGATGTCAAGGTTCGGAACTAATTTCCAAATGGGTTTGGGCATACCCTTTTGTTGTTTTTAAAAATCTCGCGAGGAAGACTATAAAATCCCATTCACAATCAGGCACGAACTTCTTTCTAATGGTTTGCCAGTACAGTCTCTATAAAATCACATCCAAAGTCCATACTCGCTTTCCAGTACCATCCTGCTATCATCTGGACCTTACGTATTCCACGAAATATTCAGGGAACTAGAACAGTGATACTTTTATTTTCTCTTATTCGTTTGAAACTTCACTATTACTCTTCTCTTTGGATTTTAAAGACGTTTCAGCCTTCAAGAGTCCTATGGCAAAAAGCAGCCAGCAGTTTAGAGGCCCTCAAAAATAGGCCAGAGTCTAGCTGCCTGTAGGAAAGGTAAGGAGAGAGAATGAGGGAGGAGATACCCAAGGTTCTGGTCAAAAGACCATAAAGTACACTGCCTTCAGTATCATTCAGGGCCCTCGTGGACTCCACCTTACCCGACTTCTCCCAGCGTCCATTCCTTCATCTCCACAGACTGTTGCTGACTCTATATCCTTGCTTCTCAGTTTATTCCTGGTCTTTCTGTACAATAACTTCATGATCTTCAAGATCTGGTGGAGCCAGAACTTTTCCTTCACTGTATCTTTCCACCGCTCCCAGTCACATCTCTCCCACAATTTTCTGATATGCAACTGAATAATGTCTACATCCTTTACGTGGGGACTAAATTGTACAGTAAATAATATGACTGGCCTCTGAGGGTATGTTTGACTTTCCAGCCAAATTGTAAACTGTGAGAGAATAAAGAGCATTTCTCAGTAGTCTTCCTATACCTCTTACACTTTTAGTACAGTGCCAGTCCCACAAGGAACGGTGAGTTCTTTTGAAGTAAATTTTCTCTACTTTATGTCCTTCAGAAGGACGGTGGACTGGTAAGATACTTGCTTTATGTTGTTTCTCTAAGACCTGTTGTCTTTTACTTAGTTTTATTGTTTAAACACACTTTTAGACAATAAAGAATTCTTGAGAAAAGCAATAATGAACCATAATTTACATTTAAAAACTAAACCACCAGAGTTAATAAAGGAAGAAAAATTGTCAGCGGGTAACAACAGTTGTTGAGTTTACAATAGCACAATCCTCTGTTTTCTTCTACATGCTGATTTTTAATGCAAAATGTTAAATACAGAAATAATGAGAGGGAAATCCTTGAAATAGCTGGGGTTATCATTATATTCTCAACTTTGCGATTTTAAAAAATGCCCAAGGTGTTTTACTTATTCAATAATGAATGCCCTATCACACATGAGGAGAGTCTCTAGCTAGTTGCTTCTTCAAAGTTTTTTTTTCCAAACAGGTACTGTATTGTAGACCAACTGTACATCCACATCGTAGAAATTCTACATAAAGGATAATATCTGAGCTACTGATGCTTACAAGATGGAGAAACACATTTATATTACACTAGAGGCCCATTGCACAAACTTTGTGCACTGGTAGGGTCCCTAGCAGCTGGCTGTGGACAGCGGGGTACTCCCTGCCTTTCCCAGGCTGGCCTCGCCCCCTGGCCAAATTCCGGGAAAAACTCCAGGTTGGTTGAGGGGACAATTTGCATACTATGCTTTTATTATATAGGATGTGGATAATTCCATCCAGCATGATGTAATGGAAACAGTAGGGTCTTTGGTGTCAGACTGAAGTTTGAAATCTGTTTCTGTCTCTCTCTAGTTGTATGGCTTAGAGCAAGACAGCTAATATCCCTCTGGTCATCACATTCCTCATCTGTGAAATAGCAATCATGATGACGATCTAAGATGATGTGAGGATGACATAGAATACGGTAGGTACTCAGTATAGCTATTGGAATTATTATATTGCAGAAGGCAAAAATCAATTTCACATGGGGCAGTTATTCTTATACTAGTAAATGGCATGTGTCTTCATGCTTATGCAGCTGAATTTTTAAAATGCCATAAATTCAGGCTAGGACAGAAAACATACTCTAGTTAAATTAGGCAGTTATAAATAGAAAAGCTTATATCAAAACGGCAACATTATGCTCAGTTCAATTACTTCAGTTATTTTTTTGTTTTCCCAGATTTTAACACATATCTCAAAATTAGAAAACAAGGTTTACTATTAGGTAGACTAAAGCATTTCGGTTCTAGTTATGGTATTGTTTCTTCAATATTTACAAGATCAAAAATGTTCTTTTATGCATCTAAATCTTAATAATTCAGAATCTGATCAGAAAGTGATAATGATGCAACTTACCAAATTTTCAACCTTTATTAAGACAAAGGGGAGCTGGGAGCTATTAGGTAAGTAGAGTGCAGATTAAACAAAGAGAGCACCATTTTATATTTCAACTAGAAGCCCGATGCACAAAATTCGTGCAAAGGACTTGGCCCTCGCAGCCCCGGCTTCGTCTGGAAGGACATCTGGCTGTCCAGTCTAATTAGCATATTGCACTTCGATTATTATATATACGATTACCTGGAGAGAAAAATTCTATATGAAATAAGGTTGGAAAACACTGCATGTTATATCCTCATCGTCCCTTATCCCAGCCCAGTCATAATGAATGTTAAAGACTTGATAAGTCCTCAAAATTTACTTAAAAAAAAAAAAGGCTTACCTTTGTTTAACTCACTATTTCTAAAATGTATTTCAACATGAAATCATTTGGGCCTCTCAATATAACTATTAACATTTCCAAGAATAACAGTGGAATCATTTGCCATAGTATAAAAGATAATGAAAGGAAAATGTTACTCAGCAAATGAATACTTCAAAAATGTTTAAAGATTTATTTACAAGTCATATTATTGAACTCTGAGGAAAAGTGGTTTGTCTAACTTAGATTGTTTTTATATATATATATATATATATTTTATTGTCATTATTAATCATTAGAGCAGCGGTTCTCAACCTGTGGGTCGTGACCCCCTTGTGGGTCGAATGACCCTTTCACAGGGGTTGCCTAAAACCATCAGAAAACACATATATAATTACATATCGTTTTTGTGATTAATCACTATGCTTTAATTATGTTCAATTTGTAACAATGAAAATACATCCTGCATATCAGATATTTACATTACGATTCATAACAGTAGCAAAATTACAGTTACGAAGTAGCAACGAAAATAATTTTATGGTTGGGGGTCACCACAACATGAGGAACTGTATTAAAGGGTCGAGGCATTAGGAAGGTTGAGAACCACTGCATTAGAGTATTTCTGGTTTTTGTATATATTTGAAAGTAATAAAATTGTATATTTAAGGTGTATAATTACACCTATTATTTATTCTTTCACCTTAGCAAAAAAATCAAAGATTATGATACTAGTTCATTGTCCTATAAATGTTTCATAAGGGAGCATTAATATAGTATAACAATACAGTATTTTAATTTCCCATATTTTCCCAAGTACGTATTAAAAGGAGAAGCAGGTGTCAATACCACAGGAACTTTACCTTGAACATTATTTACATAATCTGGAAAAGTTTTATACTGTCTGATTTTGTGCATGTTGAAAACTTGTAATTTTATCCCTCACTTCATCACTCCCAGGTCACAATTTTTCCATTTGCTACATAATGTGAAATTTACACTCTCTGTGGTAAACCTTGTAGAGAGCTTGATTTCTTCTCAGTGGCTCAATTCTCTGGTGTTTCTGAGCAACAGGTAAGAATGGCTCATCTATTCTTCATCAATAATGGCATGAAGCACGATTATATAACAGAATAAGCTTTATTTGGTCTGTTTCATGAATTAATGAAACAACTCAAAAGAGGTTTTTATATCCTCATAACTGGACATAGTTACACATAGGAAAGCCAAAATATTTTTAATTCAGCTGTGAAGTCTTACTGCTCAAGATTAGGTTTGTCCTTTATTATTTTTCTTTTTAGTCCTGTCCTAAAATATTGCTATTAAAGATCTCTGACATTATGAATCATAAACGCTTTTAAGGTGTATCTATTGCTATCAAGTGCTCAATCTGTGCCACTTGAGAGTAAACATTTTTCTGCAGTACACAACAGAGGGATGTCAATATTATATTTCTCAGTTTTAAAACTGTCCTGTGATCAATTATTGATACACATTTGTTTCCCAATTTAAGATTATTGCTAGCTCTTATGTATGTGATTACTTACCATATGCAGCCATTAGAACTATTAAAATTTTTATCATTTCACTATGCATATCTTTGGAATTATATATTTACATGTAAATATCTCCTATATTTTATGAGGATCAGAAAAAAAGTTTGTGACTATATGAACCATGTATCTATCTACTATTAATGTATCTTTAAAAGCTTTAAATGGTGCAGATCTTATAAATGGTTCTTGAAAACATACACACAATGTCTTTTTTAAAAATAATTCTGATGTGTGCCTGAACTACACTGCCTCTCCCATCACATTTCCCTTCTCTAATCTGCCTTCTGCAGCCCCTTCATGCCCATCTCAGAACAAACACAATCTGCATTCAGAACAGGACCCTTTACAAGTTGAATGGAGTTATTTTGGGTGAGTCATTGAAAACACAGTACAAAACCTTTCCTCACTCGCCAGAAGTGCATTTTTTAAATTAAGCCAAAGCGAACAAGGCTTGGCAAGTTTGAAGGTGGACAGAATGGGGAGAGGGCAGGGTTTCTGCCAGACTCAGATAGGATTCTGCTAAACCTTTTTGGCTATTTATATGTACCTCCACCAGTTTCTTTTACCATCACTAAACAAAAAGTGCAAGATTGAACAGGTAGGAAGCAGGGACACTCCATTTCAACCAGCACTGATGGTGAGCAAAACCAGATCTACTATAGTGCAGCCACAGCTTTAAATCCCCCCTTTTTTTCATTCTTTAATTCAGAAGCTATAAGATGTATCCACTCAATAATCTCTTTCTTCTGATTAAATCAATTTGGCCAATTAGTAATGCTTATAGGCAATTTTTATCTTTATTTTTAAAATATATTTGTATTTATTTCAGAGAGGAAAGGAGAAGGAGAGGGGAAAAGAAATAGGAACAGCAATGATGAGAGAGAATCACTGATCAGCTGCCTCTCCTGCACACGCCCTACTGGGGATTGAGCCCTCAACCAGGCATGTGTTCTTACTGGGAATTGAACTTAACCATTGAGTAACACGGGTCAGGCTATAGGCATTTAGAAAGTTGTTAAAAATTCAGTATGCAGTCCTTTGAAATTGCTTTTAAAAGTAAGTGAAGTTCATGAGAGTTAATCAAAATATTAAAAGAAACAGAGCTATAGAGACAGAAAATAAGCTACTTCCTAAGAAACTTTAAAAATTGAATTGCTATAATCAAAGTCTATTCAGTATCTTGATAAATTTTGGATATTTAACATGCAGGTATCTACAGAACATATTACTCACCCTTTATCCTGCAGAGAACTTTTTTAGCAACAATAGAAGTGATCACTCTTCTATAACCTGGTATAAATTTGTTGAGGTTCACATCTCATGAGTGAGGAGAAACCTGGAATCAAGAAGGAGACAGTCTTAAACATATAATGGTAATTCAGATCTATTTTGCTATAAAATCTGATAGTCCCCGAAAGTCACCTTTAACTCAGCCAGTTACTATGGGCTAATTAACCCGTCCTGTAGGGGGCCCTTTAGTTATAAGTGTTCCCGTTCACAAAGGGTCCATCTCCACGCTGTGGGGACACAGTTGGCCTTACTAGGTGTAATTATGCAAGTATTCTTGAACTCCCTTAGAATTATCAGTTTCCACAAGGCAGGGTGACAATTGTTGGTTATACAGAATGAAAATGCAGTGTTTGAAAGTTCATTTGGCTATGGAAGCACTAGGGTCATAATAAACAAACACATACTTCCTGCTGTAGTTAAGAGCATAGCAAAGAACTCTGGTTTCCCACATTTGGGGGATTTTTCTTTTCTGGTTAAGCAATTGTTTTTAAAATATAAAATGCAGTAGTTATACAGCCTTCAAAGCTTATCTCACCCATCTAAGAATGATTTTTATCACATTTAGTTGCATTTAAATATAACCTACATATGATCAAAAGTTAAAGTGATTAAATATCTGTTGATGGGAACTCAATGCTAAGAACTTCCCCACAATCTTGTTTCAAAGCAGGCAGAAAAGTGAAGCAAACTTCCATTATGATTTCTTTGGAGAAAATTTATTATTACTTTCAGGTAGCATGTTTGGCCTAGATTACATTAGTACAAATCAAACAGCTTAAAGTTGTGTTTATTAATAGACTGTTATTAAATAAAAGAACTACAGGGTAAAGGTCAGCTCACAGGTTGTTTTGTTTATTTTTTAAAAATCCTCTGAGCCCATGTCTTTCCAACTTTTTCTAAACAAGTCAGCCCAAGTTGGCACCTTCAAACCTTTAAATACTGTAGTTATAATAGTGCTGATATTCAATTTGGAGAAATGCTGTTAGAAGAGCAATTATGTCAGTGGACCCAAGGAAATAACAATGTTAAAAATAGATGATTTTGATGGAGTACTTGTTGTGTGCCAGACACTGTATTTAGAGCTGGATTTAGTCTCCTTTAATACAACAACTCTGTAAGGGCTTGTGTTATTCTCACTTTACAGATAGGGAAACTGAGCTTTTTGAAGGTGAACACTTGTCCCAAGCCACATACTAGGAAGTTGCAGAGTGGAACCAGGACTTTTGCTCTGCAAAGCCCCTGCATGCTCTTACCTAAGATGTGTGACTGCCTGGGAGTATTCCAGGTCCACTGTTGGGCGGAGGGTCAGTGTGACTTACAAGTGGAAGGAGTTCTAGGAAAGTGACGAACTACTACAATGTCCTCATTTTACAAAGGAGGAAAACTGCGCTCAAAAACTTTAAATAGCCTGCATGAGGTCAGCCACCTAGTTAGTGATAGAATTCATTAGGAACAAGAGTCCACGTCTCAACAGCCCTACAAATATTAATAAAAGCAAAGCTAGAAAAACCGCTTCTATTTTATCAAACATGAAAAACTCTAGAGACTGTAAAAACAGAGTTTATTAGCCAAGCTTCTTCAGTGTTACATGCCAGTTGAGTCCTCTCAGACACCTGGCCACCCTAGGATTGAGTGATGTCCACAGAGTCCTGTCCTCAGCAGCCCTGGTCAGGTCCTATAGACTCATGCCTCTCGCTTCTTTTATGGATTTATCCATCTCCTATTTGGTTTGTCTCTTTTCCTGCTACCTTCTATTTTTCCCAGCATTGTTATCTTTTCTAAAGAACCCTGCCTTCTCATGCTGTGCCCAAAGTAGGACACCTTCAGTTTTGTCATTTTTGCCTCTGGTGGTTTCAAGCTTAATGTGCTCTAGGACCTACTTGTTCACCTTTCTGTTGGTCCAGGGTAGCCACAGAGCTCTTTTCCAACACTATTTCAAATGAATCGACTTTTTGCCTATCAGATTTCTTGCTATTCAACTTCCGCATGCATCTGTAGTACTTGGGAATAGGAGGGTGTGAATGGTTTTAGCCTTGGTCCCCAATGACACATCTTTGCTCTCGATCTTTTCTAATTCTTCTGTTGCTGCCCTTTCTAATCTCAGCCTTCTCTTCATTTGTTTGCTGCAGCCTCCATTTGAATTGACTGAACCAAAGTAAGCAAAATCCTTAACAATTTTGGTATTTCCATTATCTATGCAAAAGTTGTATATTTCTTCAGTAGTCATGATATTTGTCTTGATGTTCAAATGCAATTCTGCTTTGGCAGTTTCTTCTTACGCTTTCATCAGAAGTCATTTCAATTTATTGCTGCTTACTGCCAGTATGATGGTATCATCTGCATATCTTGTTATTTATTTTACCAATTTTCACTCCTCCTTCCTCTGAGTGTAGCCCAGTTTTTAATATGATTTGTTCTGCGTACAGATTAAACAAATAGAGACATAAAACATACCCTTTTATGACACCTTTGCCTATCGGAAACCATTCTGTCCTTCCATATTCTGTCCTACAGTGACTGCCTGTCCACAATACAGGTTACATATCAAGATGATCAAGTGCTGTGGTACACATATTTCTTTTAGAGCAACCCAGAACTATGAGGAGACATTACTGGTCCAGCCACATTCTTGTACTCAGAGGACTTTCCCAAAGGGAACAATGTTCATCATCAAAAAGTGAGATTTTTTTTACTTTTCAACCTAAAATCTGGTCTTTGAAGCAACCCTCAACTGCTCAATATGGGACCTGGAGTTTTAAGATTTTACCTAAGAATTATTTGAAACTCAATCTTAAAGAGAAACAATATTCATAAAGTTTTTCTTAAGGATAAAAATCCAGCTATTACTGTGACTAATATATATTCTATGTGATTATTTCAATATATTAAGATTTACCTGTGACTTAAAGCAGACCTGCAAAGAGCAGGGTGCCTTGATAAGGTCAAATGATTTCCAAAAAGCTAGTTTTTACAAAATCACTCTGTAATTTATGCAATGGCATCCATCTATATTGATTTTCAGTATGGGCAATGCCATGGATTGAAATGCACTGTCTCTAATAGAGAATCTCCCCAAAGTTAAGCAAATCACCCTGTATTCTCTTTAGGAGGATGTCAGTAGAAATATCTTTTT
Source organism: Myotis daubentonii (assembly GCF_963259705.1). Lineage (NCBI taxonomy): Eukaryota > Metazoa > Chordata > Mammalia > Chiroptera > Vespertilionidae > Myotis > Myotis daubentonii. Next base: position 38,610,547 of record NC_081846.1, read on the forward strand.
ACAATATGTGTTCCAAGAAGAGTCAAAATTACTGAGACTTTCTAAAAAAAAAAATCTCAAGGGCACTGGGACTTGGATAAATGACAATGTTTCTGTTTTTACATTGGTTGCTAGAAAATTGAGAGCCAGATGTGTGGCTCACTCATGGTAGATGAGTAGGCCATCATGGTATGCATCTTAAACCTTATTCACAGCTCTAATTTGTCCACACCCTTGTTTTTTGTTCTTTCAATTTTTCTTTTTCTCGAAATAATCTTGTGTAATTTTTTTATATTTCTTCTCTGCAACAGGGGAAAGAAAATAACTAAATAAAATATGTTAGAATATTATTCAAAATTATGTTTACTGTACAAATATTTATATTTATAGCAGAATATTAGGAGGGAAATAAATATGTTTTGTTAGAATGGCAATGTTATGCCTACTTTTTTTCTTTGATTTTACAAACTTTTAGAAATTGTATTTATAATTTAAGGAGGAAATGTGATTTCAACTTTGAAAACTCTAGTTATTTATTCCAGAGGTAGAAGAAGTATGGGAAGTATGTGCATGACCCCATGATTATGTTAGGGCAAGTGGGGGACTGTGATAAAGTGAGGTTGGAATGGTAGATGAGAACCAAATTTTAAAGGCCATAATGTGCTATTCTAAGGGATTGTATTATTGCCAGTGGGAAGATGTACGCAGCTTTCAGTTTTTAACTAATGTTCTTTATTGGAAGTTTTTTTCTTTTTATTGGGGTGACATTGGTTAACAAAATAGACAGGTTTTAGGTGCACAATTCTACAACATATCATCTGTATACTATTGTGTGTACATCACCCCAAGTCAAGTCTCTGTCCATCACCATTTATCCCACTATACCCTGTTTCACCTCTCTTCATGCCCCCCCTCCACCGCAGCAATCACCACACTTTTGTCCATGCCCAAGAGTTTCTCTCTCTCTCTCTCTCTCTCTCTCTCTCTCTCTCCACCCTCCTCTCCCAGCCGCCCCCCCCACTCGCCCCTAACAGCTATCAGCCTGTTCTCTGTCTATAAGTCTGTCACTCTTTTGCTTATAAGTTCATTTTTTTTTATTAGATTCCACATGTGAGTGAAATCGTATGGTAATTATCTTTTTCTGACTCGCTTAACTAGTAACAATATAGTTGAAAGAGTGGGAAATGTTGAGTCCTCAGGCAAGGGTGGCTTAATAGTATAGAAAAGGAGGTTGATAAAGACTTCAGTGAGTTAGAACAGTGGAGATAGGGGCTACAATTAGATTTGACAAATTAGAACTGGGCCTGGAGGAAGAAACAGAACATTCCCAAGATATGTTTTCTACTTAGTAGGTAGAAATTGGTAAGTATTGGTGTTTCAACATGAGAGAGAATGTATGAGAATTGGGTATTTTATGTTAATTTGTTTGAGAGTAAAGAGAACAAGAGGGAAGAAAGAAAATGAGTTTATTATTAGGCCTATTAGATAGGAGGTGTTTATATGACACACTGATGGAAATGTGGCTCCAAGCATTCAGAAATACAGCACAGTGCTGAACTCTGGATAAAGTTTGGCTTAGATATTGTAGGGGTGTGAGCATGTGGGGTACTGGGGATCATTAGTGCCAGAGAGCAGCCCTTTTCCTATTTTCCAAGAAAACGATTCTAAACTAAACCTCTTGAGGCCGTAGTCGTCAATGACCCCTAAAATGCCAAACCCAGCAGATGCTTTGCAGCCCTCATTTTATAGGTATTCTTGTAGAGCTTTTGCCAGGATTGACTGTTCTCATTTCTTTCTTGATCTTATAATTTTTGGTTCGCCAACATTTCAGTCTCCTTCGCTGGGTTTCATTCTTTTACCAGCTTTATCATTGTGTTCCTGAGAGTTTCCCTCTCTTGTGTTCACACATTCCACACACTCTCTCTGACTGAGACGGCAAAGGCTTCAGATGGAGGAATTTTGGGAGGAACAACAGTTTGTTGAATATGTGAAGTTTGAAAAGCCTGTTAGACATCCAAGTGGATATGTTGAGTAGGCATTTGGATATATGAATATAGAGTTCAAGGGGAAAATCTGGACTGGAATATGTATACATTTAGAAATCATCAACCTATAGATGGTATCTAAAGATAAAAACAAAACAAAGCAAACAAAAAACTGTTGTGGTCTCCGGGGGCAAGTTGGTAAAGAATGAAGAGATATCCAAGGCCAGTGTCTTGGGGTACTTCACATTTTAGAGGCAGATAAATGAGAAGAACCAGCAACAGAGGCTGAGAAAGCCCAGGAGAAAGGCAGGAAGAGAATTAAGAGAAAGTGGTGATCAGAGGCAACTGAAGAAAAAAAAAAAGGTTTCAAAAAAGGAGGAAATGGTCAATTCTACCAACTTCCTGATTAATTGATTAAAATGAAGACTGAGAAGTGACCTCTGTATTTGGCAATACAGATGTTATTGCTGACCTTGAATATAATTGTGGGGAGTAGTGAAAAGTGAAGCCTTGATTACAGCAAGAATCTGTGGGACTGATTCCTTTTAGAAGAGTGAAATAGGAAGTAGCAATGGTACTCAAAACTAGAACAATCAATTTGTTAAGTTGAACAAAAAAGCAGGAAAACCATTATATAGCCATTCAAAATAATAAATATTGTTTCTTGGATAAGGCTGGGGGGGAAAAAGCCAGTTCTAATGCTTTGACCCCTCTGAACTTATTCCCAATTAATTTTAATATTAGACCTTACAGTGATATGCTATCATTTCTTGGTAAAGCAGCATGAGCGAGGTAAAGGCAGACACAGTAAATGTAGACATCTGATGAAGGAAAGAACAAAGACAGGAAAATAGCTGAAAAGAAATGTGAGGTTGAAAAAGGACTTGAATTATTTTTTAGGAGAAATGAATGGAAATAAAACAAGAACAAGTAGACAGAGAAAGGTTAAATGTATACAGAAAAGGTTAGGTATTTGAAGGGATAAGATCTTGAGAAAAAGAGGAAAATTAATAGAAGAATGTCATATCTTTGTCTTAGATGGGAAGGAAATACAAATGTATTTCCACCAATGTAGTTAAATTTTCGGGTTGGGCGGGGGAGATAATTTAAAGGAGTTCACACCTAATGTCCTATTTGTACTCAGAGAATTAGGCCAGGTCATCTGCTGAAGTGATGGAACTTAAGCTGTTTGGGGAATTAAAAAGAGTTTAGAATAGCTATTATTAAAATTGGAAACAAAACTACAAAGAAGAAGTAAAATATTTGTTTGGCAGTTATATATTCCTCTAAACCAGCGGTTCTCAACCTGTGGGTCGCGAACAACGAAAATACATCCTGCTTATCAGATATTTACATTGCGATTCATAACAGTAGCATACTTACAGTTATGAAGTAGCAACGAAAATAATTTTATGGTTGGGGGTCACCACAACATGAGGAACTGTAAAAGGGTCACGGCATTAGGAAGGTTGAGAACCAATGCCGGAAACATCTTATAAATATTAGCTCATTTATTCATTATAATATACTCATGGGATATGCTTGATTATTATCCCCTTTTTGCAGATGAAGAAAATGAGGCATAAAGTGGTCATGCTATTTTCCTATTGGGCACCCAAGCTAGTAAGGGGAGGTACCTCAGTAGTCTGGCTCGAGACTCCATTCTCTTAACCACTTCACAATGCTGAGGACAATGATACATGACTTTATTTCGAAGGCTTACTAGTAGGTATGCAAGTATTGAACTTCAAAAGATACAATTTTAGATTCATTCAGGATAGGAGTTCAGAGGTTGAGTAGGATGGACGTTAAGGGATTAGTTAATGAGTTAAACCATGGAATGCACACTAGATGGAAAAGGTCATGCAAGAGGGAAGGAAGCAGCTTGTAGAAGGGCTCAGAGATTTGAATGTTTGCTATTTGACTAAGGTTTTAGATTCCTTATGAAGTCAAAGAGTTAGTTTGATAGAAGTGAGGAAGAAGGATAGTTGAAAGGATCAGGAATTCATAGTAAGACAGTACAATTGTAAAGTGTAATTAAGAGAGGTGAGGAGTTGCTGGATGACTAGGTAGCACTGGGGTGTGGTGCTGAAGTCTAAAGGCCTGTGTAGCAGCTGAGATCAAGAAATGATGAGTTTAGGGTGTTGGGTGGGGCATCTCTATAAATATTGAAGTCACGTATGAATCACTCAAGATGAGACAGGAAGAGGGGTGGAGAGAAAATGGCTCCAGAAACCAGTTGATTGCAGTGTGAGTAAGATTAGAGACCAGGAGGCAATGGAGTCATAGGCCAAACTTCCTTGTAACTGTCTGCCTCTGAGTGTGTTAAGGAAGCCAAAAGTGCCCATTCCACTACAATGCCTAAACTGGCAGCATTTCTGAAGAGCTTTTCAAAGGGGTTGAATTGTTGAAATGATTAAAGCCTTAAATTACTCAGAGGTCCAACACATTAGCAAAGTAAATATTAACACACATTACTTTCCTTAGCCCACACAAAACCATTATCATTTAAGTACAAATAAGGCCCTAAGGATATGGATAAGTTTTAAAGGGTAGGGGAGTAGAAGGAGGAAGGGAACACAGGAATCTGAGGTTTGATTTGGCCATGAGTAATGTGAACTAACATAAAGGAGGAGAAAGGAACCAGCAGCCTCTAACAGAGAGAGCCTCTAATGCAGCGGTTCTCAACCTGTGGGTCGCGACCCCTTTGGCGGTCGACCCTTTCACAGGGGTCGCCTAAGACCAACCTGCATATCAGATATTTACATTATGATTTATAACAGTAGCAACATTACAGTTATGAAGTAGCAACAAAAATAATTTTATGGTTGGGTCACAGCATGAACTGTATTTAAAGGGCCAGAAGTTTGAGAACCACTGCGTCTAATCAATGCATGCCCTGGGAATAATGTGGAAAAGGGGAAATGTGAGGCATATTCTTCCCTCAGTTCAGAATACTCAATAAGAAATTGTTTTAATTATTTCAGATGCAGTGATATGGATATTCCCAATACTAACAAAGTTAAGACCCTCAAAGACAAAAAATATTTTTTGCATGTACCTGCCGAGTTTTCCCAGCACCATTTATTAAAGAGACTGTCTTTACTCCATTGTGTGCTCTTGCCTTCTTTGCCAAATATTAAGTGACCATAAAGGTGTGGGTTTATTTCTGGGCTCTCTGTTCTGTTCAGTTGATTGATTTGCCTATTCTTATACCACGACCAGGCTGTTTTGATTACAATAACCTTGTAATATAGTTTGATATCAGATATTTGATACTTCTAATTTTATTCTTTCTGAAGATTGCTGAGGCTGTTAGAGGTCTTTTTTGGTTCCATATAAGTTTTTAGAATATTTGTTCTATAAGTACCGCGCGCTAACCGAATGCGCCACTGGAGCTCCGAATATTTGTTCTAGATCTGTGAGATATGCCATTGGTATTTTAATAGGGTTTATGTTGAATCTACGTATTGCTTTGAATAGTATGGGATATTTTAATTATGTTAATTCTTCCAGTCCATGAACACAGTGTGTTCTTCCACTTATTTGTGTCTTCCTCAATTTCTTTCTTGAGTATTTTATAATTTTCCAAGTACAGGTCCTTTACCTCGTTGGTTATTCCTAGGTAACTTATTTTTTGTTGTAATAGTAAATGGATTGTTTTTTTAATTTCTCTTTTTGGATAGTTAATTACTGGTATATAAGAATGCCAATTATTTCTGAGTATTAATTTTGTCCTACTACTTTGTCAAATTCGTTTATCAGATCTAGGAGTTTTTGGTGGAGTCTTTAGGGTTTTCTGTATATAATATCATATCATTTACAAATAATGACAGTTTTACTTCCTCCTTTCCAATTCGGATGCCTTTTATTTCTTCTTCTTGTTTGATAGCTTTGGCTAGGACTTCCTGTACTATATTGATTCTAGACCACCAACTGACACCATACACAAGAATAAATTCAAAATGGATAAAAGACTTAAAACCATAAAAATCCTTGAAGAAAACAGGGGCAATAAAATTTCAGACATTCCTTGTAGCAATATTTTGCTGATATATCTATCTCCTCAGGCAAGGAAAACAAAGGGAAAAACTAAACAAATTGGACTGCATCAAATTGAAAAGCTTCTGCACAGAAAAGAAACTATCAACAAAATAAAAAGGGAACCCATTGAATGGGAGGACATATTAGCCAATGATACATCTGATAAGGGGTTAATTTCCAAAACATATAAAGAATATACAACTCAAAACCAGGAAGACAAACAACCAATTTAAAAATGAACAAGGACTTGAATAGACATTTCTCCAAAGAGGACATACAGATTGCCAATAGACAAATGAAAAAATATTCAATATCACTAATCATCAGAGAGGTGAAAATTAAAGCCACAATAAGATATCACCTCACACCTGTCAGAATGGCTATCATCAATAAATCAACAAACAACAAGTGCTGGCCAGGATGTGGAGAAAAGTGAACCTTCCTACACTGTGGTGGGAATGTAGTCTGGTGTAGCCACTGTGGAAAACAGTAGGGAGTTACCGCAAAAATTAAAATTGGAACTGATTTATGACCCAGTGATTTCCCTTCTGGAAATATATATTAAGAAACCCAAAACACGAATTCAAAAGAATATGTGCACCACTATGTTCATTGTAGCATTATTTACAATAGCCAAGATATGGAAATAGCCCAAGTGCCCATCAGTAGATGAATGGATAAAGAAGCTGTGGTACATTTATGCAATGGATGACTGCTGGGCCACTGAAAAAAGGGCGGGGGGGGGGGGGAAGTCTTACCATTTTTTACAGCATGGATAGACCTGGAGAGTATTATGCTAAGTGAAATAAGCCAGTCAGAGAAAAATAAATATCAAATAATCTTACTTATATGTTGACTCTAATAAATAAAATATACTGATGAACAAAATAGAAATAGATGCATAAGTATATGGTACAGAGAGCTGTTGCGGAGAGGTTTGGTGGACTGGTTGAAAAAGGTGAAGGGATTAAGCAAAACCCTGTATATATGAGGGGTAGCTGGAGGTGGGTAAGCGGGGGAGAATAAGGAAAATAGGTGGAAGAAGACTTTGCTTGGGATGATGGGCATAAGATACAGTGTGCTGATGATATTTTATTGAGTTGTGCACTTGAAATGTATGGTTTTGCTAACCAGTGTCACCCCAATAAATTCAATTAAAAAATAATAAAGTTTGCTAGAAAAAAAATCCTATCCCTGGATCAGAAGGCAGGATAAATTACACACTATTATAGAACTAACTGGCAAATATTAGAGGAAATTGTTTTAGTCAACAAAAATTGAGATTTGCCTTGGTGACTTACTTGTCTGCCAAACCACCACTCCTCCACTGTCTTCCTTACCAACAGAATTCCTTTGATGTCACTGGCTATTGGCATCTATGCCTAACACTAAGAGACTGGCGGACACCATGTGGCCATATGTGGAGTTAGCCTACAAAGAAAAACCTAGATGCTGATACGTTTCCTAGACTTTGGAAATAGTAATGCAGGAACCCAGTTAAATTTGAAATTTAGATAATGAATAATATTGCACAGGACATACAATGTTCAACTAAAATTCAAATGTAATTGGATGGCCTATATTAAATCAGACCAGCCTAGATAGATACCCAGGATGACAAAATAGAAAGTTGAATAGATGTTCAGTCATTGATGAAGTAACTGTGCTGCTGAATTCGCCAACTCTGGGCACTCTTTAACTGAAAACATTTTAATATTGAGGACATGTTCCTTACTGTTAAGCCAGTTCTTGTTGCATTTTCTGTTACTTGCAGCCAAAATCATGCTAATGAGTACAGTTTTATCACCCCTCTCATTGAGCAAGTCAGTAACTCATATTGCTCATCCCTAAGTATCAACTTATAAATGCTAACTAGTATTTTCAAAAGTCTCTTTGTGAAAGTTCTTCACTATGAAATACTCCTATATTTTTGGAACTCAGTTTTAGATATTTGTGTTCTACATAAAAATTATTTTTGTGAAATGGATAACATATAACATTTTCCTCTGTATAGTTTAGTTGGATTGGATGATATTTAAGGCCTATTCTAGTTCACAAAATATTAGTTAATATGGGACAAATAAAATGTGATTTAAAGATGGGTAAGGCACCTAACAATAAGACCATACACCAGACATCATCCGGTGTTAAATTAATTTTATCACAAGGGGTTCTATTGACAGTAGTCAACTTGTTTTAAGAGTTAACAGAGTTATATTCATAGTACCTACCGCCATGAAAGCAGCAGTTCACAACTTTACATGGTGTTTCTTGAGTTATAAATACAAATTAGAATGAAGTTCTTTATCCATATAAATATATAGTTTTGATTCTTAGTATCCTAAAAGTACAAACCTCAGTTAAAATAAAACAAGATAGATGATATAAAATTGCTAAATAATTTTATTCATAGGCCCTGGAAGCACCAAAAGTTGACATTTTCCATCCATTTCCAATGGCTTATCGGAAGATCAAATCAGGTTGTTTGATCTTCAAGTTCTAATTTCTACCATTGAGCATAACCTCAGTGTTTCAAGAACAGAGCAAGTTTTACATGAAATGAGCTCCCCTGGGCAATGGGGAAATAGCTCAAGCTGACAGGTAGGAACCTTTCTGAGTGGTGATATACATTTGTGTGCATAGGTGTGCAAATCTGCATCTGTATGCACATGTCTGTGAATGTGTATGCACACTCAGCTTGTGAGTGATCCAGAGGTAATTAGATCAAAAACCTCTACCTTTTCCCCCATGTCTAGCCTCTAGACCAGCCGTGGGCAAACTACGGCCCACGGGCCAGATCCGGCCATTTGAAATGAATAAAACTAAAAAAAAAAAAAGACCGTACCCTTTTATGTAATGATGTTTACTTTGAATTTATATTCGTTCACACAAACACTCCATCCATGCTTTTGTTCCGGCCCTCCGGTCCAGTTTAAGAACCCATTGTGGCCCTCGAGTCAAAAAGTTTGCCCACCCCTGCTCTAGACCAGTGGTTCTCAATCTTCTGGCCCTTTAAATACAGTTCCTCATGTTGTGACCCAACCATAAAATTATTTTTGTTGCTACTTCATAACTGTAATGTTGCTACTGTTATGAATCGTAATGTAAATAAATATCTGAAATGCAGGATGGTCTTAGGCGACCCCTATGAAAGGGTCATTCGACCGCCAAAGGGGTCTCGACCCACAGGCTGAGAACTGCTGCTCTAGACAGAATCAGCTGCACAATATCAGAGCAGGGGAGGTCCTTTTTACTAAAGATTTCCAAGACTGGTAAATGGAGGGGGCTACCAAGAAAAAGAATATAATGGACATTGTTATCTGGTATATTAATACTCTTCAGAATTATGCTCTGGTCTAAAACTAGCCATCTCATCATTCTTTTACCTTCCTTTTTTTTTATTTCTTTTTTTAAAATATATTTTATTGATTTTTCACAGAGAGGAAGGGAGAGGAATAGAGAGTTAGAAACATCGATGAGAGAGAAACATCGATCAGCTGCCTCCTGCACACCCCCCACTGGGGATGTTCCTGCAACCAAGGTACATGCCCTTGACTGGAATCTAACCTGGGACCTTTCAGTCCGCAGGCTGACGCTCTATCCACGGAGCCAAACAGGTTATGGCATTACCTTCCTTTTCTTAACACAGTCTTATTTAAGTGTATTTCAGTTCTTTTTCTAAGCTTGTATACTAAGAAAAACAAAAACACTGCAGTTATATAAGCGTACAATTTTAGAATACTGTCCAGTTATTACTGCTCCATTCAAACATACCTCTTGACAGACTTCCCATGTACAACCCTCAACAAGTATCTCATAGTATTTACCCAACAAAACCAGGAACTTGGGAAAGAAAAAGAAATCGAAAGGGGGACATTTAACATTTCAATTGGGTGGTCTGAAGATATTGGAGATTAAAGAAATACATTTAGAAGTCAAAAATCTTTTTGTAGGACAATTTTTGAGATCTATTTTAATTTATATAATAGAATGTGCTACTTTAAAAAAAAAATGGTGGTCTATTTGCTTCTTCCCTAATTAATAATCATGCAATAAATTCTTTCCAAGGACCATTCACTGAGTTGACCTTGGAAGGATCTTTCTAGTTGATCCTTTTTTATATTACTTATTGATTTATTTATCCTGGGTAAAATTTTGGGTCCATGCCTTTCATAGTAAAGAAACAGAAATAAAAGCTATAAATGAAAAAAGAACACTTCTTCAGGGTCATTTAATTCAAATCTTCCTAAGAAAAGTTCTTTCCTCAATTTTAATTATCTAGTAATAACCATGATTTCTAATGTATCTAAATAATATATCTATACTACCTTGAGAGACTATTTTATTTCACGTATCATCTCAAACAGTAAACTTACATTAAGCAAAAATTTTTAATTAGTATCTAAATTATTTTAAAAGGAACAATAAAAATAAAAAATTATAGTCATTATATAAATCTGACCTGAATTAGGTGGAGTAGGGGATGGTATATTCTTCCTAAGTTTTTATTTATCTATTTATTTATTTATTTATTTATTTATTTATTTATTGCCAACTCAATGGAAACAGCAGTATAAAGTGTCTGTGTAGGTCTACTATTACATATGTGATTTTAAATCTGTGAAAGCAATCTAGCATCTTTTGAAGTATCATCTAAATTTTTCTACCAGTAATTTCATACAATAAAAAAGTCTCTTTTATATTCAGAATACACTGCCAGCCAACCAGCACCGAAGGCCTTCTTTTGTTGAATATCAGAAGTATGCCCTTCTGCATACTTTCAAGTCAACATCTATTGCCTTTAAAATGCTTCCTCCATGTAACCGCACTTTACCAATTCAAGCTGACATCCCCCTGGCACAACACTCCTCTCCATTTGAATCCTCGTTCTTTCTGATAAATATGCTCTGTTGTTCTCTTCACCAGGAATGCCAGCTCCTTCATCTCCTATTCTTACTCAAGCACCTCTTTTCCAGAAAGCTCTTCCTAAGTCTTTTGGCCCATATGGTGCTCTTACTTTCAGGAAGTCCATTTAGGATTCCATTGTTCTCATTGTTGTTAGCGAGTTTATCCTTATGCCTTTCAATATGCCCCACCTGTCCCTGCATTCTGAGACATATTGGAAGTTTCTCTACTAACCTGTGTTTATTCATTGTTCATTTCTGTACAATTCATATTTCTAAAAACCTAAGTAAACAGCCTGAGTTCAAGGAAGAAAATGAACAGGGTTTTAGTTGTATTTAAAAAAACAACTATATTCAGAATCCTGTTTCCATTCTTTAGGCATGCAATTTCTAGGCATTTCCATGATAGCTGCTAACAATGACATTGTTTCAGATTGGAGTCCCCATAATATTTCTCCCTCTTTTCCCTCACTGTACACAAGGTAATGCAGTGGTTTTCAAATTTGTTTTTTTAGGAACAGAATTAATTTTTTTCCAAACTCATTCTTACCCAGAATTTCAGATATGTAAAAAAGATGCAAATGGAGCAACTCTGTTGCAGAGTGTAGTGTGTGAGGCAAAGGTGAGGGCCAACCTGCTTGGCCCTTCCACAGCCCCAACAGTAGCTCCTGTGGCTTTTTGGAAGAGTTCCGAAAGCGCTTTAAAGAAAGAGCAGAAACTCTGGCCTTGGCTCTGCTTTCTTCCCTCTGGTCAAGGGCTCCAACAAGTGTCTTTCCACAACCTTAAAAATAATGAACTTGATCTTCAGAGACCATTCATATAAACTACAAAGCCTCAATGCAAGCAGGACTTAAATGAAGAAAAGATTTATGCCTAAACTATTTTGGTGATCTATTATTTTATTGGATCAGTATGCTTAGGCACTTTCTTAGAAAAAATTGGTTAATGTTTGATAAAAATGAGTCTTGAGGGTTGATTAAAGATTTGAACAATCTTTTTTGTTTATTTAGATTCTGGTTTATGAGTACCTATTATTAGTGGTAAATTTCAGTTTTTAAAATTCTTCTTGGAGGTAGCATTTCAAAAAACAGAAACTCAATTTTGTTTTCAACATTCATAACTTCTAATCTTCTATATTCTTTCAAGGAAGCAAGCAGTGTAACACTGTGTTCCTACATAGAAACAGTCTGGAATAAGTATCATTCAGATATTTGCTTTGGCAGGTGTTCATTTAATAAAATGTGTGAAGAAATACGCAAACCCAGTGTCAGACAAATACCATTGAGGAGTACTATCATTCCAGTTAGTAAATTATATTGGTGCAATTAGGACATTACATTTTTACTACATTTTAAAACTATTTCTACGGGGCACTGATTCATTTGTAAATGGGGAAAAAGTTAGGCAAAACACCAAAACAGTAAGTTCCACTTGATTCTGAGCAACCTGTTAAAATAAACTGTTGCTGCTTTTAACTGTAGAATACTTGAATATAACTGCCAGTGTCTGTAATATTTTTTTTAGAATTCCTGGTTTTTCCATCAGATAAACTTGACTATTAATATCATTGCCTTAGCTGTCAATATGGCTTGATCAAAAGCACTTTTGCTACTACAATCTTTTTACCAGGAATTATTTAAAAAATAGATTTATAACATGAAAATCTCATTAAAAACCTCAGTTTATCTATGTGGATGTATGCATGTGCACATATATCTGTATACACATATAATTTTAGAAATATGTATTGTTAAAGTTATTTCCAGTGAATTAAACTTTGCAAATACAGTAATACATTTATACAAGTTACTAAAAATTTAATTTTATCATAGTGTCCTTTTTACTGAAAAGTTATGTAAGATTTTAAATACACTTCAATTAGGAATCATTCAGTCCATGCACATTATTATTCAGTCAATAAATAGTTGCATTGTGCTTTTTATACAAGGAGATTAACTTGACCCAGATAGAAAGTGAGTACTGAGATTTTGTTTCTGATACCCAGAAACCTGAAAACTAATGAGGACCATAATGAGGAATTGCATTATAGGGTAATTGTCATTTTAATTACAGGCAAGTGTTTTAAAATATCACTTTTTAAAAAATGTTTTAAAAAAAGTGAATAAGGTCTGAAATGTATCACAGGGGAACTTTTTTTGCCTGGAAAAGCAGTGAGAGAGTCCTGCTTACACTTTCCCTCCTCCTACAGAACCCACACAACCAGCTTTAAAAGCACTGTTATTTAAAAAAAAAAAAAAAAAAAGGCTGGCATGGGTGAGAAGAGTGATTTTGACTTGGGAAAGCCTGAGGGAGAGAGAATGGGTAAAGAAGTAAGATAAGAAAGAAAGGGAACTAACATTTATGGAGTACTTAGCAATTGAGCTTTTATTTCTATGATGAGATTATGTTTCTTCTTAAAGGGAACCAGTTAAAAAGCTATCAAAACCACTGAGATATACGTAGGACAAGAAACTGGACAAATAGAGTAAAATTTTTTTATCATGATCTATTCACAGTCCTTGAAGGAAGAGTGTCTAGCACCAAACTAATGGAGAATTTCAAATACGATTTTCTTTCAAGCTGTACTCATGCCTTAAATTTAGTATATCAGCATTTTCATGGGCTTTCATTAAGCTGTAAGTTACAAGGAAAATGAGTAAATAAAGGTAATGCTCAGAAGATGTAACATATATTTATGGAATAAGTTTTTTGAATAAATGCCACACGCAGGCAGTTAAATATACTATTGCTATTGATATGGCCCACGAGAAGTATAGTACAGCCATGAAAAGACACTTGAAAGTTTATTGCATATTTCTATTTATTTAATCCTCACCTGAGGTTATTTTTTTCATTGATTTTTTTTTTAGAAAGAGTGGAAGGGAGAGAGGGGGAGACAGAAACACTGCTGTGAGTGAGACACGTTGATTGGTTGCCTCCCGCATGCCCCCAGCCAGGGCCCAGAGCCTGCAACTGAGGTATGTGCCCTTGACCAGAATTGAACCCAGGACCCTTCAGTCCACGGCCCATGCTCTACCTACTGAGCCAAACCAGCTAGGGCACATAATTCTTTTTCAAAAGATGTTGAGTTTTGGTGTCTTGAAGTAAAAGATCCCATTACTTTTCAATAGTGTAAATATACCAAAATAAAAACCAAAGCAAAGCATTCTACAATTAAAATGCTGTAATTTAATTTTTTAAAAATAATCTCTAACTTTAATATACATTTGTGTTTCATTTACCTACATTGGTTTTTTATTTTATGCCCTCCATTAAATTACCCTCAAATTGCTAGCAATAATAAAGGGAAGTCTGGTTTTTCCAATTTCTCTACAGTTAAACTTTAGAGCAGGAAAACCAGGGGCAGGCAATAATTTGAAGTTATGTATGACTTCTAGAAAATCTATATTTAGTTTTTTTAAATGTTTGGTCAGAATGCATTATCATTGGTACAATTTTATTATATATCATAGGATTATAGCACATCTTGTCTGAAGAAGATGTTTTTAAAGAAAAAAACAGATATTTGTGCTCAAGTATAAAATTCCCTAATAGGAAATGTCTAAAAGTAAGATTAAAATAGCCTTAGTGCATATTTTAAAGCTGTAAAAATTACTTGGTAATTATTTCTGTTAAAAGCTAGCTAAGACAAGCTAAGCTGAAATATTAATAGGAATGGGATTGCATGCCAAACTAAATTAGAACTATATTAGGTTCACTTTAAGAGGAGACTTTTTTTTTTTGGCACTTCTCTGAGTGTATGCTAGTCACATCAGAAAGTCAAAATTTCCCTAATTATTTTCTTGTCAACATGCACATTTTTATATTCTGCTTCCTATATTATAAAATAAAATATTAACACTAAATGCTGTGAAATTCTATATTTCACCTCAGTAGTATGCAGATTTTTCATAAAAATGTACATATATCACACATTTTTTTGCATCATTAAGGAAGAAAAAGTTATTTAAGTGTGGTTATTTAAATATGACTCTTAAGGACATAGTAGGACAGAATCAGGACATTTTTGTTGTTTCTGTTAAGAGGCCGGTTAGTAAATGTTTTGGGCTTTGTGAGTCCTCTGATCTCTGTCACTACTCAGTTCTGCCATTGCAGCACAAAAGCAGCCATAGGTAAGACGTAAATTAATGAGCAGGGCTGTTTTTCAATATAACTTTATTTTGAAAAACAGGTGGTCAAGTCAAATTTGGCCTCTAGGCCATAGTTTGCTGACCACTGTTTTAGAACATACATATTTTTTACATTTTCTTTGTTTAACAAAGATGATTGAAGCACAATTCCTACTCTATCATTATATATTATATATTGTTATATTAATATAATATATAGTACATGACATATTGGTATTTGTAAGGATCAAAATAAAAATACATGGAAAATCATTTTAAAAACTAGAAATCAGTAGAACTAATGAAATAATAAAGATTAGAGTGGAAATAAATGACATAAAGACTTAAAAAAAAAAAACAGTACAAAAGATTAATGAGCCCTGACTGGTTTGGCTCAGTGGATAGAGCGTCAGCCTGCGGACTCAAGGGTCCCGGGTTCGATTCCGGTTAAGGGCATGTACCTTGGTTGCGGGCACATCCCCAGTAGGAGGTGTGCAGGAGGCAGCTGATCGATGTTTCTCTCTCATCGATGTTTCTAACTCTCTGTCTCTCTCCCTTCCTCTCTGTAAAGAATCACTAAAATATATTTTTTTAAAAAAAGATTAGTGAAACCAAGAGCTGGTTCTTTGAAAAGATAAACAAGATTGACAAACCTTTAACCAGACTCATCAAGAAAAAAAGAGAAAGGACCCAAATCAATAAAATAAAAAATGAAAGAAGGGAAGTGAAAGGCAATGCGATAATAAATATGAAATATTCACATGTAAAATGATACCTTTTCTAATATTACAATGGATGAAAATTTTTTCATGTTTCTATTAGTTGGGGATATTTAGAAATATCTATTATTTATGACCCTCTATTCTAGTTAATTCTATTATAAATAGGAAATTGTATGGTACATTTTAAAATTACATTTTTAATACGTGGAACCTCCACTATTTTTTTTTCTACACTAAAAAAGAGGAAGTTGCCGAAACCGGTTTGGCTCAGTGGATGGAGCGTCGGCCTATGGACTGAAGGGTCCCGGGTTCGATTCCGGTCAAGGGCATGTACCTGGGTTGCGGGCACTTCCCCAGTGGGGGATGTGCAGGAGGCAGCTGGTTTCTCTCTCATCGATGTTTCTGGCTCTCTATCTCTCTCTCTTCCTCTCTGTAAAAAATCAATAAAATATATTTAAAAAAAAAAGAGGAAGTTAATAATTTTTAAAATGAAATATAAAGCACATATCTAATAATCCCATTAATTTACTATAAAATCAGTGTCACTGTGATATGATTATTGGTGATGGTGAAGTTAGGGAAAAAATATAAGTTAAGGAAATGACAGTAACATCACTGTTGACAATGGAAGCTAATGACACCTTCACAAGGAAAAATAAAAGACACTAAACCTGAAATTCTCCATGTAAATTGGGAACTATAAGTTCTGACCCAGGCAAGACAAAAGTTTCCTTTAAATCATTTTAATGTAAACATTGTTCAGTTAGAAGCTGTGATTTATCTATAATAAATTATTCATAAGAGAGTAAAGAATTCAGATTACAGTGACAAATAGTTCACAGATTCACATGGAAACTTTTCTGCCTCAAAGGCAACAAAAATATTACTTCACAGTTTTAAAGAAATATGTTTTGTAGCTTTCAGTCTCATAAATTATGATATCCACATTGTGTTCTTAGGAATACTATCATACGTTAGGTAGTGACGTGACTTTAAAATTATTTTATGATATAGTACATAATCTGAGGAAACGTTTCTAGTTAAACAGGTGCATATTGCATGACTTGCATTTTTAGGACACTTGAAAGGGAGATGAGGTGTTTTAAAAGATAAGGGGACTAACAATTCCAGTTTAACATTATCACTCACTTGAAGAATGATCAAACGCTAGACAAGTTCGTACTAATCTGATGTTTTTCTGACCTATATAAAATGATTCAACCCTCCCATATCCAGTTAGAGAAAAAAAAAATCACTAAATTGCTTAATTATCTTTTTTTTTTTCTCCGGGTTTGCTGATGTTCTCTCTAGATTCTCAAGTGTGTTGTAGACTTGATGCATACTTCTATGTTATTACTTATGGGAATTTTGTGTTTTAAACCTGTAAAATGAGTTATTTAAGGACAGTACTATATCTTACTCATAACACCCCTAGTACTTAACTCACCGTATCCCTGGCACTTAGTCATACTTTATTGGTTAAGCTGAATTAAAGATTATACCACCAGGAGTCCACTGTCATTGATAGTGACATTGTTAAGATCGATGGTTTCCCAACGTGCTTGCATCGTACAAGTAACTTTTCTGCAAAGCATCCAGGGAGGCCTTAGATGGATAAATTGTCTTACAGAGTAAAGAAGGTACTGTGCTGAAATTTCCTCAGGTGCCTAATTAGCTTATATCTTAGTTACTTTTTAATAAATGTTGTTTAATAAAAACTTGCACTGACATTTGAAATCCCCAGTTATCCTGAAATAATCTATTGTTAGGAGTAGAATTTAAAAAGACCCTTAAATCAGCACTTTTCTGTAAACCCATCTATACTAGACATAGGGCATTGAGTGTAACCTGTTCTATACATTATCCACTGCCGTGAGAATGGTAAGATTAACACTAAAAATACTTCTCACACAAGAGGTCAGCAAGATGCTTTTCCATTAGAAACAAAGGAATTTGAATATGTAATTCTAATGTAGATAAGTTTCCTTAGGAAAGAATACCTGGAAGAGGGAAGTTTGGGAGATTTCTCTCAATTGTTAATGAGGTTATTTTCCCTAAAAAAAATATACAGTACCTATAGAGACAGCTGACCTCCCAGGCCTGGGGCAAACATTATATTTAAAAGGAGTCCGACCTATGCCTCAAAGTAAATGAGCACCAGCCTGTATTTCAGGTGCTGAGTGTTTGGGGCCAGTGAATATACATCATTGTGTACAAGCATTTGAGCTGCCTCTTCCTGACTTGTATTTTCATGGCTGGCAGAGGAGAACTGCTTCAACTTCTTCCCCTTAAAACCAGGCCTCGCCCTACCCCAAATTCCACTTTCCAGCTGAGCTGACCTATTGTAAATACTAAGCGCTGTGTGTCCTCTCACCGCCCTGCAGCTTTGCAGGCAGAGCATCCTCTCCACTCCTTTGCCTGCTGTTTCCTCTGCTTGGGACACTCTCCACCCCATCTAAGCCCATGATCTAATTCCTGTCCACTTCAAGACCTGGTTTAGCTGTAAACTTCAATGGAAACCAATCCCAGGCCTTCCAGCCTGGATTAAGTGTCTTTATCCTGGAGTGCCTATACAGAATTGTCCACTTCTTGTTTTTCTCCCTTTTTAAAGTGTTGTTCTTGAAGACAGGGCCAATGTCTTATCCATGTCCATATCTCCCAGAATCCAAAATGAAGGAGGCAGTGTGGAGAAAGAGCAAGAATTTGGAGTTGCTGAGGCTATAGGACTTAGTAGTGGTGTTACTTTAGGTAAGTTCCAATATTTCTGTGTCTTGGTTTTATCATCTACTAGAGTCCAGGTGCACAAAATTTGTGAACTGGGGGGGGGGGGGGGGGGAAGGGCGGATCCCTCAGCCTGGATAGTTAGAGGGCTCAGGCCAGGCCGAGGGACCCCACTGGTGCATGATCAGGGCTGGGGAGGGACGTGGGAAGTTGGCCAGCCGGAGAGGGACCGCCGGAGGGCTCCAGGGTGTGTCTGGCCCGTCTCACTCAGTCCCGATAGGCCAGACCCCAACAGCAAGCTAACCTACCGGTCGGAGCATCTGTCCCTGGTGGTCAGTGCATGTCATCGCAAGTGGTTGAGCAGCCTTAGCATATCATTAGCATATTACACTTTGATTGGTTAAACAGACAACTGGACGACCAGACACTTAGTATATTAGGCTTTTATTCTGTCAGATAAAATAGATATATCACTGTCTACTTTCTAAGCACTTTACATGCATGATCTCATATATTCCTCAGCATAAGCATATGAGGTTATTACTCATATTTTATAAGTAAGGAAACATAGAAAGATAAGTAACTTGCCTACAAATAGCCAGTTAATAAAAACATAACCAGTATTTGAACCTGGGCAGTCTGACTCCAGAGCACTTATAAGTCTATACTACATTTCACTTTCTTTCCTAACTTCTAGAGCAGCCGTGGGCAAACTATGGCCCGCGGGCCGAATCCGGCCCGTTTGAAATGAATAAAACTAAAAAAAAAAAAAAAAAAAAAAAAAGACCGTACCCTTTTATGTAATGATGTTTACTTTGAATTTATATTAGTTCACACAAATACTCCATCCATGCTTTTGTTCCGGCCCTCCGGTCCAGTTTAAGAACCCATTGTGGCCCTCGAGTCAAAAAGTTTGCCCATCCCTGTTCTAGAGTCTGGATGAAATAGTTGGATTGAGTGGACAGTTCCATTCTGTAGCATAAGAATATTGTATTTGAGGATCTTCATTTTCATGTATTTTCAGAAAGTCTCCTGAGGCAGTACTTTTGCTTTCTATTTAGAATAAATTTAAACTAAATCATCTAGGTTAAAAAAGGATTGTATTTATCACTATGAACTTCCCTCTTAGAACTGCTATATCCCATAAACTCTGCTTTGTTCCAATTCCATTTTCATTTGTCTCAAGGTATTTTTTTTTTGTTTCTCTTTTGATTTCTTCTTTGACCCACTGGTTGTTCAGTAGATAATTCCTTCTCAAAATGTGTATTTTATTTCAATTGGAGGAGCAATATCAAATAGAATAATTGCAGTTTTCTTGCCTTAACTCATAAGTCTTTCTCTTAGACCTTAATACATAAATACATGAAATTCTTTTTTTTTTTTTAATTAAATCTTTATTGTTCAGATTATTACATTTGTTCCTTTTTTTTTCCCCCCCCATAACTCCCCTCCTCCCAGTTCCCGCCCCACCCTCCACCCTCACTCCCCACCCACTGTCCTCATCCATAGGTGCACGATTTTTGTCCAGTCTCTTCCCACATCTCCCACACCCCTTTCCCCCCCAAGAATAGTCAGTCCATTCCCTTTCTATGTCCCTGATTCTATTATAATCAACAGTTCATTCTGTTCATCAGATTATTTATTCACTTGATTCTTAGATTCACTTGTTGATAGATGCATATTTGTTGTTCATAATTTGTATCTTTACCTTTTTCTTCCTCTTCCTCTTCTTAAAGGATACCTTTCAGCATTTCATATAATCCTGGTTTGGTGGTGATGAACTCCTTTAGCTTTTCCTTATCTGTGAAGCTCTTTATCTGACCTTCAATTCTGAATGATAGCTTTGCTGGATAAAGTAATCTTGGTTGTAGGTTCTTGGTATTCATCACTTTGAATATTTCTTGCCACTCCCTTCTGGCCTGCAAAGTTTCTGTTGAGAAATCAGCTGACAGTCGTATGGGTATGCCCTTGTAGGTAACTGAGTTACTTTCTCTTGCTGTTTTTAAGATTCTCTCTTTATCTTTTGCTCTTGGCATTTTAATTATGATGTGTCTTGGTGTGGTCCTCTTTGGATTCCTTTTGTTTGGGGTTCTCCGCGCTTCTTGGACCTGTAAGTCCATTTCTTTCACCAGGTGGGGGAAGTTTTCTGTCATTATTTCTTCAAATAGGTTTTCAATATCTTGCTCTCTCTCATCTTCTGGCACCCCTATAATTCTGATGTTGGTACGCTTGAAGCTGTCCCAGAGGCTCCTTACACTATCCTCGCATTTTTGGATTCTTTTTTCATTTTGCTTTTCCCGTTGGATGTTTTTTGCTTCCTCGCAATTCAAATCATTGACTTGATTCTTGCGCTCCTCTGGTCTGCTGTTGGGCGTCTGTTTAATATTCGTTATTTCAGACCGTGTGTGCTTAATTTCTAGTTGGTTCCCCAATATAAGATCGAGGGTCTTATTAGTTTTCGTGTAGATCTCATTAAGTCTATCGGCAGCTTCTAAACAGTTCTTGAGAGACCTTAAAAGTGTGGTTCTGAACTCTATTTCTTCCATTGACAATTTTGTCCTGTTTCTTTGTCTCCGCATTTTGTTATGCTTCTTTGGTGCACCCCCTAGTGGTCTTTGTTCGCAGTCTTATAGATAAATCTTGATTGTTGTAGCTAATTCCAGGGAGGGTTTGACCTCCAGGCCAAGTGGCTATGAGAATCAGCTGTGTCAGCAGTGAGAGAACTTCTGTCCTCTAGGGAGGTGCTAATCTAGCCTTTGCCTGAGGCTATCCGGTAAATGCCTCTGTGCAGGGCTTGGGCAGGGCGGGTCGCACAGGATCAACAGGGTGGGCCGGAGAGAGCAGTTATGGCGGCTCTCAGTCCTGTCCCCAGGGGCTCTGCCTCTCTGAGTCCCAGCACCCGCTGCAAGGCTCGGAGAGAAAGCTGCACTCGCTCTGACCGAAGCCAGACAGTCCGCTTCTCCCGTTTGAGCCTGGGTCCCTAAAGACTCGCCTGTATCTGGAGCTCAGAGTCTGCGACTCCCTCCCGATTGAAAACAACAACCGCGCCCTCCGCCGCCAGCCCGCTCCGCGCACTCCGCACCTCAGAATTTGACTTCAGCACTGCGCCTCCTCTGAGTGTCCGTATGCGTTTCTCTTTCCTCCTAGTTGTAGGACTTCCACTCAGCCAGCGTTCCTGTGGTTCTGGGCGATGTCCGTTCTGTGTTTTAGTTTCACTTTTGAAGTAGTTGTTCAAAGCAGCAAACTCAGGCGTTAACCTATGCCGCCATCTTGGTTCTCCTATTACATCTGTCTACATGAAATTCTTGCTTCACTTTCAATCTGACCTTGATACTAAATGCTCTCATTTAAGATATTACCTCCTTAGGCTCCCAAGGCATCCTAGTGTGTCTAGGAGGCCCATAAGCTCACTCAGACAGAAAGTCAAACCCCTCTGTTTTCTGCCCATCTATTCCCTTCGTTACTGTATTTTTTATAAAAGTCTATTTCCAAAGTTGTTTATTCTTATTTCTGTTTGCAGAGAAAGGTTATTTCCCAACAGATCTGCAGATAGGAGATTAGACAAACTATGCTAAGATCAAAACTCTCCTTCCATTAAAATGATCAGTTCTAAATAATCCTTTTTCTTTTTCAAAACATAGCAGTTTAACTTTTCTTGAAGAGATCAGATAGTTGGGGGTGAACCTTGAATGTAAAGGGTTTAGACTTCATTCTGTAGTCATTGGAGAGCTACTGATGATCTAAGTAAGGTGCAAAAGGCTTTCCAAAGATTCCGCTGGCAGATGTCGGGGGATTTACTAGTAGAAGGGAGTTAGAAAATTGAGACTGAGGCTAGTAGACTGTTGCAATATTGCGGATGCAGGTGTTCTCACTTTGGAAGGGGCAGAGAGAATGCAGAGGGATGCTTCTGAAAATAATGTGAAGCAGGAATCCATGCAATGTTTGATAGAATGTAGGCCTCCAGGGGAATGGAGTAAAGAAGAAGCCATGGGTTCCTCTGTTTTAAGGCTGGGTGACCAAAGAAAGGATGATATAACATAGATGGGGGAGAGCTGATTTCGGCAGCAGGCATAGGAAATGGTTTAGGGAGCTGGACGAGAGAAAAAGAAGAGGATGAGTAATTTCGCTAATTTACGTTTCATATAATGGCAGTATAACTGCATCTTATATTTTACATACAAGGGCAAAATTCTTTGAGTTGAAAATTAATATATTCTGCGGACTCAAAAGTCTTATTCCTGAATTCTGTTTCTTCTAAGTAATTTCTAAATTATAAAAACCATGAGTCATTAACTTCTAAAAAATAGGGCATCTAATTTAGTCCTATGAAAACCTGAGAGTGCCTGTTAAATCCAGCAAGTACTGAGATATATCACAACACTTCTTTATAGAAATTACATACTTTAAAAAAAATCCCTCAAATACTCCAGTGGCCCTAAAATAGCCCATTCATAGTAAGTGCTCTATCTATTGAATGAATGAATGAATGGATGGATGAGAATATAGCCAGTGGCAGTTGGTTAAAAACTAATAAAAAAATAAAGATACTAACTTTGGAGCTGTCCAGATATTAGTGAAAATTCATCAAGAAGACCCTAAAAGAATGAGATCCAATACAGAAGAGCAAATGGTCTAGGAATATATCTTGCATTACAACTAAATTTACAGTATGGAGAGAAGAATGAGATAAGTAAGAAATTGCAAAGTATAAAGAGTGGACTATGATGGTAAATCCAATAAAAGACCTAGGAGTGAGAAGGCTAAAAAAAGTTGCTGATTATGTGTGCATTCTAGTGAAAAAGCCAGTAAGTGGGAGAGGGTAGAAATTGTGCTAACATAACAAAACTGGATATATGAGTAAAGAAACTGTTGTACAGTTGGGTTTTGGCATTTGTCCCATACCCACAATTTACAGCATTGGTTTGGTTCACAAATACAGGTAATTGCAGATCAGCCCTCACCTTCATTCTGCACCCTGACAATATATAAAGTTTGCTTAAATTCTCAGTGCAGCTGACCATGCATTATTGTGCCAATCACAATTCAGGAACCTTTCTTTATTTGCCAGGTATTGTTTGAGTGTGAAAAAATAAAATCAAGTGACGCAAGTAGCTTTTCTGTGGCTGTATTGTTTGCCGAAGCTATGATTGGATAAGTTCCAGTAATACTTTTAGGATAGGTCCAGGCATAAATAAAAAAGCAATGTGTAGCTTGAAAGAAAGTTGTAGAAGTATTACAGGATTTTATAGCTTTAATAAAGTCCTTAGAGATCAGAGCCTAGACCAGTGATGGCGAACCTATGACACGCGTGTCAGAGGTGACACGTGAACTCATTTCTCTGGTTGATTTTTCTTTGTTAAATGGCATTTAAATATATAAAATCAATATCAAAAGTATAAGTCTTTGTTTTACTATGGTTGCAAATATCAAAAAATTTCTATATGTGACATGGCACCAGAGTTAAGTTAGGGTTTTTCAAAATGCTGACATGCCAAGCTCAAAAGGTTCGCCATCACTGGCCTAGACCCTCCTTTACACTGAAAAAAATTTAAGGCCAAAGTAGGTCAGATGACCCACCCAAGCTCACCAAACTAGTTACTGGCAGAGCTAGAACCAGGAGGCAAATGTAATTCTTGTTCCCAGGACCCTCCTTATTTTATAAGCCATATGGCCTTCATGCTAATTCACAGAAATTACAGGTGCCAATAGTTTTGGCTCTGGTATAGTCTAAAAACATCATATATACAACTTGCAAGTCCCTTTAGTGTCTGAGACATTTTGGAATTAATTTTTTCTATTCCAAACTGAGACATGATAAGCAAAATTTTAATCAAATCTTTAATATCAAATGTTTAAAACAAATTAGTTCAGTTGAACAGCTTCCCAGATCTTATCTGCCTGTTGTTTAGTTTCACAGGTTAGAAACTAGAAAACACTTTACCTTTCTCATGAGGACTTTGAAAGGGTTTTAATGATTAATACAGTTTACATTTAAAAACTAATACCTTTTAAAATACACATCATTTTATAGTAAGACACTGTAAGGAACATTAGATCAAGTTCTGTCAGGGAATGCTAAGTTAACATTTTCTCTCTCTCTCTGCCTCTTTGTCTCTGTACATGACAAGCGAAATAATTCCCCCAATATATTAAAACATGTAACAATTTTTTAACTGACCGCTTTAAATAATGGCATTCACTATGTTATCCTATGTAAAGAGGCCATTGCTCATGGTGGGAACAATATCTGATATGGGTTTGTTTGGTTTTTATCAGTATGTACAGTTTAGATTTCATTTTATTTTTTATAAGACCTTTTATATCAGTTCAAACTAACATTTAACACCACCTTAGCAAAACAGCCCAATGTTGTTCCAGTACACCCCCCCAATACACACAGACCCCCACACATCACCTACATACCCCCCCCCACACACACACACATTCTACAGGCCTTTTACAAATATTAGAAGCCTGCAGACAAAACAAAAGGGTCACCTGATACTCATTATATTATTGAGGATTCATCTCTCTGGCCTATCTGAACAGAGAAACCAGCATAATTATTATAATCCAGTGCATAATTATTATAATCCAGTGGCAGAGAAGGCATTTTAGAATAAGATCTAATTTATTTTCCAATGATTTTTTAAAACTCTTGAGGCTTTCTGCAGGTTATTGCTTAAATGGTTTTGAAGTTATGCAAGCAAAGAAAACACACGAAGGTGTCTAAACTAGCCAGGTAGGTTCTAGCAGATACCATACTTGAAGAGCCTCAGGAAGGCCATGGGAGGTAGACACAGGCTGGGAGGGGTAAAAAGTTGTTATACTTTGGGCTGGAGTCCAGGGAAGTCAGGTAAGGCCAAGCGTAGCTGGCAAGTGCCATCGTTCTAGATAACCAAGGTTCCCAGAGTCCAGGAAGTCAGAGCAAGTTGGAAAGAAAGGTTCTGGAGAACAGGTGACACTTTGTTCTTCCTGCTGTGTGTGGCCTTGACAGGTCCCTGACTGTTGACTGCTACCAGAAAGAGGTCGGAAGTCCTCCTGGGAAGTCGGCCTCTGGCTGAGGCCAAGGAACCTGGATCACTCAGAGCACAGGGCTTTGCCGTGTTGGATCTCAGATTACTGAGGTCCCTATTTCAAACTACACTGTTAGCCTTGAAAGGAAGTTACTGACTATTGGTACATTCCATACTCTTGATATGCCAATTAAAGCTAAGGAAATTTAAATTTCTGATACAGATAACTATGAGGGAATAGAAATAATAAAACGACAGTAGTTGGTAGGTAAGTCCATCATTTGACAAGCTGTGTTCTTAGGCAGGTTATATAACCTCATGGATTCTCATTTTCTTCACCTATAACAGAAGATTTCATGCTATACAATATACAAAATACTAATCAAACTAAAATACTAATCCCTGGGCCATGGTCAGTATATGATATAATTACATTATTTTACATATTCTTCTGTTAGCCAACAAAAATTACTAATGGCCTACCATGGGCCATTCCAGATTCTTGGTTATGGACACAGGTCAGTGAGCCAGTAAGATGTCCTTGTCCCCAGGGAGCTTGCTCTCTTACACACTTCCTGTTTATGGATTCCAATTACCCACTTTCTTCTTCACAGAGTAATACAATATTAGAGAACATGGTTAGGAGATAAGGAAACCCTCAAATAGTTATAATGATGATGAACCACGGTGTTGAGCACTTAAAATATCTTGCCTCATTACAAATTATGGCAAATTGGATCACAATAGATTAAACTCACTACTTCAAGTTATCCAAAACTATTAAATACAGTATTAAACCTGAGTAATTCACATACATGTATCTGTAATATTTGTTCAAACAACTGATTCATTTTACTTAGAATTGCTTTACTGCATCTTGTATACCTCGATGGCATCTCCTTTACTCTCAAGTCTTTGACTTCTTCGCCTCCGAAATACAAACACAAGCTGAAACATGACCTCTTAAAAAATTAAAAGCCATATTGACACATAGAATGTAATTTTTTCTTATTCACATGCTTCATTTTGTTGATTATGACTTTTCAATATCACTGAACCACAAAAGTAAATTTAGTTAGGGCTTCAGTATTTTTTGTTTAAAAGACTAAAGATTGAGCTTCAATTTTCAACTGCCATGAGGCTAAGGAGATGAGGTTTTAGGAGAATTCCATCCAAAGTGCATACAAGAAGAGCAAGGGCACTAAAGAGAAAAGGATGTGAAGCCACCAATGAGAAGGGAGGGACTCAGCTGAAGGCGGCATCTCGCTGCTAGGTTTTGCTCAGCAAGAGATAATGCTGCTCATTTTCCCCCAGTACAAAGCAGTGCAACAAGGAATGGGATGAAGTTGATCCTTCAGTACACAGATGAAGGAAACTTGACAGCTTTCCAGGCCTTTCTGAGAAGGGCTTTAATCTCATTATTGCATGACGTATCATTATTTGTTTGAAGCATTTAGATATCCACAGTCAACTAATTATTGTAGTACATCCAAAGACAAATGTGTTGTATTGCTCATCCTTTTAGATCATCCATAAGGTTATACCTCTCCTTTAGATAAGATAATCGATACTTGATTACATGCTAAATTTTCTGTATCTTTAAAAGATATATAGGCAACAGTGCTTGGCATACACACACATATATATGTACACCCACAGAGTATGACTCTTGGACCAGAGCAAGAGGGGGCTCTGTCACGGACCTTATGCTTAGAGAATCTCTCTAACTATAGACCTATGCCCAACATAAAGAATCCAGAAACTGAAGGACTGTGCCCACCCAGAGCCTGAGTCGTGCCCCCCCTTTTTATGCCTCTCTGGTGATCAGGAATCCCTGAAATCCCCATCCAACTGGCCATGAGTCTGCTTTATCTTCTTCCCTAATTCTGTTCCCAGGCATTTATTATTCTAACAGTATGGCCTGAGGGATGCCCAAACCAGCAGGTGTTTGCAAGGGGTCTGATGCATATGTGTGAATAGATGTGGCCACAGGCATAGTCTTGAGACCTCTTTACCTTGTGGGATGGAGCTGGGGATGGGAAGAGAAAAGGGCTAGGCTGTGGGATTTGGAGCAGACTCTACTAATATCCTCACTTTTTAAACACGAAGCTCCAAGATATCCAAGGACTTTGTATTTGAATTTTGCCTGAAGGTGTACTTTTTAAGGTAGGAGGATGGAGGAGACTTCATTTGAAGATACTTACCATGATTGATAACTTGGTATATTGTATGTGGGCCTTTATTGATACTTTTTCAGGTCCCACAAATGTTAGGAAAGGGTCAATAGGTGTGTGGTAAGTAGAGTTAGTTTGCCTAGCATTTCTGGTATATGAATTTCTAAGAGAATGGCAAAAAATCTTTAATCTTTGTAAGGTGTGCTTCAGACTGATTTCATACTGAGTCCACATTACTTTGGATTGCTTTTCCTAACATGTCTCAGCAAAACATTAGACAACCTGGTTAAACAAAGCCTAATTCCCACACAGCTCCACCTTCCTTACTTGGCAAAGATTTAATCTGGTAACACCCTTTAAAGACCATTATTCTAACCACATCTAAAAGAAATAGCCATTACAATTCAATACAATGTTCTGTTTTGTTTTAAGTTTAATTCTATTTCTGACCACAAGGCAGGTAAAACCAAAGAAAAATATCCCTAGAAAAATAACATACTTTAAACTTTTCTTCTCACTCATCCTCTCCTATTTATTTTTAACCAAAGCCATACAAACTAAACAAATAAAACTAAAAAACACACACAACAAAATAGAAACACGGTTAAACCCCATGGGGTCGTTCTAATATTAATTTCCCTAATACTTCCAAGCCACAATAATAATACACTAGTAAATATTTATTGAGAATCCTCTACAGCCATAGGTTATGCTTCTGAGTGTTGGCAGTCAAGGAATGTATGTACAAGACAGTGTGGAAAACAAGACATAAGAAATGCCAGGCAAGTGAAAAAAGTCTCAATGTAAGGGCAGGGGCAGGAGGGATTATTTTATTTTAGGCAGTGGGTAGGAATTAAATATATTTGGCAAAAGGCAAGAGGGCATTCCATAATTGCATTTTAATTTAGTTCAGAGCCTTCTGGAATATTCCAAGTTTAAGTATTGAAGGTGTTAAAGCATCTTTCCTTCACATATCCAGGACACTTAAGATTTGCCAACTGCCTAAGGCAGTGATGGCGAACCTATGACATGCGTGTCAGAGGTGACACACGAACTCATATTTTTGGTTGATTTTTCTTTGTTAAATGGCATTTAAATATATAAAATAAATATCAAAAATATAAGCCTGTGTTTTACTATGGTTGCAAATATCAAAAAATTTCTATATGTGACACGGCACCAGAGTTAAGTTAGGGTTTTTCAAAATGCTGACACACCGAGCTCAAAAGGTTCGCCATCACTGGCCTAAGGTAATCTGACATAAAGATCACAAACATGGGCAGGGAGAAATAGACAAAGGTTGGGCATTTATTTTCAGGGCATTATTTCTGAAAAGTGATGACTTTTTAAGAAAAGTGATGGCTGTAAAATGCATTGAAAATTTTATCTTCTCTTTGGATATTGATATTCAGTGGAAATATAGAATATAGGAAACATCTGATTTTCTAACATTAACTCCAGTGAGTCATTGAATGACCACAGCCATATATGGATAAATGCTGAACTGACCCCATGATACACACCTGGTGATTCATAGCTGAGGACGCTCAAGGTAGGCTATTCATAAGCCATCCAGATTCCTCAATATATAGCATCTTGGAAGTAAGTCAGCCCAGTGGAGTTTACTGCATTCTGTATTGTCAGAATAAAGATATGGGCATCATAAATTCCTTAGGCCTGACTATCTTTCATTATGTTAGCCATTGTGAAGTCCCTGGTGAAAGTTCTGAACCACAAACGTGTAGTCCACAAATTATGATTTGAGAAATATCACCATAGGCATTCAATTAAATTTGCTGAATTAGATTGAAGTCATAACATCAGAAATAATGCTTCAGCAAGAAAGCAAAATGTAATGTAAAATATAGTTTTTGTTTTTATATTAGTTTTAAATTTATCTAATTTTGAAACATTTTCTAAACTGAATCTTTTTAGGTATGGTACTATGTATAATCCATTATGGCAAAATATTTTTAGAAAAGAAACTGATAAAATTGGGAGGTGTACAGAAATTAAGCTGTTTGCATTAGAAGTACAGAGGGAGAGGGAAAATTTGAGCTGAGCCAAACATATTCCACCTCAGGTCATTGTACTTGCTATTCCCACTACATAGATAGTTCCCTGCAACTCTAAATAAATGTTGACTTAATCAAAGAGTCCTCTGACCATTCTATATAAACTGGCAATCCCTTTCTGCATCCGTCTCTATCCTCATACTCTGCTTTAATTTTCTTAACATGTATCAATACCTCACATATTGTACATTTATTCGTGTACTCTTTTTTTGCTTCTTCTCTCTAGAACATGTTCCTTGAGGACACGGTCTATGTTTTCTTCATTACTATATTCCCAGTATTATATCTATAGCACATAATAGGTACTCAGTAAATTTTTCTTGAGAAAATAAATGGACGAATTTTTAGCTCTATGTAGGTCAATGTTAATTACTTATAACAGTTGCCACCCATTTTTACCTGAAATATAGTAAATGCTATCTTTGCTTTGGAGAAGAGAAATACAACTGAACACCTGAGATCGTCAACAGAACAAAACTCACAAAATATTCAGAAGCATGAAGAGAGGTAGAGTGCACACAAAGGTACAGAACCAAACACTGGTCTCTGACGCCGTTCAGAGGGGAGCCTGCCTACTAAGACAGTGAAAGGGAGCTAACGTAACAGGTTCATGGTGTAGTTGGAAAATCACATGCAATTTCAACAGATGATGCTGGATAGCCACCTGAAAAAGAATGAAGTTAGACTCTGATTTCATTCCATATACAAAAATTAATCTAAAATTAATCCTAGAACTAAAAATAAAAGCTAAAGTTATAAAACTCTTAAAAGAAAACACAAAGTAAACCTTTGTGTCCTTGGGTTAGGGCAATGCTTTCTTGGCTATGACTCTCAAAGAGTAAGCAACAAAAGAAAAAACAGACAAATTGGACTTTCTCAAATTTAAAACTGTTATTCTTCTAAAGAAACCAACAAAACAGTGAAGAGACAAAGCACAGAATGGAAGAAAATATTTGCAAGTTATGAATCTGACAAACAACTTATATCCAGAACATATAAAGAACTCTTACAACTCAATAATAAAAGGATAACACAATTAAAATGGGCAAATGATGTAAGTAGATATTTCTCCGGAGAAGATATATAAATAGCCAATAAGCACATGAAAAAATAATCAACATCATTAGTCATTAGGAAAAGGAAAATCAAAAGTATAATGAGATACCACTTCACACCCACTAGGATGGCAATAACAAGGGTTGGCAAAGATGTGGAGAAATTGGAACCCTCACACATTATTGGTGGGAGTATGAACTGGTGTAGCCATTTTAGAAACAGTTTGGTAGTTTCTCAATATGTTAAACAGAATTTTCATATGACCCAGCAATTCCACAAAGAGGTATATACCCAAGAGAATTGGAAACATATGTTCACACAAAAATGTGTACATTAATGTTCAAAGCAGTGTTATTCATAATAGACAAAAAGTGGAAACAACCCAAATGTCCATCAGCTGATAAATGGATAAAAAATGATGGTGAATCCATGTAATTAAATATCAGTTGGAAATAAAAAGGAGTGAAGTATTACAATACATGCTACAACGTAGATGAATCTTGAAAACAGTACGCTAGGTAAAGGTGGCCAGTAGTAAAAGGTCACATATTGTATGACTTCATTTATATGAAAGGTCCAGAATAGGCAAATCTCTATAGCCAGAAAATAGATGATCTGCTACCTAAAGTTAGGTTGGCGTAGCAGAGTAAGAATGGGGAATGACCACTGATATGTACAGGCTGCTGAGAATGTTTGAAAATTAGATAGTGGTGACAGTTGCACAAGTTCGAGTTTTACTAAAAATTACTCAGTGGTACACTTTAAATGGGTAAATTTTACAACATGTAAATAATATCTGAATAAAGCTATTTTTAAAAATGCACATGGATGGTTCAAGTAAGTAACTAACCACAGCTGGACAGGAAATATCAGCCTTGGTGCACTGAATTGTGCTACATAACAAGTTATCCAGAGTAGCACAAAACCCTCTCCTGCCGACTATACAAAGGCAATAGAATTCTTCCCTTCAGGGCCAGTTCTCTTCCTAGGCCAAGCAAGAGCCTGGGGTTTTAGAGATTTTCAAAAGCCCATTTGCTCAAATTTCCTCAGCTTGTGGCCTCAGGGTCTGCAATGACTTTCCTAGGACATCCTGTGGAATAAGTCATGAAGGACCTAATTAAGATAGAAACACTGTATGTGGAAATGCATAGTACATTAACTTATTAACACCCGTAAGAATAAGCTTATGAACTTACTTAGCCAGGCATTTCAGTAAGGCCCTAAAGGGATGAAATGTTAATTAAAACTAAAGGAAAGAGGGACAGATTTGGTACCTGGCACAGTGCCCAAAGACTGATTTTAGTAGTAAAATCTGAAAAATATAAATAAAAAATGTGAGATGGCTCTAAAGACTAATTTTTTTTATAGGTCATAATTTACCCATCTTGCCTTACCTTTCTTGCCATGTAAATCTCTGGCCATATAGGCTAGATATATATGATTTGACTCTTGTTCTTTAAGCTTTAAGGCATGTGGTAAATCTGGGATTATAAATCATAATCCTTGGCAGCACAAAGTCACTGAACTATTTTTAAGAAATGGAGTCTCATGATCTGGTGTTTTAGAAATATCATTGTGGTTACAGCATGGAGAACAGATTTGTGGAACAAGACTAGATGTAGGGAGATAGTAATGGTATGAAGATTACTCCAAAGTGAAAATATCTGCAGAAAGAGATCTGCTCTGAACTTCCCTTATCTGACTAAAGCAGGACTTTATGAGAGTTAGGGAGGTGACTGGTCTTGGGCACTGGGACATTCCAAAAAACTGGGTCAACAAGCCTCTTCAGAACCTCCCATCCTTTGAGCCCTGACCCCATCCCCTTCATTGAGCTGGTATAGTAACCCTATTCCTCCGCTGTTCAGGGAATTACTTCTTATGGGGTGCTCCCACCTGAATGTGAAAATAGACTTTTCTCCTGTTAATCTACTTTCAATTACTTTGAAGGTCCCAGGGCACTCAGACCTAAGTCAGTAGAGGCTAAATTTTCCTCCCAGCAGTAGGTTAGGGGGCTGTTATACTAACCCCAGTGAAAAGGCAGTGCTGGTTTGGATTAGGGTAGCAGCAGAGAGAAAGAAGATGTATCAAGTAAAATCACCCAGGACTTGGAATTTGAATATGGTTAGCAGGGATAAGGAAACATGGGAATGAATCCCAGATCTCTGTCCAGGGCCCTTCAAAACCTAATACTCTGTTGGCTGAATGGCCTTCAAAATGTAAAATGTACTACAAAATCGTGTGTGTGTGTGTGTGTGTGTGTGTGTGTGTGTGTGTGTGTGTGTAGGTGGTGGGGCGGGCAGATAACTCCAAAGCAAGCAACAGAAGTCCTCATGAAAAAAAATGCCTTGTTTAGCAAAATCATCTTGGTGAGCCATCTTTGATTCTGCATTTGGAACTTGTCTAAAATGAGCTAAAAATTGGACAAAAAAATATTGCTTGCATAATAAGGTAAGAACAGTGTTTTGCTCCAGCCAGAGAGGGATGCTTCAAGTGTTCCAAGACCAGGAAAAGCAGTGGGGCCTAACAGGAGGTAGGGAAGATGGTCCAGCAAGACATCAGGAGCTCAGTCCTGAGCAAAGTGTGCCTAGTGGCAAGTACTACCAATGAACAGGATGTCTGATGTTCACTTTACCATTACTTGCCCTGCTGTGCTGTTATATAATGTCCTCGTATTCCAAAATATACACCCAAATATTTAACCCAACTGCTTGGTGTGAATGTGTTTCAGGGAAATAAATAAAAACATGTGTTTCATAGTTGGGTCCATGCAGAATGGACAAAAGAGGGTGGCTGTAAGAGGAAGGACGTGGGAGAGATAATTCAACAGCAGTGGGAACTGAGAACAAAGAGTAAAGAGGGAGGACAAACCTCCTGATATTCACCACATCTACTGGGAAGTGGGGTGGAAGATGGGAAGTAGCAGCAGGGAAACAAGAAAGTTATTTTTCATGTTCTATGAGACTCACTGTAGGGGCAAAAGCAGGGCATTTCTGTCCAGCTATTGTAGGACAAGGCAGTTCTGAGCAAACTGGATGGCTAGGGCCACCAGGCAGCTGATGCATGAGTAAACACCTAAATGAGAATCTTTTAAATTATCTTTTCAGAAATCTAACTTCTGAATTTCCCCATTCTTTTTCTTCATTTCTATGCAAAAATGAAAGCACTTCTCTACTTGGGAATGTAGGTTATCTCAGATACACACCCAGTATTCAGAGTGTTAAAATTGCTATTATCTGTATCATATCTGAGATGTCCGGATTAGGGGGAAGAGCTGAGTGTTGGAACACAGGACAATAATACTGCCTGGAAAAGAAAATAATACTGTACAATTTTTAATATTGACTTCTTAATGCTCAGCAAGGTATAGGTTTTTCTTAATTAAGACTCTTGAACTAATAAAAATGTCTAAATTCTAGTGTTAAAAAACTATACATTCTTACCTGGAATATCTAATAAGCAGTAAAATATATTGTGAAGAAACATATATTGGAATGAGTTATCTAATTTTTTAAAGTTTGTTTTCTTATTGTTTGAATTATTCCCCAGAGAGACCTCCTAGAAGCAGAGCAGTTTAAAAAATAAATGATTGTACCTGAAAATTATCCTCATGGGCTAACCTTTAAAAATTAAGTCTTTCATTTGTGATTTTCACAGACATTATTGTATTTGCTATGTTATTGGCTCTATGGTTACCACCAGCAATTCTAATGAAAAATTAGATTGTTTATTTCTCCTGTTGAGATCAATGTGATCTGTAGTATTCTCTTAAATTTCAAATAATACTTAATAGAATATACCATAAAAACAAACTGGAAAATGAGTGGCTTTTTTAAGTTTAAAGTTGCAGATGCTTGGTTTAGATTATCCTCTGAATTTGTGTATTCTACCAGGAAAAGGTATAAACCTATTTACATTATGTTGATTTTATACCTTGGATATGATTTTTTTAACTTTGCATAAATCAGGTTTTTATAGATTTGGTGGAAATTTTAAAATTAAATGTACTTTTTCAGTAGTGATAGAAAAATACAAATATGAGCATTGTAATTAGCTACCAGCTCTTCTTGCAACTCTTATCTGTCCATGCACAATTATTTGCAAAGGTCCGTGGTGTCAGTGAGCTAACCCAAACCTGTCAGCACTGCCCTACTAAGTAGGTGACAATTGAAATGAAATTGAAAGATTTAACTTGTCACTAAGGCTGATTCTAACATCATCTAATAGACAAGATATGCCCCTTGATCTTTCCCAGGAAACCAAGTCGACAGTGGCAATTTGGTATAAATTTAGCAGCCTTTCCACCTACAACTTTAAAGTAAAACTCACATCTTTAAGATTTTCATTGGCAGATAATTTTTGCAATAGCTTTACAAAATGGGAAGTGGACAAATGTTTTTGTTTTTAGACATAAAAATTCAGGAAATGAAACATAACCAGCCCTTTTATATTAGCTCCTTTTCCCAGTCTGTTAATTTCACGGTCTAACCAAAATTTGATATTTCATTATCCGAGCTCTCCAATGGTTTTCTCATATCAACGTTATCTCTAGAATTTGAGGAAATCTCAAGAATAGCAATAAAATATTCTCCTCCTTTCTTTACCCTCAAAGCCATAGGTAAGGAGTTGGACTCTAAGAGAAAAATATTCTTTTTGTTTGTGTATGGAATGGAATCATTAAAAGTAAATCTTTAGCAATATTTTCTCCCTGAGTATTTTGAAATTTGGGGGTGGATTTCAATGAAGAACTTTTAGAAAAAAATGTTGGGCATTTGCAAGAGTGAGCACGTTTATCACAAAAATATGGGAGAAAAAAATGAAAAGTTATATTTTATTAATTAGAAGGAAGACATCAAAACTAATGTTAATTTTAGTTAGCTGTTATTTCCTAAGAAACTAGCACATGATATTATTAAGCATTTAATTCTAAAATAAAACAGGTTCAAGTCTTGAAACTGGTCAAAAATGGAAAAAATAAGATTGTAGCTTAGGTTCTCTCTCCCTTTCAAATACATAAGCTTTGTGTGCAACTTTACCCAAATAATTAAAATAGCTAATAAAGTTTTAAGTCACCAATTTCAGTCGTTTGTAGCATTTGTGGCAGTGGGAGAATTGAGAAAAAATTCCTAACGTGTTTCCCTCCCACTGTCTTTTCTTCATAATAAAGGTCACAATTTTGCTTTATAATAGATGGGATTATAGACAGTAGGGACTAAAAGTGACTCTTTCAGTCATCTAGACTCAATTTCTTGTTTTATACAGAAGAGGAAATTGAAACCCAGAGAATTTAAATGACTTTTCCAAGTTCACAAAGCTAAAAATAAATAAAAATTTTAAAAAATGGGAGAAGAGCTAGAAAATATAGAGCAGGGATGTTTTCTATGTTACTTATTTTTTTGTGATTGTTAGTTCAAATATGTTGGTCCTATAAGAGATGAATTCAGGTAAACCAACTGAAAATACTTGTACTTGTTGTTTCTCAATATAATAAGGATAGAAGACAAAATCTAGAGCATAGGAAAGAAAAGAGGAACTGGCCCACAGAACAAGTGAGACACAACATAACATGCTTTGGTTTTAAAGCCGCTGGGCCGAAATCACACTTATGATCTTGGTAACCAGAAAGAATCTTGTTCCTGGAATGCCTGTAGAGACCTGAATTAGTCATAAGCTTCTTAGGAAAGAATTCCTCCTTTGTTTGATATTGCTATGATTCTTGATTAGAAAGGCAAGCAACCCTCTTTTATTGTTATGGGCCTAGTCATACTGCAATTGCCTGTATAACAAATCCCTTGGAAACCTTTGACTAAAGAACCACCTATTTTGAATGACTTTCGAATACATATTAGAATAAGGTCTCTCCCTGCTCTATCATTCTTTCCTTCTAGGTGCCAACACAACAAATCTCACATGCTTGTTTCAGAGAATTAGAATAGCCAGCCAGCCATGCTAGAATTTCTAATGGTAGGCTTATTTCACTGAGGAAATAACCATAGAAATTATTCCAAAGTATTGCCAGAATCATTATTCTAAACAGTTTAAATAAAGAAGACTCAAAGGCCAATATCCAGCTCAAAACAAGTCCAATGAAGTCATGGCTTTGGTCCAAATATTTGGACCATTTGATACCTAAAGTGGTAAGACTGCCTCTGGTTTTCCTCAATCCTCAACCCTCCTCATGTCCACACATGTCAATCTGCTCCTGCCTGTGGCTGGAGGATAAAAATTCCTTTCTAATCTACTTTCACAGGTAGGAGACTGACCCAAAGCTCCATTCGGTTTTATTTAAAGCTTTTCTTTTAGCTGAAAGATAAGAAAGAAGCAGTCTAATTTTGAAGTCTCTAGGAACAACTTGAGATTGATATTATATTAAAATACAACATTCAAAATAATATCTGGCATCTTCTTGACATTCCAGAGGCATACTTGAAATAAGTGATGCCAAAAGGAGCTAAAATGGTAAAGGAAATTACAGAAGTGTTTGACTATCATCCAAAAGATTCTAACAGAGGAAAACTTCCCTCCTCCCCACAATCATCTTAGGGCTTTGTACTGAAGAATGCTAAAGATTTTAACTAGCTGGCAAAATACATAGCAGGTTTCTTTTTATACCA
Organism: Myotis daubentonii; assembly: GCF_963259705.1. NCBI lineage: Eukaryota > Metazoa > Chordata > Mammalia > Chiroptera > Vespertilionidae > Myotis > Myotis daubentonii. The sequence continues at coordinate 38,647,964 of NC_081846.1, forward strand.
TTTTATGAACAAAAACAGTAATTGAAAAAAACAAAAAAAAATCAGGAATAATTTCTATATAATAGAATTCATTCTGCGTGAAAAACAGCAAGGTTCTGCCATCTTTTATAACAATGAGCAACTCTTCCATGCTCAAATTTAATTCCCTGGTCTCCCCTGTTTCTCCCTGCCCCAGTGAAATACTGTGAACCACTCGTCACATTTATTGTTATGAATCAACATGAAATTTGACAACACTTTTCCTTCCTCATTTCAGATGTGACTCATGGTTTAATCCCCCAAGGACCAGAAGCTCTACTTCAAAGTAAGGAAACAAAAGAAGCACCTTTCATTGAAGCTGCTTTACCCAGAGAACTCTAATAGTTATTACCCACTGACTTCTTAAGTACACATTGTAAAGCTAAGTGCTTGAAGTGTCCTCTCTTCTGCTTTCCCTGGGGGAAACCAATGGAGAAAAGCTGGAGAGGTAACCGGACTGATAAATCCTAGACCTGAAGTTTATCAGTGGGGCTCTTTAACCACCCATTATCTCTAGGATGCTGGTGGATTTTAGTGTGGGGAGCATCTTATTTCATTTTCAAGACTTTGGATCATCTTCCCTCCAGACCCCTCTGACTTTGCACACAGAGAGTAATAGATCTGAGCTATTCCCTGAAAAGCCTTTTGAATTTAAAACTTGACCCATTTTCTGCTGTGTGATAAACCACTACCCCACCTTCCCAGCCTCTCTCAGAAGGTGCTGCAGGGCTCTCAGTTCACTGTGGAAATCGTAAGTTGTGGAGAAAAATCCTGTGGTCTTTCAAACAGGATTCGAATTAGAAGGGAACATAAAGAGTGTGACACTCAAAGTAAGATTCGACTTACCCTTACTTGAAAAGAGGAAAAAATAAATACAAAGTTGAAGCCCCTTTATTTTTCTAAATCCTAGAACTATCTAGTCCTAAGAGAAACTGTTTCTTGGTGTAGAAGATGAGGAGAGTTGAAGTTAAATAATGATCCTTTTTCCATTTCTTAAAAAAAGAAAGAAAGAAAGAAAGAAAAAAGGCCAGCAGAAGCAAATGCTCTGTTGGACAAATTGTTTCAGCAGATGTTCATTATCCCAGGGAGAAAACAGCTCCTACTTTGCAGCTTAACACTTGCACATTTAGAAACTTTAATATTTTTAACTTGAAATGGCCCATGTGGCATGAGTGAGATGTAAACAGTATAATCATTTATATGAACAAATGAACAAGTGAGCAAGTGGTTGCATTTTATATTAAGTCCACAGAACGCTGGCACTGTTGTTATATCATTAAATGATGACAGAGCAATTGTTGCCCATCTGAGCTTCATGAGCTTTTTTTAAAAATATATATATATGTATTTTTTATTGCAGAGAGGAAGGGAGAGAGAGAGATAGAACCATCAGTGATGAGAGGGAATCATTGATTGGCTGCCTCCTGCTTACCCCACACTGGGGATCTAGCCTGCAACCCAGGCATGTGTCCTGACCCAGAATCTAACAGTGATCTCATGGTTCATAGGTCCATGCTCAATCACTGAGCCCCACTGACCAAGCTATGAGCTTCTGTAGATTTTTTTCCAATAATTTACAATGGCACCCTGGAAGAATATTAATAATTATAGTAACATTTATAGAGTACTTATGATGTACCAGACACTCATAATTATCTTATAAGGTATTATAAGTATGCCTAGTTTAAAACGTGTAAACTGAAGCTCATGAAGGTTAAGTAACTTACTTAAATCACAGACTAAGAAGTGGTGGCATTGGTATTTGAATGTAAAAGGTTGACTCTAGGACATGGGTGGTCAACTGCAAAGGGACAAGTAATAAGTATTTTATGCCATAAAGTTTGTGTTAATACTCAACTCTGTCTTTGCAGAAGGAAAGCAGCCTAAGACAATATATAAATGAACGTGCTTGGGTTGTTCTTAAAAAAACTTTATTCAAGGACACTGAAATTTGAATTTCATATATTTTTCATGTCATGAAATATTCTTCTTTTATTGTTTTTCAATATTTAAAAAATTTAAAAACAATTCTTACCCTATGGGTTGTACACCACCATGTGGTAGGCTGGATTTGGCCCGCAGAATAGTTTGTTGACCTCTGCTCAAGGCTCTTAATGACTAAACTATTTTTCTAGTGGTATCTTTTTATAATTCTTTTAAACAGCCAATACATTTACATTTCAACAGTATTAAGTTATGTCAGACTTTTATCATATGAAATTATGTTTGGGAAAATAAGATTTGTTTTTTATAATATATATACTAGGTTGGATCATATGAAATTAGCCAATATTGACCAATTTACTATGTAACTATTGAGGAGTAAATTATAAAATAAGTAAGGAATTCTAAAGAATTCAACAGAGACAGAAATATCCAGCAGAGGAAAAGAATTACTCAGAGGTACAGTTAAACTGGAAATATTCTTTCCTTATATTTGTTATTTCTTTTCCCTTTCTTCTCTTTCCTTTTCCCTTTTTCTTTGACTTAGCGAATGAAATAGATTTCAGGCACAATTGGTCTCTTCCTCTCACAATTTTCCATCTTTACTTCTAAGTCTTTTTCTTCCTAAATGCCAGACACTTTTCATACTAACATCATTTTAATTCATCAAATATTCTATTTTCATTCATTCAAAATTTACCTCAAAGTCAGTCTTCTCTAGAATGCACAATGAGCAAGTTAAGAATAGAGACATCGGCCAAAAAGTGAAGGTTAAAAATAAATGAAGTCCTGGCAAGTTTTGCTAAGTGGTTAGAGCATCAGTCCATTAACCGAAGGGTCACAAGTTCAATATCTGGTCAAGGGCACATAACTCAATTGCAGGTTTGCTCCCCACCCCTGGTGGGGTCACATGCAGGGGGCAACCAGTTGATATGTCTCTCTCACATAGCTCTTTTCTCCTCCTCCTGCTCCTCCTCCTCCCCCTCCTCCTCCTGCTTCCCTTTCATTCTCTCTGAAAATCAATGGGAAAAGATCCTTGGGTGTGGATTAAAAAAAAAAAAAAAGAAATCAATGAAAAGGTTTTGAGCATTCCATCAAAAATAGAGGGTTTACATGGGAACAACAACAACAACAACAACAAGCTTTTGCAACTATTTATAATGCACCAGATTCTGCTGCTTTGTTTTGTTTTGAGCATATAATAGAATAGGATGAAAAATGGTTGAAGGAACGGGATATTGGATCTTCTGCTTCCACTAGAATGCAGTCACTACAAAAATAGGTTTCTGTCTTAGTCACTGCTAAATTCCCAACATAACATGGTTTCTGGAATATGATAGGTGTTGAATAAATAGCTCTAGAATAAACAAATGATTATTGAAGAGTGAGTTTGGACATGAAATCAGGAGCACAGTAATTAAACATGATAGTATTGTCTTGTCCTAATGAGCCCTTCCTTAGCCACAAGTAAAAGCAATGAGGGAAATACTCTATGAGTCATTTAGACTAAAGGTTACTTAGTAATTATGACGTGACATGAGCTTAAAGATAATGCGACCATTGTCATTTTGGTACTGATAACAATCAAAGATGGGATTACTGGAAAATCCAGTAAGATCATGATTCCTAGACTTTATATAGGCAGATTCCAGAAAGGTCAATTAAAAATTAGGTGTGATCCTATAGGCCAAAATTATAAACAAAAGGAAGGAAGGCACATGAGACTTCAGGATGTTCTCAAACAAAAGTTCTAACCCGTAATCACGCATTTGGCCATGATACAGTATATGAGGCCTGTGAAGCTGGGTTTCTCTGTCTCGGCATTATTGACATTTGGAATCTGCTGCTTCTTTGTGTGGGGCTGTCCTGTGCATTGTGGGATGGTTAGCAGCATCCCTGTCCTCTACCCACTGGACGCCAGAAGTACCCAACCTTGTGGTTGCAACCAAAATATAAAAATTTCAGACATTCCAAAACCGAGAACAACTGTCCAAAAAGAAGGAACAGGAGAAAGATTACATTTTCAGGTTTTAGAAATACTTATAGATAAATGAGGGAGAGGGGCATAGTTTACCACCTCAAAATGTGCCTTTGGGGAGATCTTAATTATCTTACTGGTTACTTTTAAGAAAGGAAAGACTCAAGAAGAACCTTTCATCTCCCCCTAGCTGCCTAAAAGAATTTAGATGCAGGACCTGCTCCAGAAAGGGAGCTATCATCACAGATAACTGTAGTTTAATATGAACTAAGTGTGATAGACAGGGAGGAACCTAGCAAGGTTCATTTGATCAAGATCCTCTCTGGATCCCATTGTTAAAGATGGCCCAGCAAACATGTATTTACCAAACATTTGCTTTTCCATCTCCATGTAAATTGCCTTCCTCCCCTTTGAAGTCCCAAACCACTAACCCCCACTTTTCTCCTTAGCTCAAGATGGCAGATAAGCCTCAACTGCCCCATATTTTTATGGAACCCCCATATGTACACACATAATTAAGTTTGGCTATGTTCTTCTCTAAGTCTGTCTCATCTCATTTTATTATTAGGCTAACTAGCATAAGTAAGAATGAAAAGAGGGGGAAATTTTCCCTTCCCCACACAGATGTAGAAAAAAGAACGTACCAGAATTATTTTTTAAAAAATCATATCATTGCTGTTGAGGAGTTAAAAATCCCACATGGACAAAAATGTTAAGGACAAAAGGAAATAATGTTCCTCGTGGCTTAAAGAGCAAGATAAAGTTTGGTGCTGACTGTGTATAAATAAACAACAGAATTAAAATTACTAAAATATCTTGTGTATATCTTCTCCATGTAGACAAATGATCTAACATTAGGAAGTCCATTTTAGTTAAGAAGAGAGTAAGAAAGTATTATTTTATATATTATTTTGAACTCCTAGAGTTAGATAAATCTCATATCAAAAGAGTATGGGAAAAATAGCAATCAAAAGTACAAAGTTTTTAGAAATCTTTGATATGATGTCGAAGAGTTGTATCATAAAATAATACCAATTTTTAAAAAATAGGTGATGTTAAAAAAAAATGCTAAGCTACTTAGTAAAGATCCCTAAAATAATTCTACAACAATGAAAGAAATGGGGTAAGAGATCAACCAAAGGACTTGTATGCATGCATCTGAGCATAACCAATGGACACAGACCGGGAGGTGTGGGGGGGGGGGGCATGTGCTGGGGGTTGGGGACAGCCGGGGAGAGGTCAACGGAGGGGAAAAAGGAGACTTAAGTAATACATTAAGCAATAAAGAATTTAAATTTAAAAAAATGATGAGTGCCTGCAATAGAAGAATTGACTGTCTAAAGCCTTCTGAGATATGGCAAATCAATCTTCTATTCTACTAGGTTTCTTGAATTGTAGATGAGAACATTCCTATTAATATAGTGCATCTTTATTTCCACAAAGGAAATACTCTTTGGCTGTGTTCTTGCAGACAAACTCAAAAAGTATGGGCTGTTTGAAATAGTTTATTTTCCTACATCACCATTTAATCATCTCCCCCCACCTTCACACACTCACCATTGTTATAGGTCTCCTCAAAATAAAGTTTCAGAGCCATTAGATTCAATAATCAATAAGTGACCTTACAAGTCTAACATTTCATGGTATTTCAGTCACTGAGATCTAAATCAATGCAATTCGCTATCTTCTTAATTAAGGTTGAACAAAAATTTTATAGACTGATTTTCATACTAACCTAAAAGGACATCATTATTTTTGCATAATTTTTAATCCACAAAGAAGCAAATCAATATTTCAACAAATACCTAATATTTGTTTAATTAAAAATAGTAATCAGATAAAGTCAAGATTTTGTTCACTATTAAATATTTCCTTTATAGTTAGTTAACATGACACAGAAGAAATGGTGTGCTAGGTCTGTTCAGAAATCTACCTATAAGATACTGTATCAGTCTGACTTTTGCTCCAGTCCACCTATCCCACATATTCACCTGCCACTTTGCTCCAATAATTGCAAAAATGACTAAGCAAAAATTTTACCAGCATAGATATTTTAAGCACCATAGTACCAATAATATCAAAGTATATTTTCAGGGCAAAGAACACTTTTGACAAGGTAAAGAAAGGAATGTAAACCAGAACAGAATTGTCTAATTATATCTTACCTGGAAAGAAATATAAAGTTCCAACCAAAATGGTACTAAGTCACACCAGGTATTCATAAGCACAAACCGTGCACTTATTTAAATGGGCTGCTTCAATGTTAATGCTATGTAAATATTGGATTTGTGATAGCTGATGATACTGTGATTCTTTCAGTTAGTTAAAAAATATATAGGAGTTAAAGAAAGACTCCAATTTGACAAATTAAAAATAAATAGATGGATTGCAAGTCATATTCAACTATTACTTCATCGACAGTATTTCACATAATAGTTTGCTTACCAGAGCATCGGTTCATTGTGGAAAACCCAAATCATTTGTCAGGTAAAGGCATGCTATAATTTCTTTCCAGCTTCAACCAGGATTCGTATTACTCAGGTCATATTTATACTCATGTTTCTTCAAACTCTGAACAAATGGAAACTTGCCTAATGAGACAACAGATATTTGACCTGACTTGTATCCATTTTGATGCTCTTCTCTGTAAAGGAAATATATTCCTACGAAACCCAGAGCCAAGGAAGAGAAGAGGTAAAATATGACTGAAAGAAAGGGCCAATAACAGCACTCAACTAGGTTCCTCTGCAAATTGGAAAACACTTGTTTTCAACATACAGTCTATAAACTGTGTGATGTTGTAAGTGTAAATTCATGGGGTTGCAGAGTTCAACCTAAGCCTATGTGAGTAGGAACTACTAAGAGTGGGAGGGTGATTTGATTCAACAAACATCTCACGAAGTCCTTTTCAAGCACTTGCCCCACATTATTACCTAGATAGAATGAGCCCTGCGTTGGTGAGCCTGGGAGTAGCTAACTGAACCAAGAAATGCTGTTTTCCTTCCTGAGGAAGAAGAGTGACTTTTTGTCTGCATGTATACCTGGTGTGACTTACTGCCATTTTTGTAGGAACTGTGTATTTGTTTCCAGGTAAGGTGTCAACTTCACGAACAGAGTACAAGGACCCAGCACTATCCAAATACAAGGACCCTGATTTATCTTCATCTTCAAGGCAAAAATCATAAAGAAAATAGCCAACAGAGGTAAATATAGTTTTTTTTTTAAAAAAAGAGAGACATGTGATGTAGTTCTACATAAGATAAACCAATTTTCCTTAAGAAGTTAACAAATATAAAGCTCATTTCTCAGTTGGAACTAGTCAGACAAGATTTGAAATTTTTGCTCCAAATAGAAATAACATTTGCTCCCATAGCAATGATTTGCTATTTCAACTCTAAACACACTCACAGCTTCTTGCTTTGCATGTATTTACTACTCTGAAATCAAGAAGAAAAAAACTCTGCAGCCAGTTTCACGGACGTCTATTATGATCTTTACATTTTTTCCCCCCCTCAGAACATTCAGCTAGGAAAAAAAAAATCAACTTAGAATGATTCTAAATTCTCCCAAGTAAAGCCTTATTTAGATCTACTCATTCACTCAACATAAAAGCATTTAAGTGATTTAGGAAAAGTTAAGCATGAGGAACAAGGTAGTACTTTCAAATCCAAATCTTACCTGGTAAATGGAAATGGAACAACACGACACCCCTGAAAGTGTTCTTGATTTGCGCTTCTCTCTTCCAGACAGAACTAAATCAGAGCAGCCTATATTCTTAAACCCTCAAAGAAAAATCAGGAGGCTTGATCTGTGCACATAATGGCCTGAATAATGTAAGAAAGTGCCGTTTCTTGGCAACAAGAAAACAATCCTTTTCAATTAACTCAGCAATTGGCCCACATTTGTTGTTAAACACAGAGTAAAGAAAATTTTTTAAGAACTCAAATGAACCTGCTAATAGCTCAGTGAGAATGTCAGATCAGTATGTTCATTTTGAAAAGCATTTTTTATTAACTGACTATTCATTCCAATTGCCTAACCCAAGAACTTTTATCCACATGCCTGTCTCACTTCCCCGTAGCATATTATTTACTTAAAGCTCCAATCCTGAATAGTTGCATCCATTGTTGCAGAAACACAGTAAAAATGTGAAAGATAATTATAGCAAGCCTGTGGCATGTAATGTTATCCTGGCCGTGGTCATTTTGCATACCATGTTTGGCTATCTAAAATATCAACAGGAATGTAGCCCTGGATACTCATTAGGATACATCATTCGAAACACTTATATGCTCTCTTAGCTGTTAAAGCAGACACTAATTTTAGGGAATATGTAAGAAGTGCAGATGGGCTAGGTTCAATTTGTGCTGTTTTGTGGGTTCATATATACTTATGAGAATATGATGAAATCTTTGGACAGTGCTTAGGGTCAATGCATTCTCACATATATATTGGAAATTTCAAATATCAATTAGGATTCATATGTGAGACATCTAATAGGAATCTTTGTTAAAAAAGGGAAGTGGTGAGGAAAATATACATAATTTTTGCTGTTAGCCAAGTTTTACCATTGCAAATAGTAAAGTTTTAACTATCTGGTATGGTTCTATCTCCCAAATGAGAAGACAGCTGAAAATGGATAATTTCCATCTATAGCTGAAGCCAAGCGGGTGAATTTTGTCTTTACCACCCCTCCACTTGCCAAGGTTAACCAAGAGTGTCTGTATATTGTGGTATTTGCCTTCAACAACTCTTTTGTTTTCTCCTTTTATCATCCAGATCTCCCTGAAATGTGTCAACTTTGTCTTGCTATCATTAACGGGCAATTCTTAGGTAATATTTTTAAAGATACAGCCTTTTGAAGGCATTGTCTTCATACAAAGCACTCTCTCTTGGTGGGAATTTAAAACAGTGTTGTAAACTGTTGAAGGCAATGTATTTGGTTAGACCTTTTGGCACCTTCAAATCACACTCTCAACAGCTGTGTACACTTTTCATGGGTAGAACTGGCTGGGATCATTTCACAAGTGTTTCTTCAGCTCTTGTGCCGACTCTTCCACGTGCCAACGCTAACTTCAGGCAGATTTGTTAAACATTTTGTGTCTCAGTTCCCTTATCTGTCAAATGAAGTTAATATTTACGTCATAAGCGTTCACTTAGATCACATAGGTGAAGCTTCTTAAAACAGTGCCCAGCAGATGGTAAATGTACAAAGCTTAGCTATATTATTAGCATTGTTGTTGACTATAGTGTTCCTGAATTAAAAAACTTTCAGGGCTCTTTTCAGACTTAGGATTTCCAAAATCCAATATAACCCTTATATAACAATGTAAAGTAATATAAACAAAGCCTCCTCAGGTACATAATAGAAAATGTTCTTTCTTTTTGTATAGATTAATCTTCATCTACCATCTAGTACATCTAATATTTAGAGCTTTTATATGCCCTTTTACTAACAAAAATGTGCAATTATTTTTTAAAATTGGGAAATTTATCTTTCTGAAAAATGCACTCATGTTAAACACATTGACTTAAGCAATTTAACCAAAGGCATAGAGAAACAGAAATTCTGCAAGAATTTCTTTTATTATAAGACATTTTGTTACGTGCAACGTAATTATTAAAAGATTCACTGCCCTAACTGGTTTGGCTCAGTGGATAGAGCATCAGCCTGCGGACTCAAGGGTCCCAGGTTCGATTCTGGTCAAGGGCATGTACCTTGGTTGTGGGCATATCCCCAGTAGGGGGTGTGCAGGAGGCAGCTGATTGATGTTTCTCTCTCATCAATGTTTCTAACTCTCTATCCCTCTCCCTTCCTCTCTGTAAAAATATCAATAAAACATATATTTAAAAGATTCACAAGCCTTTCTTCTCATATCCTTAAAATGTATGGACTATTTGCTTCAGCTTTTGGTATCCATTTGGATGTTTTTTTAACCAGCAGCTGCAAACCCTAATATTTGAGAGGAAATGCATGCTTTTGAGTATTCGTTGTATACACAGTCCAGCCAGAATGGGCCATAAAGACTCCATCTGATCCTTTCCAGCTTAAAAGGCAAGTTTAACCTTTGGTCTCAGCCAAATCCATTATGCAGCTCCCTCAATCAAAATACCACACCCTCTCTCTGCTAGGAAAGAATTTTAAATTATTAGTAAGAGGCCAAATGAACCAGTCTTCAGAGGTATTAGATTCAGCTACTCAGGTAGATATTTATTATTATCTGCTTAGTACATGGCAGTGCCTCCCTTGTTCTTTATTTCTGACAGTCTTGTTTGCCTCAGTATCTTAAAATAGCAAATTTTGGTACAAGGAAATTAACCTATGAAATCTGCAAAAAGAAAGGACAGTATTTGTTTAAAAGCATCAAACTCTGGAGTCTGTAACAGAAATACTCTGGGAAACATCAATCTAGTGTCTCTTCACAGAAGACTGGGCGTAATGTGAGAGCAACGCTGTACAAACTACTGGGAAATGTGGATTCCTCGCCACAAATTCTGCAACAGTCTAAGTCACAGACGCATTTTCCTTCCATAACTCTGAAGGTTTTCAAAGTTCAGTGCTGCCAACTTGAACAGTTGAAAATATATGACATTTATAAGTAACTTTAGGGTACATTTATTTCTGATTCAAATATAACGTTGAAAATGATTCATCTTGGGAAAATTAGAATTTAAATAAAAATAAAATCAGTGCTGTTAAACAAAAATACATAGACATCACAGATAATTCTTTCACAGTTTATAAATTTGGAAACCAGTTATCAAGTCTCATAAGACACAAGTAGATGAGGAGTGTGAAAAATGGTTCTTATGGATATACTTAATGATGAAATATTTCACAAAATAAAGTATTTTATAAGCATTGAATAAAAATAAACCAATTTAGCAGATGATAATAGTCAAAATATAGTAGAGCCAAACCAAATATTTCTAAGTTTCTGTATTTGGAGCTAAGAAAAAAAAATGAGTATAATTTATTGGATACCCATCAAAAGGCTGCTGTTACTATGATTTAGGATTGTAATGTTTAAGCCTCACATTAAGAAAGAACTGACGTAGGGCCCTAACTGGTTTGACTCAGTGGATAGAGCATTGACTTTCCAACTGAAGGGTCCCAGGTTCGATTCTGGTCAAGGGCATGTACCTTGGTTGCGGGGACATCCCCAGGAGGGGGTGTGCAGGAGGCAGCTGATTAATGTTTCTCTCTCATCGATGTTTCTAACTCTCTCTCCCTTCCTTTCTGTAAAAAAATCAATAAAATATATTAAGAAAGAAAGAAAGAACTGACCTAGGAAGTGTTTAAACATGCAGATTCTTGGACTCCGATCCCAGCAATCCTGATGGAATTGAGTGAGGCCAAGGAATCTGCATTTTAGTAGATTCCTAGCGCTGGCACAGGCAAGCTCAGGTCCACTGTTGAGACCTGCTGAGAAACACAGGTATCTGGTCTCTGCTTCCCTGGAAGGAGGGACACATGGATTATTGAAAGAGGGGGAAGGTAGTCAAAAGGAAGAAATGTGATTGGTGATGAGGAGAAACAGGAAAATACCATTTAGCTTCCCTGGGTCAGAGAACTGGATGGACAAGAGTGGTGAACAAATCTTGTGAGACAAGCAGATGTAGACATACCTATAATGGCTTCACATTTTATACTTATAATGCCATTTAATGTAATGGCATAAAAGCCAAAGTTCTTATAATAGACTCTCAGACTGGCCACCTCTTACTTCTCATTTCTCACTACTCTGCCCTTGACTGACTCCACTTTGGCTTGCTGTTACTTAAAACATGGCATCCTCCGCTACTTCCTTCACATCTTTCCTTAAATGTCATCTTCTCAAGAGCCCTTTTCTGACCATCCTATCCGAAATCACAATCCCTGCCCAATCCCACTGACACTCCCTAGTCTCTTCCTGCCTTAATTTTCTCCTTATCATTTATTACCACATTCTATATTTATAAATATTGGTCCTCTTCTGTCTCCTCCCACTGGACTACAAACTCCATGATGGCAGGGATTTTGGTGTTTTGTTTTCTGGAACAGCCCCAGCATTTAGAATGTTACCTGGCACATTGTAACTACTATACAGAATCAAAAAGGGTCCCCATTGGAAAGTATGATAATGTTAACATTCCGAGACAGAAAGAGCTTTATTCAGCACTGAAGTAGAGAAAAAATGTATTTAGAAATTTAGTTTTTAATTCTTTTGTGCTCTTCCAGGAAAAAAGAAAAATAAGAAAGAGCTGAAGTATGGGAATCTTTTCAACTGTTACAACGCTTCAAGGTATATTTGTTTTCCATTCTTCACAGAGGTAAGCATAGGTGGTTATTGTTTAACTCTATTAAAAGCTAATAATTGTGTCACTTTAGCCTTAGGGAAATGAAAAACAGGAAACATTTTATTGAAGTGCCTAGATTCATAAGTAATATTTTAAAAGGTTATTTGAAGGGTGTTAGAATTGCTTTTAAGCAGACTTGTGTTAAGGTAATATACAAATCTATTTCTTTTTTCAGAAAGCATCGAAAAACCCAGAACTTAAACAAAACCATTGTATAAATAATCCTTAAGCAATGGAAATTATTATTCTAATTAATAATGCCAAGATTACTGCATTATATCACTGAATGTATTTTTTCCAAATGGCCCAACATATAATGTTAAAAATAGAAATTACCTGCCCGTCTGGCGTGACTCAGTGGTTGAGCATTGACCTATGAACCAGGAGGTCACTGTTCAATTCTGGTCAAGGACACATGCCTGGTATGTGGGCTCAATCCCCAGCTGAGAGTGTGCAGGAGGCAGCCAATCAATGATTTTCTCTCATCATTGATGTTTCTATCTCTCTCTTCCTCTCCCTTCCTCTCTGAAATCAATAAAAATATATTTTTAAAAAGGAAGAAATGACCTTACCAGTTTATTTAAAAAGGAAGGAAAGGCTTTGCACACCTCAAAATCTTTCTTTCACTCCTTCTCCAACTCTTGTTTCTTAGGAAAGTCCATTTTTATTTGTATATTACACTGGACTTTCCTCCCATAATAATGTGAAAATACCTCTGTTATTTGCAGTGACATCATTATGGCCTGCTGGCTTTCCAACTCTTTCACCTAGTGGACAGCTGAATCTTGTTCAAAGAACAGACCTCTGACATTGGGTAGGGACAAGTGCTGGAAGGGGTACGAAAGTATGGTTGAAATGGGAACAGAATGGGGAGCAGGAAGTGGGAAATGTTTCTGACTTTCTGCTTTGTTCTATGTATAGGAGACAAGTGACTGTCTCAAAGTAACATAAATCTACAAATGTTTCCTCATATTCCATTCCTGTTCCATTCCAACATATTCAACATTCAAAATCCCTTCATCATATACATTAGCATCAGCAAATAACCATCATCACATCCACACTGTTTCTAAAAAGGTTCTCTGTACACCCTTACCAAAATATTCTCTCTTCCTCTCCATCAGTCTCTGTACCTTTCTCACCCTTCCTTCTCCTTCCTTTCTCCCCTCCCTCCTCCTTTCACACACACACACACACACACACACACACACACACACACACACGCACGCACACACACACAAACGCACACACACTACTTGTCAAAAATATATGCTCACTCTTATCTGACTTGTAAACTGTGCAGCTATTCTGTGCCAAGCACAGATAAGTGGATTACTTATGTTATCCCATTTAGCCCTTAAGCCAACTCTAGATGGTGAATATTTTTATCTCCATGTTACAGATGAGGAAAATAAGCCACAGAAAAGTTAAGTAAATTTCCTAGTCACACTTAGTGACCAGAGAGGTTATAACAGATCTGACTGACTCCAAAATCTATGCTTTTAACCACCACATATATGGCCTCTCCTTAACCCCTACCATGTCCAACAAATGATTGTACTTGAAAAGTTCCCTGACTTTGGGGTGAAAAATAATCACATAAATTAGAATGCCTGACACATGTACTATTTAAGACCTTCTGAATGTTTTTTTTTTCAGTCCAATTAATATTTTTGGCTATTTATAAAATACCATGAAGTATTTAAAGGACAAAAGAAACATTTTCATGCAGTCTTATGTAATGATGTGCCATTTAGACCTAATCCTTTTAGCCCAGAGATGGAAGACTGACACTCTAAACATAACTCATTGTGTTCTTTTATGCTGCCATAACAAAGTATTTAAAGGATGGAATTCTGGGGGGGGGCAGATGGACTTCTTGGCATCACTACACTTGCATCACAGAAATTGTTTTGTTTCAAAGAATTCAAACAAGATGCCTGACATTTCTCAGAAGATATTTCCACTTATAAATATGGTAACTTGTTAGGTGGGGATACTAAGGAACAATAACCAATGTTTTTAAGGTTTTTTTTTATCTTGCTTATGATATGTAAGAAGGGCATTTACTGAATCTAATTCTAGCTCAGAGTCTAGGTAGTTGGCCTTGGTATATAATATTCCTATAGCTCCTCCCATCCACATGAAGGATTTCTCTGTATTTTGTGGCACAAGATAATAAAAACACTCTACTCTATACACAAAATAACATGGAACAGAAAAAGATGTTCAGCTGTATATCCATGTTGCTCCCTGGAATAAAGAACTGGGAGAGCATCCATAGTTCTTCCAGATCACTTGCTTGCCAGATGTTTCTTGAGACTGCTATAAGGTTATCATAACTCTACATGCTTTCGGAGTATGGGAACCTGACTGTTATTCAAAAATTCAAATAAAAATTCTGATAATTATGAATTTCCCTTGGGCCTAGAATATTCAAAAAATGAAAAGGACCAAAAAAAATATACACGAGGTCAGCCCTTTGCTTTTAGACAAATGAGTGCTTACATCACCCCAAGTAGCCAATAGTGTCTCTTCTCTTCTTGAAGGTCCCAGGGATAAAGACCTCAATGTTGTCTCACTAGTTGTAGTATCACCCGCATAATTCCTTTCCTTTCTTTACCAAAATCCATGATTTCAACAAACACTTATAGAGCACCCTTTGCGTTTCTGGCATTACCATAAGGGGTGATGATACAAGAGAAAGCAAGACAGCAAGG
The DNA here is from genome assembly GCF_963259705.1 of Myotis daubentonii. Lineage (NCBI taxonomy): Eukaryota > Metazoa > Chordata > Mammalia > Chiroptera > Vespertilionidae > Myotis > Myotis daubentonii. Next base: position 38,662,964 of record NC_081846.1, read on the forward strand.
CCCCTTGTGGGTTTTTTAAAATGGCTGCAAACTTCTTAGACTTTCCTCTCATTGAGAGGTGGGTATACATTCCCTCACTTTGAATCTGCATGGGTTTGTAACTACTTTGACTACTAGAGTACAACTGATGTTATGTGACCTCTGGGGCCAAATCACAGAAGGTGATACAGCTTTCACTCTACTCATGAGAACACTGACTTTTGGGGTCCTGAGTGTCCATGTAAGAAATCCAACTATCCAAAGTCACCAAGATGTTGAGGAAGCTATGTCATATGTAGGGGCCATCTCTGTATGTTCTGGCTGACAGCTGAGCTGGGCTCCCAGTGGACAGCTAACATCAACTGCCAGCCATGAGAGTGAGCCTTCTTGGACATCCAGCCTAGTCGAGCCTTCAAATGTCTGTAGTCCTTCAGGTGGGATCTGTTCACCTGAGCCCTGCCCCAAATTACTGTCATACAAAATCATGAGCAAAACAGAATGAATGTTATTTTTTACTGAACGATTTTAGGTGAATTTGCTATGTAGCAGGAGTAATATTTTATTACCTGAAAGTAGGTATTACCACGACCATTGAGCTGCAATGTAGCTATCAGTGAAGGCTTGAAGGAGGGTAAGAGAAATGTTATTGGGGGCTAGAAGATAGAATAAGATGTTGGATATATAGTGGTGGAAAGTTTGGGAAAATCATCACCTGCATAAAAGTAGAAATGTCTCTATAAATGAATTGATCTGGCTAAGGATATTTCTAGGCTAATTTCTTTTAGCTGCATGTCATAAAATGAAGATAAAAAGATATGAGCTAAAGAAGAAATTAGAGAATGTAATCTAGTGTACAGTTACTAGGTGAGCAGCCTCTACTGACATTCCACTTCCAAGCAGAATGTAGAGCAAATAAGAATGGCCCTTGTTTGAAAATAAGATTCGAACGACTCTCAAAAGCAAGAAGGAGCCTTAGGGCAAAGGTCAAATCCAGGGTGCTGTCAGGAGAAGGAAAATATGAAGGGTAAATATTTAGGGTACTGTTAGGTTAAATATGAAGGAAGATAAAGGGAATGTGGAGTAAATATAAAGTGAAGTGTGTGACTGCAAGACCCTTTTAAACACATTGGAGATTTAAGGTGATCTTTTCAAAAAGCCTTCTATGGATCTTCAGGATGTGCCTCGTAGACGCTCTGTTTTCAATTGAACAACAGCCTTTATAAGAATCTTAAAGGAATGGACCCACAATAGTGTCATAGAGAACCCAAGGTAGAGATCTACTCTGATTTTCAATTTGTGCAGAGAGACACACTGTTCAAGATTGAATATTTTAAGCAAAAAGCAAAACCATAAGCCAAAACCATCCAAGTCACAGGTGAGGGTTTGTTGTTGTTGTTTTTAAGTTTACCTCAAGAGATTCTAAAATATAACATTCTCTTTGGAAGGGGGAGCACATACATGGCCTTTGTGATTTTGCTGACCCAAGGCCCCTACCAAGCTCCATTTGTTGAGACAGAATCCCTCAGCTGCAGGACATCTACTGTTGAAGCAGTTATCAGCAAGCATTGGAACCCTCAGTAGAGGCTGCTAACCCAGTAAGTGTACACTAGATTACATTCTCAGATAGTCCGATTTTACTGAACAGACAGAGGATTTTTGAGTTTGAAGAGAACATGCTGCACAGCAGTAGTGGCAGGTTGCAGAGGCAGAGATGTGAAGGAGATTAAAGTGTATGGGCTTGGCATTAATAGGTACACATGACCTCAGTCCTGTCAGAACTTCATCTTTGTGATGAAATACTTGACAGCATCGTAAAGTTCACCTGATAATGGTGGAGAGTTGCTGGGACTCGCACATCCATGCCCCCACCATGCACCAACAGGAAGCAGAAAAGTTCCCTGGAAAATGTGTTAATACTAGAGAGTCTTTTGCAATGAGCCAAATAACAAGGTGCTATTGAACAGTTTGGAAAATCAGATTCAGTTAAAGCATGTTATTACAAGAGTGAAATACAGTAGTGCATTATTCAAGAAGATTTTTAATTCACAGGAGATATAAATTGTCCTTCTTAGCAAAGCTTTAGTTAAGAAGAGAAAGAGAGGTGACAGATGTCTTTATGGAGCCCAACTAAATGACAGAGTTGAACTGGAGGCCTTATTTGATACTTGGAGAGATATATAGTTGATCATGCTGGTTTATCAGCTTTCCTAGTAAATCAACTTTTCTGCAAATAAGGTCACAAGGAGTGGTCTCCAACCTCCATTTCTGATCTGAAACCCAGCAAAAGTGGGAGCTCTGGTGAGAGACTGTGTCCATTAACTTGACTTTAGTGTATGATGTCTGATCTCAGAGCAGCTGGAACCAATCAAGTACAAACCACCTTTAGAACCTACTCATTTATGTGGTGTATATTCAATGCATTGGGTTGCCAGGTGAAAGGGAAGTACTTCCCACTCCTCTCCTTTTAAAATTTAGTTATAGAAAGATGAGTATTTTCTAGAAAACAACACTTGTTATGGGAGACTTTCCTTAGCCATCCAAAAATTAAGATCAGAAAACAAGGAGGAACCAAGGAGACAAGTCATCCTTGTAAGCAAACTTGCCCAACAGATATTCTAGCTCCTTCTTGGAAGAAGCAGAGATCATGTATGTCAGGGTTGAAAAGAAGCTGATGCTCCTTCCTTGTACAGACGTACCTCGTTTGATTGAAGTTCATTTTATTGCATTTCATCAAGGTTGCATTTTTTGCAAATTCAAGGCAAGACCCTCCACCAGTAAAAAAAAGATTGTGACTCGCTTAATTGCTATTCTCACTTTATTGTAGTAGTCTGGAACCAAACCTACAATACCTCAGAGATATGCCTACATATAGAAGTCATTAACTCAGAAATAAGCCTTGATTCTGAAGGTGAAAGAAATAGAGGACAGTGGTGAGAATATTTTCTCAGGGTCATATTCTCTAATGCTGTGATCTTCAAGCTAGGAACAACAGTGTACTCCCGGGAGGCCATAGTCCACGGAGATGTCTGCTGATGCAGGGAGACCCTGCCTGATGAGGCTGGGGCAGGGGCTGTGTTGACATGGGTGACTAGCACTGTGTGAGTATGAGAAACTTTTCCAGTATCCAGGCAACAGGAGGCAGAAATAAATACCTGAGGGGCCAGTTCAAATCCTCAAAGAGCAAATGGAGTTTGGGGGCTTAGAAGAGGAGTTCAAGGCTGTGTACTAAAAGTGAATTCCATCTTATCTTTTTTCACCCATACCTCAGGGACAGGATTTTTATAGAAGGTGAGCAAGAGACTGCATTTTTCCCTCTCGGGGATGCTGTATTTGATGCTGTCATATACTCTCCGGATCCCCTTTTAGAATTAAAATAGTCATTCTGCTCATTGACCACCATTTTGAATGCTGATGGATCACATCTGTGTCCTTTAAAAAATGATCTTGGTTTGTCCGCCTTGCCTCCATTCAAGACATCGCTAAAGGGCCACTCCACCTGCAGAGATCCTCATGGGTTGACTGTGGCTGTTCTTGTAATTACATCACAGATCAGCTTTGCTTCTCATGTGTCCCAAACAAGCGGCAATTTCCTTAACGAACTAATTTAAATATAAGACTAACGATATTAAAATGCTTTGCTAGCCGCTATGAAAATCAAAATTATGACATTGTCTCTGACTTGGAGGACATTTTAAATTATAGAAATGATAGCCAAAACCGGTTTGGCTCAGTGGATAGAGCGTCGGCCTGCGGACTGAAAGGTCCCAGGTTCGATTCCGGTCAAGGGCATGTACCTGGGTTGCGGGCACATCCCCAGTAGGAGATGTGCAGGAGGCAGCTGATCGATGTTTCTCTCTCATCGATGTTTCTAACTATCTCTCTCCCTTCCTCTAACTCTCTATCTCTCTCCCTTCCTCTCTGTGAAAAATCAATAAAATATATTTTAAAAATAAAAATAAAATAAATTATAGAAATGATAAATGACTCCAAAATATAATACTGTGTGGCCTAAGTATAAGATGCTAAGGCATTCATCCATCAAATCTTAAGCATCTGTATGTGCTTTGTACAGCAGTATAAAGATCAGTAAGATGTGTGTCCTGGCAGTAAGGATTTCAGTGTGTTCAGGGAAGGAAAGACCTGTTCTTGACAAGAGTTTTCTCATGGAGACTAAATTTGTTTGTTTAAGTGCTCACTTCCAAAAATAATTTATTTGAGTTGGTTTATAAGAAGTAATTAAGTATTTCATTGAGGGCTGGAGTATGATGGGGTGGGAGGAAAATTGCAGATTGAAATAATAACGTGGAGGCAGTAAGTAGAACATTTTCTTACAACAGTTTCTGATAGGATCTTTTAAAGTTGTAGCCAGAGGAGAATATTTCACAGGCAAATGGAGTCCAGCGTGGAGAGAGGTCTGAAGACCAAGGTAAGGATTTCTGATTTTGAACAGTAGAAAGCATAATACATTTTATAGTTTATCTCCTATATTTATTTAAAACCTTATTGTCTAGCTCACAATCCCTTTATCTCATGTCCTGCTATTGTTTATCGGTGGTAATATCACAATCACTATTGTAACAATCTCATTTCATGGCTTTCTCCTTCATTCCACTTCACTTGAATCCATTCTTGACCATGTTTGTCATTTATCTTTAAGAAATAATTAACTGTTGTTGTTTTAAAACAGTTTGGGGTGGTTTGTTACACAACAGTGGATAACATATATTATTTGGACTCACACAATGGCCTCACTCCGGGGTGGCCTTGAAAGACAGCAGTGAGGGGCAGTCTCTCCCATTGGCAGAGGTTTGGGTAGGATGCAAGATCATCTATTTTGTGTCAAAAGAGAAGTACATTGATATAAGCTTATATGTGGACTCTTTAGCAGTGATAAATGGTTGGGCTTATTGGTCAGGGGCTTGGAAGGAGACAAAAGATGTCTGAGGAGGAGACATGTGAATTGACACATAAACATAGGCATGAAGTGTGAATAGCTTTGATTTACATCATAATGCCCACTAGAAAGAATCTGCTATTGAAAGGGCACTAAATAACCACATAGAATAACGTAACCAATTGACAATAGACAGTCTTTGTCAAAAGTCACCCCAATGTTGCACAAAGGATTTGTTCGGGAGAAGGATTCAGGAACAGAGGTGTGCCTGGGCCCGACAATATGACCCGTCTCTCACCAAGGTGGACCTAGTACTGATGCTGCCAGTCATCTAATCTGCCAGTAGCAGGACTAATGCTGACCCTCTACTATGGCACCATCTCTTGAGTGGACCAATTAGACAAAGTTGATTACATTGTGTCCATTCCATCTTGGGAGACAGAAATTTATTTGGAGTGGCATTCTCTATGTGATTGGCTTTCCTACTCATTAGGCAGCACTATTATCCAAGAGCAGTCACAATGTTTGATCTACCAACACATGATCCTACATAAACTGCATTGAATCAAGCAATGCGGTTTTATTGCAAACAAGGTGTGACAGAAACCTGATCACAAGACTCACTGTTCCTGTCACATAACCTACTACCCTGATTCTGCCAGCCTGATAGCATGATGGAATGGCTTTTTGAAGACACACCTAAAGTGGCAGCTTGGATATTATATTCTGCAAGAATATGGTGCACACCTTTATCCTCCAGGATGAAGAGCACACCCTAAGTCATCAGCTATTATATGATGCTGTGTTCTCCAAGGGAGAATACATGGATCTGGTGTATCACAAACACCCACAACAGTGCCAGGCATAGGTTTGTTTAATTCTGTAGTAAGCCCTTTCCAAGATTTTTTTATTGCGATTCTCATATTTCTTTCCAATCTATATATATAAAGAGCCAGGGTCCATAACATCCAAAATGACCAAAGGCTCGACCGAACACCGGAAGTCAGTCCTGCAGTCAGTGCTGGGTTGCCATGGCTGCCGCTCTGTGGGCTCTTCATCGACCCAGCACTGACTGCTCCGAGGGGGGCTGCAATCAGGCCCAGAGAAAAAAGCAGGGTCTGATCACAGCCCCAGTGGCAGTGCTGGGTCGGCGTGGCGGAAGTCAGTCCTGCAGTCAGTGGACATAGGGTCAATTAATATTAAGTGAACATAGGGTTCACTTTGAGAGGAGTTGAAAATATAAAGTACAGTGTAGAGCAATTACTTATATTACTTCACATAAAACTCTTTTCAACTAAGATATTTTCCTTTATTAAAAATGTATCTTTATTGTTGAAAGTATTACAGATGTCCCTTTGTTTTAGTTTTTTTTCCCCCCATTGATCTCCTCCACCCTGCACCCGCCCCTTCCAGGCCTTCGCCAGACTATTGTCTGTGTCCATGGGCTATTCCTATCTAATACATAAAAATCTAGAAAGATTTAGAGAAAATAAAATAAAAGATATGCCAGGTAAATATTGAACAGAAGAGCTGAAATTGCTGCCTGAATACTGGATAGAGGCTTGAAGTCAAAACACAACTCGTGAGATAAAGTTAGTCATTGTAACATAAAAAATGTTATGCCCTGACCGGTTTGGCTCAGTGGATAGAGCATCAGCCTGCAGACTGAAAGGTCCCAGGTTCAATTCCAGTCAAAGGCATGTACCTTGGTTGCAGGCACATCCCCAGTAGGGGGTATGCAGGAGGCAGCTGATCGATGTTTCTCTCTCATCAATGTTTCTAACTCTCTATCCCTCTCCTTCTCCCTTCCTCTCTGTAAAAAATCAATAAAATATATATTTTTTTAAAAGGTTCCTTTCACTAAAGAGATAAGATAGTTCCAATACTTATACACATAATAGAACAGTGTGGGTGTTCAGAATGAGTCTCACCAAGATGTGTCTCAGAGGTGTGCAGATTTTTGAGCTAAGGGCAATTTTAGCTTCAGCCTCAAGTGAAAATTTTGCCCCTCCCTTTAACTACCTAAAAAAAATTGAATTAGAGGCCTTGCCCATAAGACATTATCCTATATAATAAAGGCTAATATGCAAATTGACCAAACAGCAGAACAACTGGTCGCTATGACATGCACTGACCACCAGGGGGCAGATGCTCAAAGCAGGAGCTGTCCCCTGGTGGTCAGTGTGCTCCTACAGGAGGAGCGCTGCTCAGCCAAAAGATGGGCTCATGGCTGGCTAGTGCAACAGCGGTGGTGGGAGCCTCTCCTACCTCCGTGGCAGCACTAAGGATGTCCGACTGATGGCTTAGGCTCGCTTCCCATAGGGAGCGGGCCTAAGCCATCAGTCAGACATCCCCTGAGGGCTCCCGGACTACGAGAGGGTGCAGTCCGGGCTGAGGGGTCCCCCCCCCCCTTCGAGTGCACAAATTTTATGCACCAGGCCTCTAGTTTTAATATAATTTCATAGATTTTTTTTTGGCTTCTTAAGTCTGGTATTTATGTAATTAAACATGGAATTCATAATATGTATGGAGGTTGGCAGCATGTATGTCTATGTCCTGGAAATTTTATATCAATGTACACATGCATAGTTAATCTCAGGAAGGGATCTATATTCTGAAATGAGTTTGTGTCTCAAAAAATGTTTATTGACTGTGTTCATTGATTGTGTTCATAAGACAAATTAAAGGTTAAAGTGTGCCTGGTTACCGACTCCCTGTCTCTTACTCAGAGCCCCTGCAGAGCCCCTTCCTAGCTGTGCAATTTTGAACATGTGATTTAACATCCTGAGCCTCTGTTTCCTGTATAAATTCGGGATGTTAATACTGACCTCATTGGTTCTTTGTGAGCACAAAAAGAAATGATGCATGTCCAAGGCAAAACAGAATATGAAACTTAGTATTCAAATCACAGTTATTACAGTTGTTAATATTTGCAAAATTCTGTTTTTAAGTCGGTTATTTAAAACTCAGTGGTTGCTATTTGTAATGTCATCCACACTGAGTGAACTCTCAGACTATTTAAGAGAGCATGCAGAATATATTTAAAGTACATTCTACACCTCAATTGACTATATAAAATTATCCTAATAGAAGAGAATTGAATTCCCATGGGTGGGTGGAGTGGAATATCTCTATTCATTCACTTACTCATTCACTGAACTTATAATTTTCATCACTTTCTTTTTTAAAGGTACTGTAGTGCTGATTTCCTTCAGGAAAATATATAGTCAGAGTCGTGAAATTCTCTCACACAGAAGTGCTAAGTAGACCAGACACTCCCTGCCACCTTCCAGGTGGTTGCCTGTGGGCATCCTCACCTCCTGTCATTGGAAATACTTCCATGACTTTAGCAAGGCCTATATCCAGAGATACTTCTCAGACTCAAGCTGGTTTCTTCCATTTGTTTCCTACCAACAATATTTTTACTACTACTAACTTTCTTCCTATCACTGTCTTGAACCACATAAGATAATTTATATTCAATTTCTCCCTGAAGTTAAATGTCTCCAAAGAAAGTGCCATATATATATATTTTAGGGGCCCGGTGCACGAAATTCGTGCACTGTGTGTGTGGGGGGGGGGGGAGTGTCCCTCAGCCCAGCCTGCCCCCTCTCACATACTGGGAGCCCTCAGGCGTAGACCCCCATCACCCTCCGATCGCTTGATCGGCCCCTTGCCCAGGCCTGACGCCTCCGCCAGAGGTGTCAGGCTTGGACAGGGGACCCCCATCTCCCCCCGATCACTGGCTCTGACCCCCGCCTAGGCCTGAGGCCTCTGGCTCAGGAATCATGCCTGGGCAGGGGACCCCCATCTCCCTCTGATTGCTTGCTCCACCCCCCACCCAAGCCTGACGCCTCTGACCCAGGCTTCAGGCCTGGGCAAGGGGACCATCATATCCCCCCAATCCCTGGCTCCGCCCCCACCCAGGCCTGATGCCTCTGGCCCAGGCATCAGGCCTGGGCAGGGGACCCCCAGCCCTCTCTGATTGCTGGCTCCGCCCCCCGCCCAGGCCTGATGCCTCGGCCAGAGGAGTTGACCCTCATCACCCTCCGATCACCAATCACCGGATCGGCCCCTTGACCAGGCCTGAGGCCTCCGGCAGAGGTGTCAGGCCTGGGCAGGGGACCCCCAGCTCCCCGCGGTTGCAGGCTCCGCCCCTGCCCAGGCTTAATGCCTCTGGCTGAGGCGTCCGGCCCGGGCAGCGGGGACCCGCAGCTGCAGTGGCCCCACGATCATGGGCTCTGCTTTAGGCCCAGGCAAGGGACCCCTAGCTCCTGGGACTGCCAGCTTCGACCGTGCCCAGCTCCCATCGCTGGCTCCACCCCTACTTCCTACTATCACTGGCCAGGGCGGCAAAGGCACCTGATTCTCCGATCATGGCTGGGGGACAGCTCTTAGCTCCCCCCTGGGTTTCCGATCACTGTCAGTGGCAGGGGGCTTCTTCCTGCTTTCCCTTTCACCTCCCTGCATTGTGCCTACATATGCAAATTAACTGCCATTTTTGTTGGCAGTTAACTGCCATCTTAGTTGGCAGTTAATTTGCATACAGCCCTGATTAGCCAATGAAAAGGATAGCGTCGTATGCCAATTACCATTTTTCTCTTTTATTAGTGTAGATTATATACATATATATATATATATATATATATATATATATATATATACACATACACATATATAGATATTTGTTTTGTTTTGTTTTGTTTTTTTACTGGTAGCAAGGGGGTGAGAGGCAAGGGCCAATAATAACTAGAGAAATGTCCAAAATACTATCTCCTCCAAAAGCCCTTAAAAATAAATTATCCTGGTAGTATAATGGAATCTAGCTCCTGAAGTTCATGGTTTTTCCTTGATTTTAACTACAGCTGCATTTTTGTTCTTGAAACTCCTCCACAGAGTAAATGACAGATCCCATTTCCTAAGGTTTGCCCACAAATTAATTTAGTTTTTAAACCTACCAAAAATGATTGACAATGAAACAAGATTAAGTTTTGATTTCTTTAAAAAGGCCAAATGGGCAGCTTTTCATTGGCATCACCTTTCAGGCAATAATAAACTAACATGCTATTTAAGTCTGTCTCAAAAATGGAATGCCATATACAAGTACCCATTTTTCACTGTGAGAAAGGATTTTGCTTATTCTGACAGTCTAGAACCAGTTAAAATCATATTAGAATGCCAATCAGCATTTCATGATTTCTCAGTCAGCCTGTGTTTTCTGTCTAAAGCATAGTAAACTTTCAGATTTCATTCAGAGTCACTTCACTGGCTCTGTGAAGAAGTTAAACAAAGCTGTATTTAACCTTTCAATTAGGATTCTGAGAACACTTTGGGCATGAGAATTTAAGCTGTCAAATTTTCCTTCTGGGATGCTTTTCTTTCACAAATTAGTGTTTCTCAAAAGCATCCCATAAAAATAATGACACTGATATTCTAGATAACTAAAGCAGCTGTGTTTCTTTCAACAGTTCTCCTTGAGCTAGGAGATACAATTTTACAACCATAATTACATAACAGGCTGTCTTTCAAAAGCATTTTTAAAAACTAGCATTCTGTGCCTGCAGTTGATGAAAATAGGCTCCACTGTTAGAAACATATACTTGTGAATAATTGTTTTTAATTCTCAGAAACATGCTTGATGGCCAGATAAAAATGATGAATTCTAGGCACTTATTAAAATGTTTTGTCTTTCAAAGCACATGGTTGGAAATGGAAGCTATGCCCCCTCTGAAACACTTACCCATCTCTTTTATTATCTGCTGCCACAGCTGTCAAGTATGAAAAGAACTTTATCTCCATATAACAGCTGGAAATCAACAAATGATATTCTATATGCAAAGCTCTATGTTGTATCTTATACAGACAGAAAATATGAGCCATAGTTTCTGTCCTCAAGTAGTTAATCTCTCTATATAAAAGCCTAAGTGACCATTATGATCGGTTGACTGGTCGCTATGACACATACTGACTGGCCACCAGGGAGCAGATGCTCAACACAGGAGCTGCCCTGGTGGTCAGTGCGCTCCCACAGTCAACCTCCTGCGGCTGGACAACCTCCTGTGGTCCCTCTCCCCGGACTGGGCAAGACAGCCCCAATCAGCCCTGATCACAGGCCAGGCTGAGGGACCTCACCCATGCATGAATTCATGCACTGGGCCTCTAGTAAGTAAATAAAGGAGAAGAGACATTGATGTAAATAACCATGTTGTAAGGAAGAAAGTTCCCCTTAAAGATCCATTTTATTTTAAAGTAGAAAACTGAACTATAATGTGATGTAATGTTTAAGAGACTCACATAAGAGGAAGCTTTGATCTTTTTCAATATCATTTCACCTTACTTGGTCCCTTTCCCATTTCCTGTACTCTTTCCCTGTCCCTCTTACAAATAAATACAGGCACCAAGCCTGAAGATTTGCTTTCCACAAGGGACATGCTTCAGAATTTATTCACAGGCACATGGTCTGAGGCCCTTTTCATGCTAAGCATCACATAAATTCTACAGCTCAGATGCACATCTTGTTTCTTTTTTTTTTTTAATATATATTTTTTTATTGATTTTCTACAGAGAGGAAGGGAGAGAGACAGAGAGCTAGAAACATCGATGAGAGAGAAACATCGATCAGCTGCCTCCCGCATGCCCCCCATGGGGGATGTGCCCGCAACCCAGGCACATGCCCTTGACCGGAATCGAACCCGGGACCCCTCAGTCCGCAGGCCGACGCTCTATCCACTGAGCCAAACCGGTTTCGGCACACATCTTGTTTCTTATTCCTCTCAAAGTGTTGTAGATATTTGGTCACATTTAATCTTGACAACAGGACTTCAGTAGAGATTGATTGATTTATTAAGAGAGTCAGTGGAGACACACATAGGCTGTTATTCTAATATTTCAACTATCCCACTAGTTATGAAATGGCATTAGGATCTGGTTTTCCATAAGCTCTGACCAAAGACATTTTTAATTAGGCTTTAATGATAGTTTATAACAATAATTAGCAATTCCTAGATATCCTAGAACAGCTGATCTCACAGAAATGGCCCCTCCACCCTAGCAGGGAAGGGAAAATCAAAGGGAACAAAGAGCTTAGGGATACACAAGCTCAGGACACAGTCCCTGCTTTATCTCCTCAGAGTTCCTGCTGCCCCAAGTGAGTGAGTAATGATTGGAGGCTCTCAGGACCCTCTTCCTGGCCATGAGCTGGGGACACAGAGCTGCTATTGGAAAAGCCAATGGTTTGTAGAAATTGGACCCAAATCTCTAGATTTTAGTTCTATTTTTCTTATATTGCTTTTTTTAGTCCCACAGAATATACCACTTTCCTCACGTAATTAACTGACAAATATACTTTTGCTTCCAACTCTGAGTCCCACCCCATTTCAGATCTCATCTTTCTTTTCTCTTTTCCATGCTCAGGCCTGGAAAATTATTTATGTAATTAAACATGGAACCACGCTTCTTTAACCTACCCCATTATTCACTACTCCGGATACATGCTCACAGTGAGCCTTTAGGAAACAGGCTAGGGTGGCAGGGGGTGGGGGCTGAGGTGTCACAGAAAGAACATTAAATGCTACAGTACAAGCTGATCTTTCAGGCTTTGTTGACTTTTGACACCCTATGTTCACTTCTGACTGTGAAAGGCAATCATTTCATCAACGCAAAAACAATACAGCAAAGCTGTAGCCATGTTCCAGGGACTGTCTAGCACTTCGTCTCTCCAATGTCTTAGAGAAAATACCTACTGAATCTCATCCCACACTTCATTCTGATACCCTTATCCCTCCATATGTTTCTGTTCTTTGTAATTATATACATTTCAATACAGAAATCTCTATTTTAGAAAATAAAATGGTAAAAATAAATTTCAAACAAGCTTGGATCTTCCTGGAAAAATGTAAGTATTCACAAAACAGCCATTAATATATTTCATGGATTCATACAACATTTTCTTCAAAGTATCCTAAAGAACAATAGCGAAAAAAATCCTAAATTCTCAAGTAAGCATTAGACTGATACACATATTCAAAGCAAGAGCTGGTGAGAGGGTATTTGTTTTCATAAAATTCCAAGTCCCAGTTAATTATATTAATAGCAAAGCTTTCATATTAAAGCAATTCTTATTCAACATCAGTTTTCACTAATAAAACCCAGATAACAAATACAAGCAGTAACATCATCCCCGATTTACCTCCAAAGTTAAAATTGTAGATGACTCCCTATGAGCCCACAAGTATTTCCAAGTCAAGTCTGTTCTTGCTGTAGATTGCACGACACCAGATGATCCTTCATTGCACTGAGTCCAGAGGGTACCCAAAATTCTACATTCAACAGCAAAATAAGAAGTCAAAATTGAGGGAAGTGGGCTCTGGTTCTTGTCATTTTCACTCCATAATCTGAGACTATTTTTTAAAATTAAGTAACAGAAAATTCCTCTACATGACAGTGTTGCCACTGACTTCTCTGAGAGAGAAATAGACTGATGTGTTGGGGAGGGGTTGAAACTCCCTCAATCTCCTCATTCCTTCTAACCAATTGAGTTACTTCACATTGAAAACTCTAGTCCTATTATAACATAAATGCAGTTATCTGTGAAAGATTTCCAAGAACAGAGTTGGCCTTACTCCTTAAAGCAGAACCTCTTCAGGATTCAAAAAATCCAAACTCAAAACTTCCCACATCCCTAAATGCCACTCTTTGCTATCTGTTAGTTATAGCTTGCTAAACTTTCTGCCAAGGTTCCCTCAGGCAGTTTGAGAAGAAATAAGAACTTTGAGAAGAGAATAATGAGGAATAAAGAAAAAAGTCACTGAAAACACAGGTGTTTCAGCATAGGCAACTCCTTTTCAGTTACCTTTCAAAGAATGTGCTGATGCTATTCTTATTACCAATGTTTCCTTAGGTTGTAGTATTTTATTATAGGGCAATAACAGAATTTATGGGGTTCTATTAATTCAGTCCCCAATGCCATGCCCAAATTGGCATTTAATATATAATTTTATTTTTTTCTACTTATTTATTTGCAATTACTGTTGACATTCAATATTATATTAGTTTTGGGTATACATCCTAGTGGTTAGATATTTATGTAATGATTCCCCCAATAAGTCTATTACCCACTTAGTACCATACATCTATATATACAAAAGCCCAGTGACCAGCATGGCGGAAGGACCAGAATAGCCAGAATGACCGGTGGCTATGACGTGCACTGCGGCAGCCAACCAGCCTGATCTGGGCCCTGATTGGCCTGGCTCCTGATCGGCCCCGAATGCCCCGATGGGGGCAGAGCCGGCCAACTGCCCACAGCCCCTTACCCCCACTGGCCCGACCCGATGGGCCCCCATTTGGGCTGGCCAGCTGGACCCCACCCATGCACAAATCGTGCACCGGGACTCTAGTAGTTATTATAAAACTAGAGGCCCAATGCACAAAATCTGTGCAAGAGTAGGCCTTCTTTCCCCCGGCTGCCAGCACCGGCTTTCCTCTGGCACCCAGGACCCGGGCTTCCCTCGCAGAGGGAGGCCCCACCCACCCTCCACAGCCCACCAGTGGCCTGGGCCTCCCTCTACAGGGCCCCCAACCAATCGCATCGCACCCGCCTTGGCTGGCCTGGTGCCAGTGGGTGTTGTAGCGTGGTCTCAGATGGCCATCCAGATGGTTGTCTGGATGGTCATTCCGCTGTTCAGCCGTTCGGTCTATTTGCACATTACACTTTTATTTTATAGGATTATTGACTGTATTCACTATGCTGTATTTTATATTCCCATGACTCTTTTGTAACTGTCATTTTGCTTTTAGATAATACCTGCTATAACCCAAAGGAGCTAAACCAGCCGTGGGCAAACTACGGCCCGCGGGCCGGATTCGGCCCGTTCGGCTGTTCTGTCCAGCCCGCGGAGCCGAAAGAGCAGAGGGTTCTCTTGCTCTCCCCTCCGCTCCTTCACCAGCAGCAGTGTTAACATGTTATTAGTTCACACAAACACTCCATCCATGCTTTTGTTCCGGCCCTCTGGTCCAGTTTAAGAACCCATTGTGGCCCTCGAGTCAAAAAGTTTGCCCACCCCTGAGCTAAACACATTATAAACTAGGAGGGTAATAAGCAAATTTCATTTAATTTACTTTTACAGATAATTTGAATTACAGTTTTATAGGCGTCATGGCCACACATGGAATCCAGGTCTCTTTCCTAAGGTGTCCCAAGTTCAAAGCCACATTGTGCTGAAAAACATTTTTGCCTAATCTTTTGGGAACTGCTGCCATGCAACCCTTCTGTCAGTGGAGTGTGCCGCAGATACATTGCTATTTTCTTCTTTAACCACTCTCCTGACTTTTCACTCTTTACTTCTTCATTGTTATCTCTAGAGATGCTGCTAGAAATCTTGAAGTATTAGTGTGCTTCTTTGAACTCTTAACAGTTTTGACTATACAGCATCGATATATATAAAAGCCCAAGCGACTGTTACGACCAAACAACTGGAACAACCGGTTGCTATGACGCGCACTGAACACCAGAGGGCAGATGCTCAATACAGGAGCTGTCCCCTGGTGGTCAGTGCGCTCCCACAGCCAACCACAGATCAGCCCACTGTCCGCCCGCTGTGGTGGCAGCATGGCGGTGAGGGAAGGTGGAAGGGGAGAGATGGGGAACCGCACAGCGGTGGGGCACCAATGATGGTGGCCTTGGCGTCTGGTGTCCATTCCTTCTGTGCGTGGCCCTGCAACTGTCGCCTCCTCTGCTGACCCTGCTGGGGCCTTTGGGCCCCAGTCGGCCCACCCTGATCGGCCCTGATTGCCAGCCAGGCCTAGGGATCCAACCCATGCACAAATTTCATGCACCGGGCTTCTAGAAATACTAGAGGCCCGGTGCACAAAAATTTGTGCACTCGGGTGGGTCGCTCAGCCCACCCTGTGCCCTCTCGCAATCTGGGGCCCCTTGGGGGCCCCTTCCCCTGGCTGCTGGCACCAGTTTTCCTCCGGTGCCCGGAACCCAGGCCTTCGCTCTTCGCTGGAAGGGGCCCACACGGTGGGCGAGGGGCTTAGCTCTTTTAAAAATACTTCTGAATGTTTGGTAAATAACCCTGTAGGAATCTACTTTCTGAAACATGCTGGTTGTTAAGGGCTGATTTGGGTAATCAACAAAATGTATGTTAAAATCCTAATCCCCAGAACCTCAGAATGTACCTGTATATGGAGATAAGATCTTTAAAGAGGGGATTACATTAAATTGTGGCAGTTCCAGTGGGACCCTTAGCCCATCTCACTGAAGTCCTTATAAGAAGAGGAATGTTGGGGTCCAGCCCCAGCAGGTCCAGGGGTTCCCAAAGAAGGAATGACACAGAGGCAGCATTCAGGTTATCATCATAGCCAGGTTCTCTTTTTATTGTCCTGTTACATCTATATTTATACTATTTGATCCTATAAACATGCCTCTATAAGCTTTTTTTTTTTTTTTTGCATCGGGTCCGTTTATTGGGGGGTCAGTCAAAGGGGGAGCTGGCTAGGGTGGGGTAGGGCAGCAGCTTGTCTGGCCCCCGAGAAACCCAACTTAAGTCCAGAGCCTCGAGGGCTTAGAAGCCAAAGTCTTCCTCCACCTTTATCTGCACGGGGGCCAGCTCCCGAGTCAGCGGGACTCCTGCCCAGTGCCCTTCCTATGGCACTCGCCGCCTCTTCCAACTGCTGGGCCCCTCGCCAGGGGCCGAGCTGCTGGCTTCTGTGGGCGCTGGCGTCCTCCTGGGCGGGGACAGCCCCTCTTTCTCTGGAGGCTCGTTCTCAGCGTTGCCTGGGTTGGGGGCGTCTCTGCCCTGGCTGCCCTCGTCCTCCAGTAAGATGGTGAACTGGCTGGCCCGGTAGTTGTCACCGTAGGAGTCCAGCACCTTCATGAGGAACCTCCGCTCCTGCTGGAGTCTCCATGTTATCCTCTATATCATCTGATGGAGCCTGTTCAGGACCTGCTCCTTCGCCTGCTCAATCTCCCTGCAGCGCCGATCCAATGCCTGGTACTTCCTGCGATTGAGTTCCTGTTGGCGCTGCCCTTGCTGGCCTCAGGCTGCCTCCTCCTCTTCGTCTCACTCCTGGAGGCTGGAGCTGCCCAGACCCCCAGACACGAACTCCACTTCGGTCTCAAGCTCGCTCTCCAGGATGTGACCACCTTCAGCGGAGGCAGCGCCAGCTCCCAGCCGGGAGGTGCTGAGAACTCCTCAAAGCCCACAGCTGCCATGGACCCTTCTCTCTGCTCCAGCTCCATTTCTCCCTGACTCCCGACGCAGAACTTCCAACCTTGCAAGCCTCTAGTTTAAAGTGGCTTGCGAAACTACAGCCCATCTGATTTCACAGCCAGGCACCCAGGCCCTGGCCGCTAAGCCTCCTGGGAGTTGTAGTTCTCTATTTCCGGCTTGCCTCCCTCGCCCCACCCCCACCCCAGTCCCAACTGAAAGGCCCTGCTGGCTGGTCTAACCCTGTGTGTGGCCAGGCATCTGAGTCACCTCGGGTCTTTATTCCTGTCCCGACACCACGCCATCTGACCATGGAGACTCTCCTCTTGCGAGGCCCCTGGGTCTCCTTCTGGGTCTCCTCAGCCCAGGTACTGGATCGCGTGCCCCAGCTGCGATGCAGCCCCGGGCCCTGGGTCTCCTCAGCCTGGGCACCAGATTGCGTACCACAGCTGCAACTCAGCCCCGGGCCCTGGGTCTCCTTCTGGGGCCTAGCTGCGTCGCCCCCGGGGGACCGGATCGCGTGCCCCAGCGGCAACGCAGCCCCAGCGCCTGGGTCACCTTCTGGGTCTCCTTCTGGGGCCTGGCTGCGTTGCCCCTGGGGTCCAGATGGTGTCCCCAGGCAGCTATGCAGCCTGGCCTCTGGCCCCGCCTCTGGGTGTTCTCCCATCACTGGTGATCAGTGATCTGAGAAGCCAGGCAGACATCCGCCTCTTCCCTGCCCCACCCAGCTTCTCCCATTACTGGCCCAGGGCCGGCAATGGCGGCCAGGTTCTCTTATCACAGAAGCCAGCAAAGGAGGCCTGGCTTCTCCGAGCAAAGGCAGCTCGGTTCTCTGGCTCTTGGCTGCCGCCTGGGTTTCCGATTGCAGTCAGCGGCAGGCAGCTTCTTCCCTCCTTCCCCTTTCGCCTCCCAGCATTGCACCTATGTTGGCAGTTAACTGCCATCTTGGCTGACAGTTAATTTGCATATAGCCCTGATTAGCCAATGAAAAGGGTATCGTCGTACGCCAATTACCATTTTTCTCTTTTATTAGATAGGATAGTAATTGTATATAGTGTTCTACCTAGGTCATGTGGGTTTAATCTCCCCAACTATATGGGAAATGTTTTAAAAGCAGAGTCTAGCCCTGACTGGTGTGGTTGGAGTGTCATCTCTTATACCAAAATGTGACAGGGGTGGTGGGTTTGATTGTCAGTCGGGGCACATACCTAGGTGCTATTCAATCCCCACTTTGGTGTGTATAATAGATTTTTTTTCTTCCTTCTTCCCTTTCTAAAAACAATGGAAGGAAGGAAGGAAGGGAAGGAAGGGAAGGAAAGGAAGGAAGGGAACGAAGGAAAAGAGAGAGAGAGAAAGAAAGGAAGGAAGGAAGGAAGGAAGGAAGGAAGGAAGGAAGGAAGGAAGGAAGGAAGGAAGAAAGAAAGAAAAAGGGTTTACTTCTTATTATTTTTACCATCTTCTCAGTGCTTTTCCCATGATGGACACATAGGAAGACAAGTTCCTATCTCCTGCAGAAGAGCTGACACCCTCGGGTGCTCTGCTACTGTAGAGATCTCAGCCCTGACATGTCCTTTCCTTACTTGTATTTTCTTGCTCCACAGTGAAATGTCCTGTCCTCATAGCTCAAGTTGATAAGTAGTTCTAGCAATAATCTTCCATGATTATGGTGTTTTACCAATGGTGAACTAACGACAGACCCTGCCTTTCTAAACTGATGATGAACCAGGATCATGGCGAATTAATGTTCAAAAGATCTGGAAACATGCAGGGTTTTGAAAACCCTGAAATTACATAAAAATTACCTAAAATTATATAAATTAGGTGGCCAAGGACAACAGCTGGACATCAGGCTAGATTTAGTCCCCACATCTGCTCATTCAGCATGTTGCCTGCTTTAGTTACTTCTTTTTGCTTCAGGGAAGCTGTTATAGTAAGTGTTGATCAAGAATGAAAGAGTATGAGTGCGGGGGGAGGGGGAGTTGGGGGCTAATGGGAGGGATGAGGACACATTTGTAATACCTTAACCAATAAAGAAATTTTAAAAAAAAGAATGAAAGTGATCATGATGATTTTCAAAAGCATAAAATGCACTGTAGGAAAGAAAAAAACAGGTGAAATGTTATTTTCTTTTTTCATAGAGCTACTATGTTTGACATATTTAAAGACAGAAAACAGAGCTCTGGAAATAGGATAGAAGACAAAAAAAGTCCCCCGTGTTTTTAAAGAGCTGATGAACTAAGAAAATCAGAAAGAGAAGTAACTAAAAATGAGTTAACAAAACTGGAGAAAATTTTGAGTTTTCTAGAAACAGTGTAATTTAAACAGTCATACAACGCATTAATCTTAATCTTCTCACAATTGAAAACATGATGTTCAAGTGTGTGAGTAATGAAGCAAGTGAAGGAAATAAATTTGTAAAAGTGTATTATCTTCATGTAATACTTGTATTCACAATATTATTTTCAAGGGTCTCTGGAAGAAAATTGATTAATTTATAAAAATGTTTTCTGCCCTAACTGGTTTGGCTCAGTGGATAGAGAGCGTAGGCCTGCGGACTGAAGGGTCCCAGGTTCAATTCCGGTCAAGGGCATGTACCTTGGTTGTGGGCACATCCCCACTGGGGAGTGTGCAGGAGGCAGCTGAATTGACTTTTCTCCCTCATCAATGTTTCTAACTCTCTATCCCTCTCCCTTCCTCTTTGTAAAAAATCGATAAAATATATTTTTTAAAAAGTAAAAAAATGTTTTCTAACATTAAATTATATCCTATTTCTTCAAAAATTTGACATTTTATCCAAGAGAGCATACAGTTAGAACCAGGCTATCCATGAGTAGCTTACTGAAGGGGTAGAGCTGATTTGTGATTTGCAATTATTAGTCTATAATGACCACTATTGAAGTATTTTATTATTTGGTGAAAAGTCTAGTTTCTTAATGTTAGCATTTCATCTCACCATATTTATTTACTTAGTAAATTTAACCAAGATTGATGGCAGTATAACTAGGATTCAATGGAGCAGGATGACTAGTATTCAGACTTTAGTTCACTTTGATCTCACTTGCTGTGTAACTTAGGTAAGCTACTTGATTTCTCTATGCACCATTTTCTCATCAGTAAACAAAGTTACTAATAATTTCTACCCTGTAGGATTATTGTGAGGACTCAGTGAAAGAAAACATGCAAAATACTAAGTATGGGTCAGCTATAAAACAATTATTTGATTAATATTAGTTGTTTTCACTCCTGTGTTAATACATATACCAAATCTTAAACCAGGACATGTACAAAATGTATTAGGGAAATATTTCAAAATCCAGCAGTTAGTACCATAGAGCTGTTGTTTTCAGAAATTCTATCTGTGATACATACATTTTAGAAATTTTCTTTAAGCCTTTAGCAAAAAGTAGTAGTGGATTTGGGGGTAGATAAAATTAGTCATGCTAAACTATTGACTGTCATTAGGAAATTTTCAAATTTACAAATTTTTCTCATAAAATATTTCTGAGCAAATTAATTTTTTCTATGTATCAGAGCTTGCCATGGTTTTGGCCTCTCTTTTCTTAACACTTTAATGCTTTATTGTCGCTCTCATAATATTAACATGTTCATCAAATAAGTTGTTATAAAATTTGTAATTCTTCCTCTCAAATTGAATTATTTTCAACATTAATTGTAAGTTAAGTATGCACAAAATACAACGTTGGGATGCGGGAAATGGTAGAATGGAGAGGTAAAGAGAACATGAGGCTGCGTTTTTACAGATCTGGATTCTAGTCCTGGCTTTGTCACTAATAAAGCATGTGCATTTTACAAGTATAATTATTTAACAATATTAACAACCAACATTTACTCAGTCTTTATGTGCCAGACACTCTTCTAAGTTCTTTATGCTTATTTGCTTTACTGAGTTTTTATAGAAATCAGTTGTTAAGAACTGGTAAGGATCTGAGATTCTACTGTACTTGGAGGCAAATGTATTAGCCTGCCATAACTTCATGGACATTGGCAGAAGACATAAGACTCCTAGGTCATAGACAAAGACCTCTATTACTTACACTAATGTTCATAGCCAGAGTGTCAGCATTTGTACCAGTTCTCTGAGAGCTAGGTGATACCTCTACACTCAGTGGGCCATGTTACACAGTAGGAATCCTGAGATTAGGGGACCTAAATCTTCTATAATTGGCAGTAAGCACACCTCACTTTTGCTCCAGAGGGAGACATTATCTTTTTGTTGTTGTTGTTGTTGGAGAGTAAGCAAACCTTCCCTTTGCTCTGGAGGCAAACACTATCTCTATCTTTCAAGCCTGTGGTCTATACAAACATTTTTGAAAAAGCACTCCAAAACAAAGGTGTTCGGTGTCTCTGTTCAAAACATAGGCAGGAACACAAGAAACCTATGGAGAATTGTCTACCAACACTCATGAATAGCTATTAGAATGAGCTGACTTCATAAATGCAGAAACTAAGGAACTGAGAAATTCCTAAGTGGCTAAATAATTTGCCCAAGGCTTGTGTGGAACTGCATTCAAACCCAGTCAATTCCAAGAGTCTAGTGTCTCAACCAATGTAATCAAGTGATATTCCCTTGAATGTAATTATTTAAATATATAGCAGCATGCAAATGAAGTTATAAGTGCTATCATTCCTGCATCTCACTTTCCTCATCTATAAAGTGGGCAAGGGGCCAGGGGAGAGAGGGCTTGGGTTAGGGCTCTCTGAGATCCTTTCACATTTAACATGCCATAATTCTAATGAAAAGAGAGCATGTGTAAGTGGATGCGATGCAGATTGGAAACACAGAGAGGAAAATAAAAGCATCTGTTTCATTCTCAGTATACATTTTAAAATTTTTATTAAGACCTTTGTACTCCTTAATTAAGTTTTATGGGATTCTTGAGAGAAATGAGTATTGGATTACTACTTAGGGTATTTCTGGCCTTTCTAATAATAGCTCATGACTAGAGTAAGCAGATACTTTATTTTCCCACTACCCCTATCGTGAAACTTCCTTTTTGTATAATATGAGTGAGAATATTATCTAAGAATAAGATGAGGGCAGTCTTCAAGCTGCTCACGCCTGGCATGTTACCAGAGAAGCATGTCCTGGATAGAGCATTACCAAAGAAGGCAAGGAAAAGGGAAGAAACTGTAATAACATTAGTGAGATAGTCAGGCCCTGCGTCCTCTTCACTTCCAGAGAAGATCAAGAGATTTTTTTTAGTCGGAATCTGGCTTTAAAACTATATTTAGATATTGACTGACACTGTAACCCAGAACATAATATTAGACTCTAGATCTTATCATCTCAAGTTAGATTGTGGTCACATGCCATCAATTTCATAAACCCTTCAAAAATCATTTTTTTTTTTTTTTTTGGCCAGAGAAGTGCAAGAGCAGCCATCTTCCTCATTTATACATTGATGTCCATTAGAAATCTATTCTTGACCCTTCTCTCCTGTCATTCTTTTTTGCTTTACAAAGAATTTTTTATTTTTTCCCTCATATCAATGCATATTTATTTGTTCATTTACTATTTTTTTTATTAAAGTATTACAAAGGGTATTACATATGTGTCCTTTTTTTCCCCCGCCCTTTATAATCCCCTGGCCTCCCCTATCCCCCAGTGTCTTATGTCCATTGGTTATGCTTATATGCATGCATACAAGTCCTTTGGTTGATCTCTTACCCCCTCCTTCCTGCCCCCCAACCCTCCCCGGCCTTTCTCCTGTCATTCTATCAACTTTTTTCAGAGTTTCACATCTATTTTCAGGGCTTTGAAGACCATTAAATGCTAATGAGTCCAAAATCTTTATCTGTGGTTCTCTTGAGCTATGCAATCAACTTTCAGTTTAACATCTCTACTTGAATATTTAAAGGATTTTTCAAACTCAACCTGTCCAAAGGGAACTCGGTATCATGACTTGCAAACCCACTTTTTTTCTCCTTAAATGTTTTGTATATCATTTAAGGGCCTACCCATCCACTCAGGCTCCTGTGCCAAAAACCTAGGCACATTTTACTGCACTTTCCTTATTCAATTAATCACCAAGTCTTGTTAATACAACCTTTCTAAATGTTCCCATGTCCACTGACATCTTTGCCGAAATTGCTAATCATTTTGGCCTTGACCATTGTATCATTTTGTAAGTGGTCTTTGGAGCTAGAATTATCTCTATAAAATGCATACCTGTTCATGTTAACCTTCTGCATAAAGCCTCTTAACAGCTTTCCAGCTACCTACTGGATCAAGTCTGAATTCCTAATATGACTTATAGAACCGCCACAATTTAGCCACTGCTCTCCTCTCCAGCCTCATATTGGCCAGGTATCTTTATTTGAGTCTGTTTTTAGACCCTCAGATCAAGCTCTCTCTTATCCCTCATAGACGATCCCTCGTGCCTTGGATATAATTTCCATTATAAAATAGCCATTCCTACTCACCCTACTCTGCTTACCAAATCACATACCAGAGAGAACTTCCCTGCCCCCTAGACCACTATAGGTTTCCATAGTGCCTTGAGCTTCCTCTATCATTAATACTGGTTTCGTTTTATAGTAATTATTCATAGCAATACTATCTGCCTCACTGGACTTTAAGCCTGGAATGGCTAAGCCTGGGATGGCAGTGAGCAAGCTTGAATTCGTAGCATCTGGCTTTGATCATGGCACTGGTAGGGACATAATAAAATATTATTAATGAACGAATAAAGAATTTGCCAAGCAAGAAATTTGCCAGGTGCCATCTTTTTGACATGAAGGTCTGGAGTTATCTCCTTTTAGATCCCTTTCCTAATATGTAGATGGTAGAGCCTAGAAGATAATTTTTTGGCCCAGGGCTCAAAGTGCCTTTGGTTTCTGAGAAAGTCAAGATTTAACAGTAAAAGTTAAAACAGTTCAGAATCAGTCCTCAAAATAAGAAAGAGGCAATGTCAGATTTTTTTTGTGTGTAGTTTATACATTATATATCTTTCATATTCAAAAAATGAAATTTTATAAAATGTAAAATTATTTAAAATTGTCACATTTTTCTTTTTGATCCTCAATTTAAAAAGATTTCTTTCCTCGGGAGCATAGCAGGACTCTTTGTTCCATTAGGACCTTAAGGCAGGGTGTATAACCACATTCCTGCCTCCAAATTCAGTTGGTGTCTGGAATGCCATTAAGTATATCACCAAAGTATATTTTGTATTAAACAGCAACAGGAAGGAGGAAATGCTGTCTAGAACATGACAAGTTTAAATTATAGGACTGCAAACAAAAATTTATGAAAGGTCTTCTCCCTACTCTTAACCCACCAACTCCAAGGACACTTCTGTGATGTAGGAGGTGGGAGCTATTCTTGTGGGTTCGAAGCATTGTGTTGGCTGCTTAGGCACGAAGTAAAACTAAGGTTTTCTTCAGTTCAGGGGGAAAAATCGGGAGAATAGGGGAAGAAGAAAACTGGGTCATACACTTTCCTTTTTCTACTTAACTACTTACCACAAACTATGTTGTGTTCATGATCCAGTGATAAGTAATTGTGAAGTATCTGGGAGGAACCTTGGCCAACAACAATAAAAAATTTGAGTGATTGCAAAATTATGATACCAAGAGATAAGGAGTTCAGACTCCTTCCTTTTGCCCCATCAACAAAGCAACATGACTATAATTAGAGTGAGTACACCTTCAGATTTACTGAGGACAATCCTTGTTTAGTCTGCTGTCCTGGGCTAATTATTAATCATGATGCTGTTACTCTAAAAAAATGTCTTTGGAATATAAATTGTTATATGGTTATCCTAAACATAATAGGCATTTAGCATAACACAAACTCATTTGGATGTCTTAAAATTCTTTTTCTAAATTAAATGTATTGGAGTAATGTTGGTTAATAAGATTATACAAGTGTCAACTGAACAATTCGATAATACATCATCTGTATGTTGCATTGTGTGTTTACCACCCAAAGTCAAATCTACTTTTGTCACCATATATTTTACCTCCTTTACCCCTTACTGTCTCCCCCCATTTCCCTTCCCTCTGGTAACCACCATACTGTAGTCTGTCTATGATTTTTTGTCTGTCTTGTTTGTTGTTGCTTTCAGTTTTATATCCAAGAGCAGTCAGGAAAGATAAAGGAATAAAAGGCATCCAAATTGGGAGTGGAGAAGTAAAGTTGTCCCTTTTTGCAGACAATATGACTCTTTATATAAAAAACTCTAAAGACTGTACACACAAAAACTATTAGAAACAATAAAACAAATATAATAAAGTTGTAGGATATAAAATCAATGTACAAAAATACATTGCATTCTTACATATTAACAATGCTAGTTCAGAAAAAGAAATGAAAAAAACAACAATTCTTTCTGCAATTGCAACAAAAAAAATAAAATAACTAGGATTAATCTTAATAAAGATGTGAAGGACCTATACACTGAAAGATATGACATTATTTTTTTCTTTTTTTTTTTGAGAGCCTACTATGTACCAACTGTGAAGGCTCTCTTTTTCACTTGCAATCTAATTTATTTTTCACAACGTATCCACTAGGTAGATGATATCACTCTTCAAAAGACAGAAAACTATAGTAAACAAATATTAAAGCATTACCAAAGTACATGACAGCCACAATTAAAACCCCTTTTGGGCAACTGGGAAACCATTCTCTTTTAATTACATTATGTGCAGGGTCAAAATCGAGCCTTAAAAACACTCTCCCTCCATGTACTATAAATAAATCAAACACATAAACTGAAGCAGCAAGCAACCTAGAAAGTCTAAATTTGAGACAGAGTCAGGTTTACTCCTAGATGATGACTAAATTGGCCACACACACTGTAATAGAACATAAATTCTAACACAGCCCCAATGTCCTAAATGTGTTCTAGACCACTGTCTACATGTCTGGGGGCTCCCTTGAATAAGAAAAGACTCCTCCAGGACAACTTGCACTATATGCGTCTCACTCACTTTGCAGCACTGGGAACAGAACGGAACTCCTCCCTTGCCTGCTGCCCACTGCTACCAGTCTTTCCCACACCCCAGATATGAAGAGAGATAATAAGGCCCTCAAATAGAAGTTTCCCGATTGTGAGTCATGGCTTACTCAGCCTTTGTTATAGAGAACCTGGCAGCCTTTGACACACACTGTTGATTTTGGCACTCTTAACTCCCCGTGCTCTTATCAAGAAACAAGTTACATGACTAATTTGCTTGAGAAATCACCTCTGTAATGAGTATAATAAGAACATCCTATGTTAAAGGGCTGGTGTTTAATATATGGTGTTTAATGTTTGTATATATGAATATGTACTCTTTCCTTGAACAATGCTTCAGAGCTAATAGTTCCTCAATAAATATCTGTTATAGTGAATAAAATAAAAATACCAAAAAATCTAATAGTATTATAGGGTACTTAATATAAGTCAGACATCATTACATTAAGAGCTTTATGGAGATTATCTTCTCTCTCTCTCTCTCTCTCTCTCTCTCTCTCTCTCTCTTTCTCTCTCTGTCTTTTTTAAAATATATTTTTATTGATTTCAGAGAGAAAGGGAGAGGGAGAGAGAGATAGAAACATCAATGATGAAAGAGAATCATTGATTGGTGCACATCCCCTACTGGGAATAGAGCCTGCAACCCGGGCATGTGCCCTTGACTGGAATCGAACCTGGGACCCTTCAGTTCACAGGGCGACACTCTATCCACTGAGCCAAACCAGCTAGGGCCTCTCTGTCTGTCTTTCCATATGTACATATACACATCATATACTATATACTAGTATACTATGTATTTATGCACCTGAAACAAATGAGCAGTATGTATTATATACAAAGGCATGTTATCAAGAAAAATGCAGTATTGTAGTCATTTAAATTATGTTAGAGAACATGTATTATTATATAATAATGTGGTATCCTTATCTGAAAAACATAGATAATAATATTACCTAATTATTGGGGTTTCCAAGTAGACAGAATTAGATAATGCCTGTGAAGTACAGTCCCTGGCATATCTCAGGTACTCTATAAATTAGTAACATTCGCTTCATAACTCCCATGAGACTTTGCATATAGACAGGTACCTATTTTATTTAGGAGAAAAATCTTGTTCAATATTATGTGTTAAAGGCACTGTTTTAAAATATATACACTTGTTCTATCATTGTAAATATTGTTACATTGTTATTAATATGTAAACTTAAAAACATTAGCTTTAAGGTTGACTTGGGAGGGTAAAATATTATAGCCTAGAATTTTCCAAAGATAGATTCTGAAAATTTCTCCTGAAAGGAGACTTTTTATAAAATGTACTTTGATCCAAAACAATGGAAAGGAAGATAAAATAGCAAAGTTCTCCTTATCTAAAAACTACAATTCCTGCACTTCAAGGTTAGTCCTTGATTAATTTTAGAGGCATGCCATGCTCCTTGACTGCTCAGGAACAAGGCCTAAGCCAACCAGCAAACAGTGCTGCCCTGCCCGTTAGAGGTTTTTTTTCAAGAAAGAAGAGGTGATCTAATTTAGGTCATGACCCAAAGAAACATTCTAAAGGTTTTGGTAAAGAAACTTCCTTGTTCTTGCAGAAATTGCTGAAGGAGCTGAGTTCTTTTTCATTGCATATTTCTGTGCATAGTTTCAAGGCTTAAAATGGCTGCAGTCATCTTGCCAGTGTTTGAGGGTTAGGCAGACACACAGAGGAGCTAACAGCTAGAAAGATGCAGAGAAATAGAGCTGCCTTAAGAAGCCCCTCAGATGACTCTGATGCAGACTAACATTTGAGAACCACTGGATTAAGCCAGTTTGAGTCATATTTTCTGCTACTTGCAGTCAAAATATATTAAATGTAACATATAGACTTGTAAGTGTATGCCAATCATTATGCTTAATAAAAAAGAGATTGCTTGAAAGTATACTCAAGTTGGCTAATGATAAATTAAAATGAAAAATTAAAGAAGGGAAATCCTGGTATATATGATGGTACTGGAAGATTGCCCTGTTTAAGCTAATAGTAAAACGCAAATGCTTTCCACCCAAACTGAAGGCTTTATATTCCAGTTTCACTACTTACTAGCTGCGTGGCCATGGGAAAACTATTTTAGTTTCGTCCTCTGCAACATGTAAATACCTTGTGCTGTTTTGAGCGTTAAATGAGTTAATAAATGGAGAGCAATTAACTTTTCCTGACATACACCAAGCACTCAATAAATGTCAGCAATTATTATTCTTCTTGCCATCAGCAGGCCAACTAGTTTCCACATCAGAGAAGTCCTGAGGAACTAACCACACCTCACTGCACAGACCACAGTAATATCCTTTCAATAATGTGGAGTTGTTGGTGCCAAATTACACTCATGATGGCATTTGGATTCAAAGTCAGTAGTTTTATTACAAAATTTGTCTCACTATGGGGATGATATTATAATTGTTCATTAAAAATTCCTCTGAAAAAATAGCTCTCAGAATCTAATTAAATGTTATTTTTAATGTACTTAACAAATGTCTACTAAAGGCCAAATTATAAGGCATGAATATTAATATTTTGTTATGTAAAACTAGGGGCCCGGTGCACGAAATTCGTGCACTGGGTGTGTGTGTGTGGGGGGGTGTCCCTCAGCCCAGCCTGCCCCCTCTCACATACTGGGAGCCCTCAGGCGTTGACCCCCATCACCCTCCAATCGCAGGATTGGCCCCTTGCCCAGGCCTGACGCCTCTGACAGAGGTGTCAGGCCTGGGCAGGGGACCCTCATTTCCTCCCATCACTGGTTCTTCCCCCAGCCCAGGCCTGATGCCTCTGGCCCAGGCATCAGGCCTGGGCAGGGGACCCCCAGACCCCTCCAATTGCTGGCTCTGCCCCTTACCCAGGCCTGATGCCTCAGCCAGAGGCGTAGACCCCCATCACCTTCTGATCACCTGATCGGCCCCTTGCCCAGGCCTGACGCCTCCGCCAGAGGTGTCAGGCTTGGACAGGGGATCCCCATCTCCCCCTGATCACTGGCTCTGGCCCCCGCCCAGGCCTGAGGCCTCTGGCCCAGGAATCATGCCTGGGCAGGGGACCCCCATCTCCCTCTGATCGCTTGCTCCACCCCCCGCCCAAGCCTGACACCTCTGACCCAGGCTTCAGGCCTGGGCAAGGGGACCATCATATCCCCCCAATCCCCGGCTCCACCCCCCGCCCAGGCCTGATGCCTCGGCCAGAGGAGTTGACCCTCATCACCCTCCTATCACCAATCACCGGATCGGCCCCTTGAGCAGGCCTGAGGCCTCCGGCAGAGGTGTCAGGCCTGGGCAGGGGACCCCCAGCTCCCCGCGGTTGCAGGTTCCGCCCCTGCCCAGGCCTAACGCCTCTGGCTGAGGTGTCCGGCCCGGGCAGCAGGGACCCGCAGCTGCAGCGGCCCCGCGATCGTGGGCTCCACTTTAGGCCCAGGCAAGGGACCCCTAGCTCCCAGGACTGCCAGCTTCGACCGTGCCCAGCTCCCATCGCTGGCTCCACCGCTACTTCCTGCTATCACTGGCCAGGGCGGCAAAGGCGCCTGATTCTCCGATCATGGCTGGGGGGCAGGGCAAAGGCGGCCCCAGGGCCGCCTTTGCCCTGCCCCCCAGCTCTAAGCTCCCCCCTGGGTTTCCGATCACTGTCAGTGGCAGGGGGCTTCTTCCTGCTTTCCCTTTCGCCTCCCTGCATTGTGCCTACATATGCAAATTAACCGCCATCTTGTTGGCAGTTAACTGCCAATCTTAGTTGGCAGTTAACTGCCAATCATAGTTGGCAGTTAATTTGCATATAGCCCTGATTAGCCAATGAAAAGGGTATCGTCGTACGCCAATTACCATTTTTCTCTTTTATTAGTGTAGATGCGCTCACACACACACACACACACACACACACACACCTCTAGTAAAAATAGAAAAGACTGGGTGTTAATAGACCTGTTGCAGTTTTTGTCTTTAAGTAAGGGAACTATGGTTTGTATTTTCCTTTCTACATATTCTGTATTTTAAAAGTATATTTTTATGTTGCCATTTAATAAAAGTACGCTTCTAGAAAGCACATATAAAAATTACTTTTCTTTTAGAGACTATCTCAATGGTCAATCAATCCTATATTGTACAGCATTCAGTTCCCAAATTGTAGGGGGTTTCTTTTGCTCCTATAGCCAGATTGGGTCAGAGTTCACTGCCTGGGCCAAGTCATGTCCCTGAACTTCAGGGCAGAAAACCAGTGGTGGATGCTTCAGGGCAGAGCACAAGCACACAGACACGCAGTTAGCGCGCCAATGCCAGTGAGCCAGCCCATTCTGCCCGAGAGTCCTGTGGGCTTTAGTCTGGGAACGCACAGAAGGAAGCTGACCAAGTGTTCGAAGTTACCTATCCCAGGAAGATTCCTGAGCCAGAAACCAGCCTACGGTCTCACTCACACTTTCACTCGCCGACAGCTACATTCTCCCGGCCAGACTTAGCGATGCTGAGAATTATGCACTTGTGAACCATGGTAGTGAGCAGCCATAACCTAGGACTCCAGAAAACAGCAATGCACAGCCAACAAGTAGAAGGTACACACATTCTAATCATGTTTAATGTACTTTACTGATTTGTAACCATTCGTTTTCCTCCCATACTTCTTTGTACGTTCTAAACTGAGCAGGGGAGGCAGCGCATGGCAGCCATACAGCACAGTTACTAAGAACTTGACTCTGTACTCAGACAGCCCTGGGATTGAATCCCACTCTATACCAAAGAGCTGTATGACCTAACAGACTCCTAACCTGTCATTCCTATGTCCTTAAGCTGTTGTGAGGGCTAAAATAATGCATATATAATGCTTAACTTGATACCTTATACAGAGGAAACACTCAGAAAAGGCTAATACCTAATAATATTGTTGTTGTTCTAGATATTCTGTTCTTTTATCTGTGTTTTCTGCTATTATCACAGAATGGTGTAGAAGCAGCAAATGCCAGGGAGATAAAAGCCTTCAAATATATATGTGCTTTTTCTTTTATCTCTGTAATGAAGAGAGAAGTAAAAATAAAAACATACGTAATGTTTTTCAGACAGTGACGCTTAATCGTTTCAGAAATGCTAGGCCCCTAGAGAACAAATGGCTGCAAGGACATGAGTATACTGTATAATTGCCAAATGCAAGGGTCCCGAGCTTGGCAGCTCACTTGTAGTAACGCTGAAATTCCTAAGAGCTACGAGCTTCTTGCTTTCCCTCTGACGCCCACTATGGTTCAGGTTGACTTGGAGCTCCGTTGATCTCATCTCAGTGTGAACACTTTGGGCCAAAGCCTCGGCAAAATCCAGGCCCTCCTCTATCCATCCCTGATGTCTGTATTTAAAGCAGGTAGATGCCAGGCTCCCCTGGGACTTCCAATGGAGCAAGTCACTTGAGGACCCTCCAAACTTTGGACAGCCTAGGTCAGACCAGACCTCATGTGCCCTCTCCAGGCCCTACTGATCTTCACCGTCTTCTCCCTTTGCCTAACCCACAGCCTCTCAACTGGGAAAAAAAAAAAAAAAAAAAAAAACAGGAAAGGGAAGCCCAGGCCACATCAGCAGACTGGATCTTATTTTACAAGGCATTGATGGACAGTACTTCAGTATATGTTATTGCAAGAAAACCTTGGGCACTAGATTGTTTCTTATGGGAAGGGAGCAGAGACTTGCAAACAACATATGACTTTCCACAGTGCAGTTATATTTCTTCTCTCCTGGGCTCTCATTTGGAGGATAAATAAGGAAGACCTTGAAGCCAGTTTTGGAAAGACATCAAATCATAAAACTGAAATGATCTAAACAAATGATGCATCTATTTAAAAAGCCCTTATGGAATTCAAAAGGACAATACTTTAGAGGTTAACGAGGTTATTTTGCTAATTAGGGTCCTCTCTCTTCTGCCAGAATACCATGTTATAAAACCTCAACTCTGCCAAATATCTAAGGCTTAGAGTTATCACTGCATCAGTTACGTGATCTGCAGAATATCAAGGTTCTCAGACTCTTTGTGTCAATGAGGGAAAATATAGAATTCTGGATTTGTTGTGAGGTTTATAAAAAAGCATTATTCACTTCCTTTTCAGGTCCTATTTTCTTAAAAAAGTAACAGTTCAACCTGTTTGTCCAGCCCTTACTTTTCTTTTATTGTGTGCTACATTCTATTGTTAATTAACAATAAGAATGTTCACTAGGGAAACCTTTGATGGATTCATTTTTCAGAATAAAAATAGCTTGGTACTCTTAAAACTTGTACAGAATCATAGATTTGGAGTCTATTAGATGTGGTAGCAGCTCTTGAACTTCTAAGTCAATGCAGGATTAATTCTAAAATGTTCTGTCTTACACTAAACAACTAAAATAATTTCTACTCAAGGTTTAAGAAATGCAGATATTTCAGCAAAGATCAAATCATCAAAGAATAATAACATGACTCAATTCCAAATACATTTATTAATTATAAAATTACCATATATCTAGTCTCTTCCATTGACTACTCATCCAGGAGTTCAATGGGTTAGAGAAAAAAATCAGGATGGAGAATTATTCAGGAAGCAATTTTGAAGTAGACTAAAGGAAATCATAGGTACACTGAAGTAAGGAGATGTGCATTTTGTTAAACAAATGTGTTATTCTAAAAGAACAAGGTACCTATGAAAATATTTATAATTTATGCCATCCAAGTTCATGTCTTTGTTATGATTTCAACGTGCCCTAGGCCAGAAGACCACTTTTTTAAAAATATATATTTTATTGATTTTTTTACAGAGAGGAAGGGAGAGGGATAGAGAGTTAGAAACATCGATGAGAGAGAAACTGCCTCCTGCACACTCCCTACTGGGGATGTGCCCGCAACCAAGGTACATGCCCTTGGCCAGAATTGAACCTGGGACCCTTGAGTCCGCAGGCTGACGCTCTATCCACTGAGCCAAACCGGTTAGGGCAGAAGACCACGTTAGTTATTTCACAAATCAAAGAGGGAAGGCTCCCAGCACAGAGATCCATCAAGGATAGTTCTTTCTATGGTGTTGTGAGTTGAATTGTGCACCCTCCCCAAATTATTATGTTGGAGTTCTAACCCCTAGTACCTCAGAAGGTGATTTCATTTGGAAATAGGGCTGCCACAGATGTAATTAGTTAGATGATGTCATAC
This sequence comes from Myotis daubentonii, assembly GCF_963259705.1. Classification (NCBI taxonomy): domain Eukaryota; kingdom Metazoa; phylum Chordata; class Mammalia; order Chiroptera; family Vespertilionidae; genus Myotis; species Myotis daubentonii. The sequence continues at coordinate 38,696,180 of NC_081846.1, forward strand.
TAGAGTAAGGTAAGCTCCCAAAATAATGTGACTGGTGCCATTATAAAAAGGAGGACGTTTGAAACAGAGACAGGCACAGAGGGGCACGCCATGGGAAGATTGGAGTTGCATTACCATAGCCAAGGAACTTCCAGAGGGAGAAGAGAGGCCTGGAACAGATCCTTCCCTGGGGCCTTCCGAGGGAGTAGAGCCCTGATGACACTTTGACTTCCAACTCTGGCCTCCAGAACTGTGAGATAATACATTCCTTTTGTTTGAAGCCATCTTGTTTTTGATGCTTTGTTTCAGCAATCCTGGAAAACTAATGCAGATTTTTTTCTTTTTACTCTTCTAAACTTTATTTTAAAATATATTTCTTTATTGATTTCAGAGAGGAAGGGAGAGGGAGAGAGAGATAGAAACACCAATGATGAGAGAGAATCATTGATTGGCTGCCTCCTGCATGCCCCCTACTGGGGATCGAACCCACAACCCGGGCATGTGCCCTTGGCCAGAATCGAACCGGGACCCTTCAGTCCGTAAGCTGATGCTCTATTCACTGAGCCAAACCTGGTAGGGCTACTCTCCTAAACTTTGCTGCCCCTCTCAAATGACACAAAAATGCCAAACCAAATATAGAAAGAATTATGAAGCAGAGGCGTGACCCTACACACTTCGCATTCACCTCAAGTCTCTTTCCTCCTGACCCTCTCACATGCCCAGACCACATGCCATCAGGGAGGCGATTTCCACAAGAGCAGCTACATCCGCCTTCCTCAGGCCACGCTCTCTGCGGAGGGAAAGCACAGCCAGCCTTCCGTGCGGGCCCCACTATCTGGCTGTGTTAAACCAGCCTTTTGTCAAAACTTTCTTGTCTGATTTAGTTGGGAAGTTTCATGTGTTATTTTATTTATTTATTAAAATACTTTTATCGATTCCAGAGAAGAAGGGAGAGGGAGAGAGGAGTAGAAACATCAATTATGAGAGAGAATCATTGATCAGTTGCCTCCCACACACCCCAAAGTGGGGATCAAGCCCACAACCTAGGCATGTGTCCTGACTGGGAATCAACCATGATCCTCCTGGTTCATAGGTCAACGCTCAAACATTGAGCCATGGTGTCTGGGCTACATATGTCATTTTAGATGGGAATGGGCCCCTTGTATTAACTGCCTCCATCTTTAACCAACAGGGCTGAAATTCAACAAAAATAAGATCTTTTCCTTTCTGTTGACCTGTGAAATAAACTGTCCCCCCTAACACACACACACACACACACACACACACACACACACACACACAACCTCATTGTTCTTTTGCTCTCAGACACACTGCAAATTCATTAATGGACCAAGGCCTTACCAGTAATTCTCATACTCTTGTAAGAGCTTATAAAGGGAGTGTTTGGGGCCAAGCCCTCGAAGCAGGATTCAGGTCTGGGAGGAAATGATTCATCTTCCTCTCAGGTGATAAAGTCTCTGATTGGATACAGCAATCTGACGACCTTGGCACACTAGAAGTCAGCCTCAGTTCTGAGCACACAGTCTGAGTGGCTTTTTGGAGATGCCTACAAACCCAAGGCCATGAGCAAGGCTGTGACTTGGTCAGAACGAAACATAAGGGTACCTCTGACCACACACAGTTTACTCGCCAGGATGTCTGGAAATATATACTATGGCTGAGTGATACTGCATTAAATAGTAGACAAAATAGCATAGAGAAATCAAATCTGTAGATAATCCAGAAAGGACATTTTGGATAACATTTTTGCTATTCTGTACTTTTTTTTTAAAAAAAAAAAAGTATTTTTAATTGATTTCAGAGAGGAAGGAAGAGGAAGAGAGAGAGAAACATCAATGATGAGAGAGAATCATTGATCGGCCTCCTCCTGCACATCCCACAATGGGGATAGAGCCTGTAACTTGGGCATATGCCCTGACCAGGAATCGAACTGTGACCTCCTGGTTCATAGGTAGACACCCAACCACAAAGCCATACCAGCTGGACCCTCTTATTGTTTTAATTTTTAATTCCCTTATAACAAATGACATTGTGCGTCTTTCCATATGCTTCTATGCCATCTGCATGTCTTTAAACACATTTTTAAATACTTAGATAATATACTGACTGTTAGAGCTGGATTGCAATATTATATCACTTTTCTATTTAAATACTAGATATTTCCCCAAGAAAACATCCTAAAGTTTGCCTCTCTGGATTACATAGATAATATCTCCCATAATTCCAACATTATTGATAGAAGTCTATTTTAAATGATGATTATGCATATTTAGTAAGTTTTTATGGGCAATGTACATAATAATCTTAAATATTTGTACTGTTAGAAACTTCTTCCTTCCACATCCAATAAGGAAGATAGTACATAATAGTATAAATTACCTAACACTTAAGCAGAAGACTCACACATGCCCAGTTAATAACATTGTCATGCTTTGTGTCCGTAGACAAGTCACTTTACTGTGTGAAACCTCAGTTTCCTCCTCTGTGCAGGAGGGGGTGAGTGTAGATGTAGATCCTTGAGAGCTTCTTCTAACACTCTGGTTTTATTCTTTACTCCCCTCTAGAGACTCAAACACTGACCTGAGGCTCATCATCACAGTATTCTTTTCTTTGGCTACCTTTCCTCCTCCTATTGCCACACTGAACTCCCTTTGTCTAGTTGTTAGAACCCTTTCCAGACCACGCCTTCAGTACAACATGTAATTCTCCTGGCTTTAATTATCTGGAGATCACTTTCCTTGTTAATTTGCTTTGTTTTAATTTTTTACATCAAATCTAATTAGGAAGAACTTGCTTTGTCTGAGAGTAATTAAATTTTATCAGGGCAAATTAAGTATAAGCGGATGGCTTTATAGTTTATCTAAAAATCATCCTGGACTGCTTACTAAAATCTAAATTATGGACTGCTTACTAAAATCTAAATTAAATTCCTTTCCGTCCCTTCACCAGGAAGACTTCATGAAAAAAAATTTGGGATTCTTGATCAATTTCAGCTTTTAAACTACTCTCTTTTTAAGGGAGTAGTTTAAAAGCCAAGAAATTGACCCTGAAAAATAACAAATCACCAAAGGGTCTAACTCAGGATATATTTTATAATCTCTCTTTTCCTTGCTGCTAAATGTATCCTGTTGCCTTGAACGAAAGGAATATACCTACCTTATACAGTGAGCTGTTTTCTCTCCAGGGGGTATTTCACTCATTCAAGTTCACCATGGGTCAGGCTAAGAGCAGTCCTAGTATAATTCATATTTCTTCCCATAGACATTCTTAACTACTTCAGGATGTATGACTAATTAGAAAAAACATACACAGCAGGCACAGTATGAGCACATAAAAACCACCTGCACAGGTTGCCATTGTGTTTAAGTCACATAGATTGCCCTATGAGTCATTAACTTTCATAACAAGTCCTCAAAATCCATGTATTAGTAGAGAATGTATATGAGTGCTTTCAAAAATTCAGGTATGTCAAGTGACAACAGGAAAGCAGCATTTTCTCCTCACAGGGAGTAGTTTACAAACCTAGGGATTATATAGTTATTACCAGAAAAGTAAAACTGTCTCTAATGGGTAAATATATTGTTTTCCAGTCTCACACAGATCTTGAAGCACAGGTCTTGGTTCAGGGGCCTGAAGGTGTTCATTGTTCCAACACATTGTCATTTAGTTGATGAATCTGAAGTTGCCCCTATTCTGGCTGGCCAGACATATTCATGGCCTTGTCGATATTTGAAATTCAATAAATGTTTAGTATTGAATTAGAAAAGAGAAAAGTGAGCTTTGAATAAGGGGTTAGGACAGGGGTGGGCAAACTTTTTGACTCGAGGGCCACAATGGGTTCTTAAACTGGACCGGAGGGCCGGAACAAAAGCATGGATGGAGTGTTTGTGTGAACTAATATAAATTCAAAGTAAACATCATTACATAAAAGGGTACGGTCTTTTTTTTTTTTTTTTTAGTTTTATTCATTTCAAACGGGCCGGATCCGGCCTGCGGGCCGTAGTTTGCCCACGGCTGGGTTAGGAGGTCTCATCTTAAGTAAAATACACAACTGAAACCATCAACATGTCCCAACAAACAGGGCAGCTTTATGGGAGGTGGCACGCTTATCTGTCTGCCCACTCCGGGTGGGCCCTAGAACTTGAACCAGAGTAGACCCAGATACTATCAGGTGTAGTAATAGCTGGAAGGGCTTTAGATTGGAAATTTATGAAGATGACACATTTAAAATGAAGGAATAACTATGTATATAGATTACTACGTAGTTAAACATGCGATCCATTGCAAAAGCTTTGCAATAGCATCACAAGTTCCTGTATGGTCTAAGGAATTGATTCTTTTAACAAAAAATAAATAAAATAGCCTTACATGCTTGTCGGATCTAAATTTCTAAGTTTCTAAATAGTTCTATATAGTCTTCAACCTGTGCAGGTTCTACAGAAACTCTTGTGTGTGTCCAAGTTGTTCTTTTCCTGGAAAAATAATAATAAAAGCTAACTTTTGTTAATGATTAGCACATTTGCAGAACTGTTCTAAACTCCTATGTGTATTAACTCACGTTTCTTCTATCAAGGCCTCTATGGCTGTTTTCCAGAACATTTTCTATCTCAGACTTGAACTGCTCAGTCTTAGACTTGAAACGCTGTCTTATCAGGAAGGAGTCGGCTTTCCTTCAGTGTCTCCACTGGAGTGGGCGGGGAGTCAGTGATTGGGAAAGGCTGCTCTGCCTTCATTGCCTTGAAATCTGTGTATCTCTCTCTGTGTCCTGCATGCTGACTGCAGGAGTAAACTTCTAGAATGTAACTTCTAGACTAGGACCAAGTTGGAATCGCTTTGCCCATTACACATGAACATGGATAATATTACCCTCCCTATGAATGATCAATAATAGAGCTACAGGCAAAAAGTCATGATTACCATTGCAAAATATTACAATAATAATCTGTTGTCAATTGTTCATGAATTATTTCATGCCCATTATTTGCACAGGGTATATATGTACTTTGTAACACCTAATATAGCTGTACTGATCCACTTTTCACTTACTTCCCATCTCTCAGATATATTCTACCTAGGTGTGATTCTAAATAACAAAGAGTTCCTCCCTGTCTCTTACTGTAAACCACATTGTGATGTATATTTATTCCCTTTAGAAGGATTCTACACCTGGCATTAGGGGTCTTGATTTATGATCTCTGTGTCCTCTTTAGCACCTAATTCAGAAATAATATAATTACTAGTATTTTAAAATGACTAATAGTTGAGTCTTCTCTACTAAGTGCTCTATAGTCATTATCCTCCTTAATCCTCACAACACTCTTGTGAAAAAGGTACTATTCTTGATCCCATTTGACATATGATCAGAGTCTTCTTTGATGATATTAAATAATTCAACAATTAAGAGTTAGAAAGCAGGTCTTCTGATTCTGGAATCTGATCTTCACCATTACAGCTGTGTCTCACACATAGTGTTCATGCTAAAGAAACAAATCAATTCATTTGTTGGGTGAAAGCAGACCCTACCATTCTTTCTCTCTGGTCATGTTAAATCAGTAGGGAGGAAAATGGGGAGAAACAAAAGAAATCCTTTATCTTCAGCAGCAGCAGCAGCAGGGCACCCCAAAGTTTTCCAGGGCGGGTATAGACCTGGAAATGTTGCTTTGAGCCAAGGGAATGTAGTTGGAGTTTCAGTGCCTGTCATCCTGCCTCATACCTAGAAGACACTCAATAAAACATTGAATTGAATCTAAATATGTTCACCAGGACAGCTAGCCTCAGAATGAAGGGAAAGGAAACAGAATAACCTAACCATTGGATTATCATGCCAAGGTCTGCAATCTGCTTTTGAAGTCCATACATAGAGCCTGTGAGGTAGCTAATGGTAATGCCACCGAGCTGCTGTTATTCATGGGGTTTAGACATGCTACCATGTTACCCTGGCGCAACATCCTTTTTTTCTTTCAGTCTTCACAATCATCCATGATGGAGGTAGGACAGATACTATTATTCGCCTTAAGAATAAACACTATGTTTGGTAGTAAACACATTTAATAATGTATGGCAGAGAAATGGTGCTGGACGGAGACTTGATTTGGGATGGAGAACACAGGATACTGTGTTTAGAGGTGTGTTGTGGAATTGTGCACCTGAAACCTATATGATTTTGTTAACTGGTGTCACCCAGTAAATTCAATAAAAATGAAAAAAATGAGTGGCAGAGATTTGAGTCTAATAATTTTGAAAATTGAAAACTTGCCAAGGAGCAAGTTTGGGAAAATTAACTTTGGTGAGCCTTTTATTATTATTTTTTAAATATATTTTTATTGCTTTCAGAGAGGAAGGGACAGGAAGAGAGAGAAACATCAATGACGAGAGAGAATCATTGGTCGGCTGTCTTCTGCAGGCCCCACACTGGGGATCGAGCCCACAACCCAGGCATGTGTCCTTGACTGGAATCGAACCCGGGACCCTTTAGTCTGCAGGCCGATGCTCTACCTACTGAGCAAAACTGGCCAGGGCTGGTGAGCCTTTTAAATCTCGCAGATATACATACAGATGCAGCCTCATATTTTCAGAAAAGCCCTGGATAATAAAAATTTAATCAAATTTTTTTAAACTGATATCTTGAGTTCTATTCAATTCTATAATTGGGAATAGTAGGTCTTTGCCCCTAGAGGGTAGAGAATTGACTCCACCCACCCCCCACCCCCACCCACCCGCCATCTAGTCTTAAAATGAAGAATAACTTGTTCCTGCTCTTACCATTTGCAACATCATGGATGGAACTGGAGAGCATTATGCTAAGTGAAATAAGCCAGTCAATGAAGGAAAAATACCACATGATCTCACTCATTCATGGACAATAGAGACCATTATAAACTTTTGAACAATAATAGATACAGAGGCAGAGCTGCCTCAAACAGATTGTCAAACTGCAGCGGGAAGGCCGGGGAGGGTTGGGGGGCAGGAGGTAGGGGGGTAAGAGATCAACTAAAGGACTTGTATGCATGCATATAAGCATAACCAATGGACATAAGACACTGGGTGATAGGGGAGGCTAGGGGACTGTCTAGGGCGGGGGGATAAAATGGATACATATGTAATACCCTTTGTAATACTTTAAGCAATAAAAAAACAAAAAAGAATAACTTGTTCCTGGAAGGTCTGTATCCTTTTTTGTCTAGATAGTTGTTCTCAGGATTCTGGGATCAAAAGCCAGGCTATGACAGGAGGGACTTGCAAGTGTCATCCTTCCTCTACCTGCCTCTCCTCTGACTGCAGGTGAGGCTGTGATGGGGAGTTGGCCTGGGGCTTGTATTCTGCTGCCTAGACTCACCAGTTAGTAACCAAACATGTGCCAGTTAAGACTGGGCAATTAGGATTTTGAGAAATAGGGGAGTAAGTGTGATCTCTTACAAGCTGTTGTGGTCAAATTCCACACAAGTGGGTGCTGATGGGTAGGTAGGCTCTTATCTTAAGGAAAGATAGTATTACTGCCAATTATTCTAGTTTAAATAAAACAAGTCTGGCTTCATTTAAAACAAGAACAAGAGGAACAACATTAAATACTTGGGCCTAGAGTAGAGTTTAGAGGTGCTTAGAACTCACTGATGGGGCAGAGCTGGGCTCCACAATTCCAGAAGTGGGAGCCCATCAGGAACTCTGCAGTCCACCTGAGTTTGTGGGTCCTAAAAGTAGCCACCACTGATAACAGCTGTTGGTTACTCTGCATTAGACTTTGGTTATTTCCTGGTCTTCGGTGAAGTCTTACTAAAGTCACAAACTGGTAACACTTGTGCCAAGGAGAATTAGCAAGGGCAGAGAGCCCCTTCTGGAGCTGAAGAGGAGGCATCAGCGGTGATCACCTCACTCAGACAGGCCTACCCCGGTGTCTGCAGGCCTGGGCAGGAGTACAAAGGAGATGTGCCCAGAGCCAAATATTTAAACATTCTGAAGTAAGCTACCTAATTGCCTAGAACAGGTCCCATCTTCTTCCTTTGCCAAGTCTACCTTCATAATGACCTGGTAGGCCAGTTCAAATTCAGAATTTTCTCCCCGCTCCTCTGCCCACTGCCCATCCTCCATCCCCCTCTCTTCCCAAGCTTGCTCTGTCCCATATTGAGGAGGGGTCTTATTCACTCATGAGTGGATATCCCTGGCCACACTTTTAGTCTGCATACACACTCTCACAGCAAACAACCACCCTAAGATGGTCCTTTAGCCTGTAGGGTATGTACACTTGAGTGTTCTAGCTTTAGGATGAAGGCCCCAGGAAGGAAGCCTGAAATCCCTCTGGGCAGGAGATTCTGGAGTCCTGGAGACCCAGAGCATGGTCTAGAGCAGTGGTTCTCAACCTTCCTAATTCCGCGACCCTTTAATACAATTCCTCATGTTGTGGTGACCCCCAACCATAAAATTATTTTCGTTGCTACTTCATAACTGTGATGTTGCTACTGTTATGAACCGTAATGTAAATATCTGATATGCAGGTTGTATTTTCATTGTTACAAATTGAACATAATTAAAGCATAGTGATTAATCACAAAAACAATATGTAATTATATACGTGTTTTCCGATGGCCTTAGGCGACCCCTGTGAAAGGGTCATTCGACCCCCAAAGGGGTGGCAACCCACAGGTTGAGAACCGCTGGTCTAGAGTGACAAGTAGGCCCAGTGGATACTCCACCTCAGGAGGTGGGGCATGGCTGGAGAAAAGTCAGAGCAGACCCTCTTGCCCAGTTCCAAGAGCAGGAATCCAGTAGAGACCAGTCTTCTCAAATGGCTACCTCATAAATGTAACCCCAGCAGAATCAACAGTGGAGTTGAAGAGAAAGAGAGAGAGAGAGAGAGAGAGAGAGAGAGAGAGAGAGAGAGAGAAGATCAGAACAGAATAAACTAAAAAGACTCTGCCAGAGATCAAAGACCCTTAAGGAGCTCTCAGAAATGGCTGGGGTGACACTGAACGGGGCTCATTTCAAGCAAGTCAACCGTTGGAAGGTTCAACTGTAAAATTATAATTTAAAAATCTGAGGATGTATATTTTGGGTTGGAGGTTACATTGTATAATTCTTTGCATTCCCCAGAGAGGAGAAAATAGTCCACAAGAGGCTAAGAGGCTTGTCCAGAGTCACATTTCTCTTGCACAGCAGAGCAAGCATTCCGATTATGAATCCAGTGCTGTCTGTTTCCAATACATGCTGAAGAAGCAACCAGAAGAGCCAAAGAACATTTGGGGCAGGTCTGTTATCAAAACCTCTGCACTGCATCTCATTCATACCTGGACGCAAGGAAGAATCCTTGCTTCATTGGTTTTCCTCAGTAGGCCTTCCCACCTCACTGATTGTTGCTGCTGAGTGAACTGGCTTTCTGGTGTTGGAGGGGTTTTATTTCCTTCGGATTCCCGTTACCCAGTTTACTATCCTGGTGTATTATTTTCCCGCTGCCACAGTGGGTTTCTACTTTGAGTCAACAACGTTCACCCACTTCCCCAGTATGGGATTATTGACCTTACCCAGAAACTGCTTGCCTCATTCTCACGACTTGGGAATTTTTCTGGCCATTTTTAATACCCCTTTTCTCACATTGTGTGATTAGTATTAAAAACCCTGGGTTTCAACTGATACTTATAAAAAGGAGCCAAGAATGGGTGCTACCTACGAAGCACCTAAATTGTCCTGGGGGCCTTTATTCCCTCTGTGACAAAACAACAAAAATAATGACTCGCCTCTCTTGAGTGCCCACTGTGCCTGGCTAGGCTCTGCCCATGTATTTGGGGATTTGCTGTCATCGCCCCTCAAGGAGGAGGGATTGCTCCCGTGGCAGAAGTGAGGAAACTGGCGGGGAGCGTTACATGCGCTGCTTAAGGCCGGTAATGGTGAAGCGAGGGTTTCAGCCCCAGTCTGAGTCACTCCATGTTCTTTTTATTATGTTCTGTTCCTCCCGTATTTTGTAATATAGTAACTTAGTGTGCATGCTTCTTTTCCAGGAGAAATAAATCATTATTTATAGTTATTATTCTCTGACCCATAAAATGTGATTGTCCTGGGAATGTTAGAGCTAGAGGGAACATTAGAAGGAGCAGCTAGTCTGACACTCTCATTTTATGGTTAGGAAACAGAAGGTCAGACACATTAGGTGATTTGCAGAAGGTTTTGCAGTGAGTTGTATGTAAACCTAAACCCTTATTTTCCAAATTCTTATTCCCAAATTATTTTGTTTGTTTGCTTGCTTCCAGAAACATTGTTAGGGGCCTATAAGAACCTAATTTACCAACGCTGGAAATGTACATGCATAATGTTCTCTGTGGCATCATTTTTAAAAAATCCTTTTTAACAATGAAACCCAATATTCTCTAAAGGACTGTAAAAACTTTAAATTACCAGTTCTTAACTAAAAATTCAGGAACTGAAGAAAAATCTCTATACAGATGGAGTGTCACTTTTCAAAAGGTTAATAAAAAGTAATACTGCTATTATCAAAAGACTGATGAAATCTAGAATATTTTTAGATGAACAGTACTTGGGCTTTAAAAGAAAACCTTTATTGTATTACTATTACATTTATAGCCATATAAGTGCCCTATGAATTCATTGCTGAAATGAATTATGGTACCTGCTGTGATTTATAAAGCAGGACATAAAGTATGGCAAAATTTCCTTAGCTTCACTAATGTAATGCCCATTCCCCTAGCTCCAATAGTGATAAGCTCGAATAAAATGGCATATAAACCATGGGTCAGAAGGCCAACACATACAGCAACAAAACAAACGTGAATTAACATCGATCAGTAGTTCAGCCTTGATTGCAAACTATGCTGCTATTTCTACCACATCATTACCAGGAAATAATTACTATGTCAAAGAAAATGGGCATGGGATGCTCTATCCTTGCCAGTCCTGAGGGTGAATATACCATAAGGAATGTAATAAGGGACTAAAAGGATTAAGTCCAGAAGAAAAGCAGCTCATGAAAAAAAGGATATGCACAGGACCACACACATTTTCAAAGTAGTATCACTTATTATTCAGTGTTGCTCAGGCACGATATTGGAATTCTTACATATCGGGAGCCAGAAAAAGGTTAAATCAATAGCTAGCTGCTATACTCAGCTTATCCTGTGCCTGGTAACAGGAGCCATAGAACTGATGTTAAGTAGTTTCACTACCTACCCATCTACTGCCTCACTTCTCTACATTTCTCTCTATCCGCTTGCTGTATGCAGTGTATAACTGTATGAGCAGCCCCTCAGTCCAGCATTGACTCAATGAGTGTAACAGCAGTTTTGTTATTATAAGACTGCTTACATTTTTTAAAGTTTGGCTAAATCAACTAGGAAGTCCCCAAAACAATTTTTTCATGTTTTTATGCCACTTTTTTTTTTCATTTTGGAAAGAATTGTAATTTTTCTCTCTCAGGAGCATAACAAATATTATATTTCTGTGGATATGTCTATCATTTTCTGGAGATATTAATAACCAAAAGCAATGGCAAGTCTTTTATTTTATAAGAGCAGTTTAGTATCTTGACTTGAGCCAAATACGGTTGTGTGGTCTGAAGCTTTAGAGTAATTACAATCCTAAAATACCACTTATTTGCATGAATTGCAGGAAGAGACGATCTCAGTGTAAAGTAGTGTAGAGTCCTAAACTAGAAACACATCAAGGCATGGCACTTTAACTTTCTGGGAAAAGGCATACATTCGGTGATACCTCGCAGCATGAGCCACCACCATGACTCTGTACCTGTCCACTGTCAGATCCCCACCTGTCTTCACCTTCCTGCTGTCACAGTGAGGGAGAATTCCCTTCTCCTAGGGCAGGGGTGGGCAACCTTTTTGTGAGTGCATGCCAAAACCAGCAAAATCTCTGACTCAAAATTCTTCTACGAGCCAACCCTAATTTTTTGAGAACATGTTATGCCTACTTGATATCTCTTAAGGTGTACGTATGTGAAGAACCTTGAAGAAATAATAAAATTCATTCAAATGACAAAAACACAGTATATGACGATGAAAACTACATTTATTTTTTAATGTATACATGTACACTGATAGTCCGACAGAAAACTTTATGACTCCGTTTGATATTATCAGTGGGACTTTTGCTGCTGCATCACTGATAACAGAGATTTTACATCAGGCTTATATTTTGTGACCTTCAGAGATGTGTGCAAGCTACTACTTTCATCCGTCAGGCTACTCCTATTATGAGACTTACAAAATTCATCACTGAGAACAAAGATTCACAAGCGTATGTGGATGAAAACATGAAGAGTAATGCTGTTGCAAAGTTTTTTAAACAAAAAATTTTCTGGAATGGCATTCCAAGTCCTCAATAGTTCGTTTTCGACACTTCTCTCTGGTACTCCTATCTCTAATCGCTTTTTTTCAATGTTTTCCAAGTCAACTCTAAGGTCAATAAATGTCTGCTTCCATATTGAGCTACTCTGAAATTCAATCAACTGCATTTCAAAGTCAGCCATGTCTATCCATGAAAACATTTGTAAGTTTAGTTCCTCCAGTTTCATGCTGTCTGGAAACCTCATGAATTTTGCTGTCTCTTCCAATTCTCTGAATTTTGCAAATCTTGAGAAGAACTGCTCAATAGTTGACTCGATGATGTTTAAAAACAGCTTTTGAAGGCTTTGACAGTCTGTTCTGTCATCTTTTGGGAGGTCTTTGATGTACCTCTTGAGGTTGGGAAATATCTAAATCTCTCACCATCCACATCCCTCTTAAAGACTTCCAGTTTCTTTTCAAAAGCCTTTATATAACCAAACATAACATCAAGTGTCTTGCCAGTTCCTTGTAATTTAACATTTAAGTCATTCAAATGTTCACAAAAATTGTAAATGGGAGATTATAAGAGAGGGTTTCGTGTGCCAGCAAAAGTTACTGGCATGCCATGTTTGGCACACGTGCCAGGGGTTGCCCACCCCTGTCCTAGGGTCATTCCTTCCATGTGTCCAGTGAATCATGGAACTTCTGTGGAACTTTGCACTGTTCATTACCTCCTCTCTCCCCACCTATCCTCAAACTCATTCCCCTCAAACAATTCTTCCCCTCAACTTTCAACAGGAGTTTCAACACACCCAAGTCCTTTCCCTCTTAAAGCACGCACACACAGAGCACTCTCTTATCCTTTTTTTGCAGGGCCAAGCTTTGTGAGCTTTGCTTCCTCATTTTTCTCGTTTCCCATTCATTCCCTCCCTTTCAGAAAAGATATGAAAGCATTTTAAATATGTGTGCACGTCAAGCTGCTCCGGTCTGAACCCCACTCTGCCTAAACTACTCTCGCTGAAGTCATCAGTGACCTTCGTGTTGCTACTGCCAGTGGCCATGTTCAGTCTGTATCTTATTTGACATCTCAGCATTCAGCATTGGCAAGCAGTCCCCCTCCCTGGCTGATGTGCTACCCTGCTCCCAGCTTTACTCTGTCTTCTCTACCATTCCCTCCTAATCTCTTCCTCGTCTAACCCAGGTTTAAATAATGCAACTCCTCAGGAAACTGAAAGTGTCCTTCTTCGCTCTTTCATAACACTGATTTCCCAGGCAGTTTCAACCACTCCTCTGAGTCATGTACCACTTGTGCACAGACAACTCCCAGCACATGTACCCAGCCCAAACCAAGATTCCGAAATCCAGGTGGACATATCCAATTGACTGTTCAACATCTCCACTTAGATATGACAGAGGCCACTGAAACTCCCTATGTCTAAGTTTGAGCCACATTTTTCCACCCAAATCTCCTTCCTGCCAATGTTCCTTATTGAAAAGTACATCCCATGCGCCCTATTACTCCTACCAAAAGCCAGGGAATGAGGTTGAACCAAAACACAGACTATAGCAAACCAACCCTTCAACATTTATTTGGTGGGTGTGTTAGATTCCTACAGCCACCATAACAATTTACAACAAACTGGAGGCTTAAAAATAACAGAAATGTATTCTCTCATAGTTCAGGAAGCTAGAGGTCTGAAGTCAAGCTTCCTTTGAAAGCTCCAGGGAGCAAACTGTCCTTGTCTCCTCCAGCTTCTGGTGGCCCCGGGCATTCCCGGACTCAGAGGCTGCATAAGGAATCTCTGCCTCTGCCTCTGTCTCCACAGGTCCTCCCTCTGTCTCTACTCTTCTGACAAGGACACCAGTCATTGGACTGAGGGGGCCCACTCTAAACCCAGGATGATTTCATCTTGAGATCCTTAACTAATGACATCTGCAAAGACCCTGCTTCCACATAAAGTCACATTCTCAGGTTCTGGGTGGACATGAATCTCTGGGGACACAAACTCAACTTACTGCAAGGGGAGTGGAGAGAAACACTTTTCATAACTAAAAAGAATAAATAAATAAAAATAAAAACATTCACTTCCACTGGTCAACGCAAGAAACTCTTCTGGAGGAAATGACCAACCTCTTTTGACTTTTCTGCAGTTTTTGTTCTCCCCAGCTGTTTCATTTGTTCTTTCTTTGTTCCAAACTTAACACTGTATTGTTTGGTGCACGAAAAGATTTTTAAATTTTGATAATTTTTAAAAACAACCCCAAAAAAACCTAGTTTATTCCCAGTAAATAGCACTAAGTCTCATTGGCTTCAAGATTTTAACTAATTTTTAGCTAACTGATGTGAAAACATGTTCAGAAAGAGGCCTGCACTGGTGGGGGAGTATTTTTGTTCTTCAGTTTCTACTCAAGAGCACTGTAAACTTCAGCACTGTATACAGGGGCCTGCATTTATAGTCTACCAAGTTACCTGGTGGAGTTGTAATACCTTTGAAAGATCGGCATTTTGACAGCTGTCCTACTCTGGACCCCACAACACTCTGTAGCTTCCTCTCTCACCATGATTGATCCTTGACAATGTCAAATTCTCTCCAACCTACCTCAGGGCCTTTACACATACTATTCCCTTTACCTGGTATATTACTTAAGAATTTAAAAGCACAGGTTTTGAAGTCAAGAAGACCTGCATTTGGGATCCTACTCTATTGTTTATGACCTTTTGCCAGTTACTGAACTTCTCTATGCCTCATTTTCTGTATCAACAAAATGTGAATGAAAGTAATATTCCCAAGATTGATGTAAAGATCAAATAACAAAATGGATTTAAATTTTTTTCTAAGTTACACGGTACTGTATAAATTCTAGTTATAATCATTACAATTATTCTAATACCACTATCCAGTTGGAGGCCTTGCATCTCACTATAAAGTACAACCTGAGAGCAATGCTACATGAACAGATCTGTCTCAATATGTCAGTGCTGGTGGAAAACTTTATTTTATTTCTCTTAAACTGATTGTGTTCTATCTGTATTCCTATCATAACAATATGTCAAACATGTGTCAGTCAGCCTGTATTTGAGTTAAGTTGTATTGCATATATGGAAAATAAGGTGATTTTCTATACAGTTTTTTGTGCAACAGGGTGACCAGTTCATCTTGGCTCACCCAGAACCTTTCTGGTTTTAGCACTTAAAATCCCATATTCTGAAGACCCGCTCAGTTCCTTAATGCCACAAAATCACCTTTCCTACAGTTTGTCCCAGAACAGGGCAGAGGCAAGTCCCCTGCTCCAGTGGCCACCGCGAGAGCGGGAGAGGCCTGCTGTGGAGGTTCCTAGGGGAGAGGTGACCCCCCTACCAGTGTCACATCCAGTCATGAGTTTTCATGTCCAGTCTGGCCAGAGCCCGAGGGATTTTAGGTCTGCTGCTCAGCCTTCTCAGTTCTCACCCACAGCCATCTATCTGCTAGGCAGTTTCTACCACCTCATGGACCCAGAACCACCATCTTTCCAACTCCTCCCTCTGCCCAGTGTCTTCCCTCTCCTGGGTAGCATCTCCCCTTTGAATAAAATAAGGTTTCTCCCAGGATAGCTTCCCTTTTTAGGGAAGCTACCTCAGTGATTGGCTGCCAATTTCCTATCTCCATCTTTTTTTTTTTAATATATTTTATTGATTTTTTACAGAGAGGAAGGGAGAGAGATAGAGAGTTAGAAACATCGATGAGAGAGAAACATCGATCAGCTACCTCCTGCACATCTCCTACTGGGGATATGCCCGCAACCCAGGTACATGCCCTTGACCGGAATCGAACCTGGGACCTTTCAGTCCGCAGGCCGACACTCTATCCACTAAGCCAAACCGGCCTCGGCTCCTGTCTCCATCTTATTGCCACTTATTGTTAATTCATCTCCTAAGCAAAAGAGAACGAAAGCCTTCAGTTTCATGTCTGGCTGGTGTACCTTTTGGTAGGGTGCACATTATATCATAAGCAAATTATTGACAGGAAAACAGGAAGCATGGCTACAAGAAAACATCAAGATCAACCGCAGGTATTTATAACTAAAGGACCATGCTGTTGATGTGGCATTTTTACAGTGAAGACATAGGATTCTTCTGCTCCTTCTGGTCATAAACACCCTTAGCTGGGGTCCAGGTACGGATTGCTTTACACTGAAATGTCCTAGTGGGATTGAGTAGTGTCCTAGCAGGGCTCTGGAGTCTCTGACTTAAACAGTACTGTGCTGTTGTCTCAGTTTCTCACATCTTGTCAGAAGTCAGCAGCAATTAATCTGATGCTATCTGTGGCTGCTGGTTGCTTGTTTGCCATCATCTACAGCGTGAACCATCCCTCTGTTTATTTTGGTTCTTTTTAAAGGCCCTCTTTGTGGTCTTAAGCACTGTAAGTAGATGGAGTGGAACCAGGAGTTAATGTGTAAAGTTTTTCATCTTTGGAGAGTTTTGTTTCAAACTAACTCCGGGTCACATGCGCACGGAGTTCAGTTTTTGTTTGGATAGAATGCTTCAGCTTGGAAGGAAAGAACAGGAAGTGGTACATTCCAGCCCCCAGGCAGCAGCTTCTGCTTGTCAAGCCTTTCCCGACAATAAGGTCAGAGACATGGAGTAAGGGCAGCTCTGGGAAGTAATTTACAAATTATGCTCAGAGCAACAACAACAAAAGGTTTATTATTAAACTAGAAATGCTATGAGCACACTAGCAGAAACAAGGTTGTAAAATGAGTTCACCTCCAACCCAAGTAGCATAAGACTGTGCCAATTAAAGAGAGAGGCACTTTAGGTGGGAGGGAAACCAAGACCATAGTTGGAATCATGCTCCCTGCAAATCAACTCCGTGGGCATGGTCACGGCAGAGGAGAAATGACAACTGCTGCCCGGGTTGTGAAGGTTGGCGGCCAGAAGACAGGAGTGAAGAGCAGCTTTTAAGGACACAGTGAAACACATTCGAGTTTCAAGCATGAAGAGACCGTGGAAGGCAAGAGAAGCTATCAAAGAGCTGGTGCTTTCTGAATAAGGAACTAGACAAAAACACCGAAAAGCATGGTTACAGCTATCACAGATGGATCCTGACAATACATACTTTCAGGCTAGGAAAAAAACGAGTGACCACCTTCTAGTCTTGCCTGAAGTCTGGGATTAAAAATTGCTTGGCATTAAGAAACTGTTTCCTGTTTCTTTCATTTCATCACTGAGGATGTCCCAGTGGCATTCCTCCAGGGGTAAGGAGACCTTATAACGGCCCAGCTGAACCATGGGTTGCCATTCTCATAAGCGTGACCCTTTTCCTGAATTGAGAAGAGGCAGTACTGACATTGGAGAAGAGACACAAATACCATCTAGTTCTAGTATCATGATGATGAGTGTCTGGTTAACTTGGCAAGGCCCAGTTGTTAGTTATGCCGGATTATAGCCAGACTGCCATCATCTTCAAAGAGAAAAGATGGTACGTTCTTATCGTCAGCATACTTCATCATCCTAAAATGCCACAAAGAATCTGCATGTACCTGAATCATACGTTCTAACCAGGCCATAACTCATTCACAGAGTAAAAATGGAAACTGTCAAGTTCATTACAAAGCACAACTGCTTGGGAAATTAATGAACATTTATTGATGTCCTTAAAAAAAAAAAAAGAATGAAAAACAAGAAGGGATAGTCTGTAAAATGAGACTATTTGTAGATTCAAAATTTCCCAGGTCACCCTTTACTTGTTATTCTCAAAAGATGGGAAGCTGTTTTTAAAGGCACACAATCTCTGTCTAGTCTCCCAGCACATTGCTTTGTTATTAGGAATGCCATTTGTGTTTGAGCTAGGAGGAAATCCAATGTCAAATGAAAGGGGTTTCTCCTTTTCATGAATTAGCCTTTCTTTTTGCCATGCCATCAAAAAGTGAGGACACTGCTAATTTCCCAAATCTCTTGCAGGCTGGCAGCAAATGATTCAAGCAGATCACTGGATGCCTTTATCTCCCAGTGACTCATGCTGGTGAGAGCCAGCTTTATGGGTTTGAAACCCAGCTAAGTTCTCACTGCCTCCTTTGTCTTTTATATAGCACAGCTAGTAGCTTAAAGTGAATTAAAAATTGTTTTTGAACCATACAACTTGTTATTAGTTATTTCCATACATTTTAATCTGCCTTCATGGTTGTATCTAAGTATTATGCTGACATTTTCTTGCAATATGAAATATAATCTTGACATAATTCTGGAAAATGATAACTCTATGGTATGTCCCCAAAGTAGAGAACATCTGTTTCATTTTTAAAAGGGAAAAGGCATTAACTTATTTCTCATCTCCTCTAACTGAACTTTTGAAAGATTGTGATATGCAAGGAAGTGCAGTTAATAATCTAGAATTGTAGAAGATAATCTTATCTATCTAGAATGAATCTGAGAAAATGGCAAAGAAGGGATTCAGCCAGGTGGTTTTGTTAAAACAAACTCCAAAACATTTTCTCAAACAAGGTAAAATCATCTCTATCTTTATTAGAAAAGAAAAAATAATAATTTCATATTAAGACTATGTGTCTCCTTTCATTAGGAAGATTCAAAGATTTGGCATCTTCAGGTTGGAGTTATTAATTAGCAATATTTTTCTCCTAACTCAAGACTTGCTTCCTCTGAGCGAGTTTCTGAAGAGAGAACAATCCTGCTGACTGAAACTACACAGAATTTTCAAATGATCTTACAGATCAGTTTATCTTAAGTAATTTTCCTAATGTGTTTGATAATATCATGTTTCAAGAGTAAGCAAGCCATGTGAAGTTAGAACTCTTCCAATCCTTTCATTTATTAGATCAAAATCAAATTCAACAGAAAAGCCATAAAGATAAGCACTATTAACTTGTTAAGCTGTCATCACACACAGAAACTGGCTAACCCAAACAGGTTATGTGACCCATGAAAGCAAGAGATATTTCTCATCCCTTTGGTGAATAAAAATACTTCCTGCTGTCACTTATAGCTTAAACCAAATAACAAATATTAACATTTAATTATTGCTGACACTTGTCAAGGTCTTGCATTTGAGACTGCCATAGTAATAAATGTACCCTTCACTCAAGAAAAAAAAATTTTTTTAGGGAGCCAGGAAAGGAGAGAGAGAAATATTGGTGTGAGAGAGACCCATTGATCGATTGCCTCGTGCCCTATAACCCAGGCTCAAACCGACGGCCTCCTTTCGGTGCACAAGCAATGTTCCAACCAACTGAGCTACACCGGCCAGGGCCTCTTCACTCAAAAATTTGCAATGACATATCCAACACTTTCAATGTATAGTTTGTTAAAACTAAAAACATTCAAAATGGCTGTAAGAGTTAAATGAAACAAGCTATGTTTCAGCAAAAAGAGAGAGGGGTTTGAGAATACTTAAACTGAGACAAAACTGACTTAGGTTTCATCTAAATTCACCTATTTACCAATTGTATAACCTCAAGCAAGTTACTTATGCCCTCTGAGCCTTGGTATCCACATATTAAAAACGGGATAATGGACTTTATTTCAGAATGTTATTTTGCAAGAGAACACATAGGAAGCATTTACTACATTACTGATGCATAGTAGGCATTCAAGTTGCTAGTAGAACTCTTTTTGTAGAACCCCGATAATATTTAGGAGAACTTGCTTCATTATACTGGTTGATGTTCTCAAACTGAGTATCTTTCTAAAATAGAAATAAACTGCCTCTGGGAATACAGTGACTCTGACAGGAGGTCTAATGGAACGTCATCAGGATTGGCATCACACCATTCGAAGATCCCCAGGAACCCGGGATGGTGCTTGTGAGACCCAGGGTGGTTTTGTGTGCTATGGCACCTCTCAGGGCTGGGGAACAAGGAATTCCCTTAAACCACTCTGCTTTTCTTCTGCTCCAGCTTCTTTGCATAAATTAGCTTTTAGTGACCAAAGTAACCATGTAATATTGGGGCAGCATAAAATTAAACAGATGCACTAATGAGAAAAAAAAGTAACGTGAGATGACAACATTTAGTCACTGAGGTTCTGCAAAACAGGATGTTCTTTCCACACCACCTCTTCCTCTCATTCACTAAAGATGACGAGTTACAGTACTTTGGTGCTTGGCAATTATCATCCCAGAAGGAACTTGGCATGTCTATGGACTAGAGGTGTGTGTTGAACTTGCTTTCCATTTTTTTAAAAGAGATTCCCAGGGGGCTAGCAGAGAATATATAACTTTCTATAAAGTATAACTTAAATTCCTTAAAGGGGAACAGTAAGAGTGAAAACTTACAAGAACTATAATGATAAAATTTCTTTTATTTTTTTAAATTTCTTTATAAAAGTTGTACTTGCTAAGGTATCTTAAGTAGATAGCACTTGGGAAGAAATCATAAAGAACTAAAAGATCTAGCAATGATAAATCAGGAGGTAGTGGTACCTAGGAATCTGAGTTAAAGCACACTTCAATATCCAATCAGCATAACCTTCATACAGTCAACTACCATTTGCCAAGTGGTTATTACGCACAAGGTACTATGGAAGCCACATGGAATACACTAATATGAAAAAGTCTGACTTTAGAATCTATAATGGTGGAGATAGACACATTAAAAATTAATAATTTTGTAATGTATTAAAGCACAGTAACATCTGTGGGCATAGTGTTGTAGGATTATGAATTAAGGATGCATAGTCTTGCTTTGGAGGTATCAGAGAAGGATTCCTGGCAGATACAACACCATTTCTAAGCCTTAAAGGATAAGTAGAATCTAGCCATTGGTAATGAATAGAAAAAAGGCCGTTCCAAGAATAAGAGACCATGCGAAAAAAGTCTTGGTGATAAGAAACAGCATGTGCAGAGAACAATAAACAAATCAATACAGAATCTTGGAGTGTGCCAGAGAGTAGTGAAAAAGAACAGTGGGATGCAATTTGCGGAGGATCTGATAGAATAAGGATAGTTTAGGGGATAAAGAGTTGAAGAGATTTAAGCAAGGGAGCAATATGGGTTAAATTTGCATTTTTAGTGGTCCTTCAGATAGTATTATAGAGGAGAGATTTGAGAGGGAAAGAGAAACAGAGGGAGAAAGAACCACCAAAACCGTTGCATTAATCTAAGTAAGAGGTGATAGAGATTAGATCTAAGGTCATGGTAGTAGGAATGGAAAAAATGGATTCATTAAATACATTTTGGAGGCAAAGTAAACCAGTGTGGACAAGTGATAAGGATGTAAAATGAACTGCTGGATTGCTAACTTGGGTAACTGAAAGTTTGGTGAAGACACTGAAAGAAAGAATACTCTAAGCCAGCGGTTCTCAACCTGTGGGTCTCGACCCTCTGGCGGTCGAACGACCCTTTCACAGGGGTCGCCTAAGCCCATCCTGCATATCAGATATTTACACGACGATTCATAACAGTAGCAACATTACAGTTATGAAGTAGCAACGAAAATAATTTTATGGTTGGGTCACAACATGAGGAACTGTATTTAAAGGGCCAGAAGGTTGGGAACCACTGCAAGAGGAGTCAATGAAAGAGGAAAGATGGAAATTCACCATCAATTCCATTGGCGAGGCCAGTGAACTATATCAGTGACAGTGACAAACAGGGAACTGGATAAGGAAATCTAAAACTTGAGGGAGAGTTGGAACTGGATATATATGTGGGAGTCATTAGCAAATAGGTATTCGTTCAATCAAAATGGGACATTTTACTCAGGTGAAGCATATCGAGTGAGAAGAGTATCTGACAGCGAACATAGAGAAGGACCCACAGCACCAAATGTAGCAGAGGCTGGGCAAGATACGGGCTGACAGCATCTGCTAGATTTAGCAATTAGTAAGGCATTGGTGACTGAGGAGAGGTCAGATGCAGAGGGCTGAGGAGTCAATGAGAGGGAAGAAAGTGGAGAAATTTCCTTGGAAAAGAGGAAAATTATGGTACCAGGAAAGTTGGCGGTGGGGTGGGTATTTCCATACTAGCTGTAAAAAAAAAAAAAATGGAATGCACTCAAGCATATTCATAGATTGAGAGGAACATGGAAAGATCCATTTTCTTTGATAAATCAGATCCAGGATATTCTGGATGAATAAAATCTGAAAGCACTTTAAAATTTTATTTACAACCATAATTCCTTCCCCTCTCCTCCCCCCCCCCCCCCCGCACCAAATCTTTCATCTATATGCCTAGCGACCTTCAGTTTGGACTGATTGTGCTTTTCCTGACTTTTTCAGCCAACATTTCTGCTGGCACCACTAATAAGCCATGAATGCAAGCAACATAATGAAGAAGGAAATAGAAGGCGGGAAACAAGGCCCTGAAAAATTCAGGCTGGAAAATCACCTTCTGAAGGGGTCCGGGTTGGCCGGTCACACACTGAGTAATGCCAAGTTGGCTGTGCTCCTTTGAAATGTATCCAAGCTCCATCTCAAATGCTAAACACTGCAGAACCCTAAAAAAAAAAAAAAGTCCTGTGCTATAAAGTATGGGCTTGGTCCACTTTCAGGGTTGTTATTTTCCAGAGAGAAACCATGGTGTCTGTAAGTGGTGGCATAAAAGCAATTACTTCATTATCGTACTTCCCAGCAATAGATGACATCTAACAATTACTGTTTGGCTGCATACCTTTTAGTGTCATCCCTCCTCTGTGAACACCCAGGGTGGTGAAATCCAGGGCGTGCTGACAGCACTCCTGGGTGTGTTGTACTGACTTTGGCTGGCCCAGGAGCTCTGCCCAGTTTCAGGTGGCAGACTCCTCTTGATCATTACTGTGATGGTAATACCAGGGCAAGATCAACACAGAAAGTAAAATTTATTTTCCCTGCTTATCTATAGTTATTTCACATGCTTTGCATAATTCTTTAACAATAAACCCTAAGGACCTCTTGCATTTGGGACACAGCCTTGGAAGTCAAAAAACTTTATTAGGTATATGTTGATAACCTGCCTTAAATTCACTTGGGGAAAAGGCAGGGTATTTATAAACTTTAAAAAGAACCAATAGTGCTCTGGTGTGGACACAGAATTGAATCCACGACGAAGTCAATGACAAATGAAAATACAATGAACAAACTGAAGAGGAGACATATCATCAGGCTGCAAATGTTGCTTTCCAGGTGGTTTCCAGGAGTGGGTGGCAGTCTCTTGTTTTTGAAAGATAATTCTGGAGATTAAGGATCCCAGCCAGAGTGGTGAAGATGCATTTAGACAGTGAAGATGCATTTAGAGTGAGGACATACTGAATGCTACCTGTGAGCATCAACACATCAACAAGGGACCTGTTTGTGGTCCTCACCTGTCTAAACTTTGATTCAATTATATTGAATTTCACCGGGCATCCCAGTCTTACTAATGCTTCCCCACAAACGCCCACTCAACTACTCTTCAGGCACCCTAATATAGCCTGAAGTTAGCCAGGACTTGTATGTATTATGATTTACATATAAAACATCAAGTTCTCTTTACTGAGAACCCTCAAGGCTACTGAGAAAAGGTGACCGAGCTGAGAAACATTTGAGTTGCTTCCTAGATTCTGGTAACATGGCTAAGTTGAGATGAAGTTACAGCTCTCTTGGGGTTCCGGGCTACTAGTTTCATAGCTGACAATGGTAGCTGAGTGGCAGAATAGCTCAGTGAAATATTGGACATTTGCAAAAGGTTCCAAAAGTTCACTCCTGGGAATTTAATGATTTCTGCTTCCAAGTTCTGGGAGGATGCTGCTGTTTCTTATGCTTAATGTTGGAGCTACTTTGTTGCCATAGGAATTAAAACACTGAGTTTCACATCAAGTCACATTCATTTTGGTTCATAGCCCTGGAAAAACTGATCAATAAATAATAACTAAGAAGATGCCAAAACCGGTTTGGCTCAGTGGATAGAGCGTCGGCTTGCGGACTGAAGGGTCCCAGGTTCGATTCCGGTCAAGGGCATGTACCTGGGTTGCGGGCACATCCCCAGTAGGAGATGTGCAGGAGGCAGCTGATCGATGTTTCTCTCTCATCGACGTTTCTGACTCTCTATCTCTCTCCCTTCCTCTCTGTAAAAAATCAATAAAATATATTTAAAATAATAATAATAATAATAACTAAGAAGAGATAATTACATAAAAAAATTGTAGTTGCTCCGAAACCGGTTTGGCTCAGTGGATAGAGTGTCGGCCTGCGGACTGAAAGGTCCCGGGTTCGATTCCGGTCAAGGGCATGTACCTGGGTTGCAGGCACATCCCCCGTAGGAGATGTGCAGGAGGCAGCTGATCGATGTTTCTCTCTCATCGATGTTTCCAACTCTCTATCTCTCTCCCTTCCTCTCTGTAAAAAATCAATAAAATATATATTTAAAAAAAAAATTTTAAAAATTATAATTGCTTATTGACAAAATAAGAAACAGGAGCATCGGGTTCCTCAGACCTCATTTATTCCTTTTCTAGAAAGCTATAAGATAACAAAAGATATAGACCTAGAATTATAACACTTAAGCTTGAATTTTTTAAATCATCTAGAACCATTTAAAGAACTATCTTTTTCAGTACCAAGATAGTTTTTGGAAATTGAGAACATTTTCTCGGTTTGCAGGGCCTAATTATACATTGGTACAAAGTAAGTGCTAAATTAAAACATTTTTTAATTTCAAATTGAAATAGAGCCGAAACCGGTTTGGCTTAGTGGATAGAGCGTCAGCCTGTGGACTGAAAGGTCCCAGGTTCGATTCCGGTCAAGGGCATGTACCTGGGTTGCAGGCACATCCCCCGTAGGAGATGTGCAGGAGGCAGCTGATCGATGTTTCTCTCTCATCGATGTTTCCAACTCTCTATCTCTCTCCCTTCCTCTCTGTAAAAAATCAATAAAATATATATTTAAAAAAAAAATTTTAAAAATTATAATTGCTTATTGACAAAATAAGAAACAGGAGCATCGGGTTCCTCAGACCTCATTTATTCCTTTTCTAGAAAGCTATAAGATAACAAAAGATATAGACCTAGAATTATAACACTTAAGCTTGAATTTTTTAAATCATCTAGAACCATTTAAAGAACTATCTTTTTCAGTACCAAGATAGTTTTTGGAAATTGAGAACATTTTCTCGGTTTGCAGGGCCTAATTATACATTGGTACAAAGTAAGTGCTAAATTAAAACATTTTTTAATTTCAAATTGAAATAGAGCCGAAACCGGTTTGGCTTAGTGGATAGAGCGTCAGCCTGTGGACTGAAAGGTCCCAGGTTCGATTCCGGTCAAGGGCATGTACCTGGGTTGCGTGCACATCCCCAGTAGGAGATGTGCAGGAGGCGGCTGATCGATGTTTCTAACTCTCTATCTCTCTCCCTTTCTCTCTGTAAAAAATCAATAAAATATATTAAAAAAAATTGAAATAGAAACATTTTTGCCTAAGTCAGAGAGAACTAGAAAACAAAGGGCCATTGTCCTTTAAACGTTTTCTTTGGGAAGGTAAGAGAAGAGTGGAACATTTTCTTGACCCTTTTTTGAGGTGGGAGAAAGAATAAATCTTGACTGACTACCTGAGGAAAAAAAGAAAACATATTAAAAAATATATAGGTTGAGATGTCTAACCTTTATTAAGGGCCTATATTGTGTACCAGAACCCTCAGCTTACACACTACAGAATTAATAGGCCATGTGGCATGTGTGACAGACTTGCCAAACCATTCTAACCATGATCTGCTCCAACTATAATGAGCACCCTGTCCCTGCTCTTCTTCAAGCTACTAGCTCATCCTTTTCCCCATGATTTCAGTGACCCCTCTCCTCCCACCCACCGTCCTCAAATCTAAGTCATGATTATTTCCCTGATTAAAAAAAAAAAAAGACTGAACTAGTACAGGAGACAATATATAATTAGCTATGTAGGGTTTTTCTTTTTAAGCACCCAGAGCAAATTATATAACATATTAACAGAAAAAAAAATCTGGTCTTTGTTCACAGTATTGTTTTTAAAAATGTGAAATTTCACTATAGTGCCAAACCATACAATGACTAAATAAGAAGAAGCCAATAAAACATGACAGATCCCATGGGGTTGGGTAACACCAAGAGCCTGAGGCCTTGCTAAGCATGTGCCTAAAGGCCTCTGGCCATCAGCTTCCTATGCCTGTTATTCAAGACCAGCGCATTCACAACATTGAAGTGTGTTTTTAAAAGAACTTCTTTATTATTTGAGCAATACTACTATATTCTGCCACATTTAAAAGTGATAGCAGCTGCAAAAATAATAACTAAGAACTTAGTGACTCCCCTCAACACTCTAATTATTTATTATTTTTACAAAGCAGTCCTAATATATAAAAAGCCAGGGGCCATCATGACCAAAACAACCGGACGGATGACTGAACAGCGGGCTTTGTGGGGCGACCAGGCCAGCGGAGGGGGGGGGGGAAGAGTGGGGGAGGAGTGGAGGGGAGTGGGGGGGGGGCATTTGGGGGAAACCAGGCCAGCAGAGGGGGCAGTTAGGGGCGATCAGGCAGGCAGGCAGGTGAACAGTTAGGAGCCAGCAGTCCCAAATTGTGAGAGGGATGTCCAACTGCTGGTTTAGGATCAGGCCTAAGCTGACAGTTGAACATCCCCCGAGGGGTCCCGGATTGGAGAGGGTGCAGACGCGCCCCCCCCCTCCGTGCACAAATGTTGTGCACTGGGCCTCTAGTTTTTAATATAAGAAAGCTTGTTGATAGCTTGAAGAAATTGCAACAGTCTTGTAATTGTCCATCTAAACCAGGGGTCCTCAAACTACGGCCCACGGCCCACATGCAAATACAAATATCGTATTTGTTCCCGTTTTGTATTTTTACTTCAAAATAAGATATGTGCAGTGTGCATAGGAATTTGTTCATAGTTTGTTTTTTTTAACTATAGTCTGGCCCTCCAACAGTCTGAGGGACAGTGAACTGGCCTCCTGTTTAAAAAGTTTGAGGACCCCTGATCTAAACTAAGAGGCTTTTAAGTGTGAGCACAGAAACTTCACTGTGTCTAAGAAAACCTAGTGGTTTCGAATAGGAGGATATCTTTATGCTGCTGCCTAGAAACTATTGATAGAGCGGAAGCTTTAGAGTGTGGATAATGACGTTGCTTTTTGCTCCTCATAGAACTTGAGACAAGTTATTTAACTCTATTAGTCCTTAATTCCGGCATTCCCTAAATAGAGTTATTTATAACTTCTCCCTCTGCTAAACAGCTTAGAGATCAATTAGATAAGCAGTTGAAAAGGTGTCATGGTGTATCTTTTACAGACATAAAGCCTAAAGCCCATTTCTAAGAGGCTTTACTGTTTCCTTCTCCTGGGTGGGCCTGGCTTCGTTGAAAACATCAGAAGAGAGGAATTAGTTGAATAATGAAGGCAACATAAAAACATTTCCATTCCTGCCCTTCCCATTAACTTGTGACTCATTCTTCAAGTGTGGTATTATAGTCACTTCCTCTGGAAGTTTCATGTCACGTGCAGATAGCTCCTGTAGGTAGTACACCTCAGATCTTGGACAGTATGAGTGTATAAATAGTATAATTATAGCATTCTGTACATCACCCCCAAAGATGGTACAAAGTTATTCACACGAGGTCTGAAGGTATTATTAGCTATTAGGAGAATAAAATTAACTCTGATTTAAAACATTTTCTGGTAAATCCAAGCCTTTTTAATAGGTGGGGAGGGACAAAAAGGGACAAGGGGTTGAATTTGAGAAGAAAGCTAGCCAAGTTATCTCCCTGTGAAACCATTGGGAAGGGAAAGCATTTTCTTACTTCATGATGCTCACATACACAGATGTAGCTAGATTCAAGTCTTAACTCCCTCTCTCCTTCCTTGTTAACGCTATGTGGCCTTCACTCTTTTTCTTGCCTCCATTTCCTCATCTCTAACATGGAATAAAAATAATAGCACTGAACCTCAGAATTATAAGTAATAAGAGGAGGAAGCACTTGGCACATGAACTATTCCGTGTATGCTCGTGGCGCTGTGTTTCATGAGCCCATAGTACCTGCTCGGTAGCTATTGTAGATAAGACAGCACCCACCTGTTCTTTAGAAGCACTCGTGTGTTTTCTAACGGCCGCAGCAACGTCGTTTTATTCTCACCCTGGTTGTGAAGTGCTAGCGCGTTGAGATCAGTGAGGAGGAAACAGACAAAAGGCAAAATAGACTTAAAATGACAAGAGCTAAGTCCTCATGAAAGATACAGATTAATTTTGGGCCTCAAGGATTCTCAGCCTTTAGTAGCCATGTCGATGAACTCGCCGCTCCCTAACCCCGATGCTACACTGTAGGTTATGCTTAGCTAGAGATCAAGACAAACACTAGCCCTTAAACTCCCAAATAGCTGTTCTCCCAAACCCAGACTTGTGGGAGTGCACAGATCTGGAAACGTAAGGATATGAAATCACCTTCGCTATGGCATTGGATGCTGCTAGTGACTAAGTTAAGGGAAGCCTGGACTTTCTGTGCGTTTTGCTTCTGTTTTATACTTTCCACGTGGCAATATTAGTATAACTCTTTAAAAAACACGCATCCTGTTTAGTTACTGTTCATTTATTTCCCATTGATGTTTGCTAGGAAAAAATCCCACCCAGGCATCCGCTTGTAGACTATTCTGAGGAACCATTTGCTGCCATGTCTGAACGCCTCATCTGAGCTCTTCCCCGGCCTCAAAATACCGGCTCCACAGGACCCGCCGTGTCATGACATGTGAGGCACGCGGGGAAGGGTTGTCTGTGGTCTCAGGAAGGACCCGCGCCCCTCTGTCCCGCACAGGCTTGTCACCCGACCGCCTGTCTTGCCTGCGCCCCAGGTTGGTGCCCCTGCAAGCGAGCCTTTTCGCAGCAGCTTGGTGTCGAGCAAACAACCAAGAGGGATGAAGGTTTCAAAGTGCCGAGCCCAGTCTGTCCTCTCCTCCCACGCGGAGGCTGGGAAACTAACCGGTGCCTTGACATTCCCCGGAGACATGACGCACGTGTCTCGCTGTTGCCAGGGATCGCCGCCTCCTGTCAGACCCGGCTTTGTGCTGGGGTTTCAGGCAGAGTCCTATGGCCTCGGGCTTTTTTTCTGCGCGTCCTGAGCACACTGTGACCATAAAGCCGGGTTGGTGAGTCCCTGGGAAACAGCAGAGGTCACTAATGAAAGGAGCTTGCCAGTCAGTGACTCTCATCTTTAATGGCT
Organism: Myotis daubentonii; assembly: GCF_963259705.1. NCBI lineage: Eukaryota > Metazoa > Chordata > Mammalia > Chiroptera > Vespertilionidae > Myotis > Myotis daubentonii. Next base: position 38,725,588 of record NC_081846.1, read on the forward strand.
TTCAAGGGGCTTGGCCCCATCGTCTGCGTCCCGCTGGCTGGAGGGGATAATGCTGCTATTCTTTTCATTACTATGTCAAGGCCCTGCTTGCTGCTATCCCCTTTTGATCAGCCACACTTGGGACACACTGAACTTTCTCCTCTGCCCTCAAAGTCCCAAGTTGCCGAACGAATGTCTGTAAAATAGAACAGGGCATGCAATTGTAGCCACTAGACAGAGAGATAGACTATCATGTGTCTATTTCTATGCACATTTCAGGGTTCTCCCCACTGTTCAGCTTCCTAAGGAAGAGCTACCCATCATCTGTTTAAGCTCTTCATTACTTTCATGAAGGAATGACATTCTCCCTTGCCCTTATAGCCGCTGTCACCTTCCAGGTTAAACCACTCTGTCTCCAAAGCCAGGTTTCTGACATGAGGGAAATTGTTTTCATTTCGTACTTTAAGTCACAAACAATAATAAAGAGTAGCTGAGAAAAGTTGAAAGCATCTTATTTTAAGTGTCAGACTTTAAAAGTTTCCTTTATCGTATGTTTCCTCTCCCAACCTTGCCCTGTGTTGGCTTATAAATACCAGGTTAACTGCTTGCTTGCCTGAAAAAGTCCGTAATCCACTTCATGATCCCCTGAAAGGCCACACTGAAACCCTAACCTCTGTGGGACCCCAACATTGTCCTTCACCATCCAGTCCAAGTAAAGTAGAACCATCTTTGAGAGCACAGCCACAGTGAAAACAGGGAAAGGAGGTACAGTTGCCTCACCTACATTATGCATAAAAGATCTTGCTGTGTAGCTCTTTTTTTTCTGTTCTTGATCGTTTGCATAATTGCAGTGCTCTTCTGATTCACTCTGCCATCCAAGACTTGGCTGCTAGCCCTGCAAACTGCTTTCATATAAAACTGGAAGTCAAGAAGTAAAGTTTGTTGCTCCAATTAGCCTAAAATCCAACCTAATTCACTGTTGGACCAAAAGAGGACTTTCTAAAAACAAGTATAAGCAGTGCCTATCACTTCAGTAGCTGATCCCTAAAGGAAGGTTGGGTTGACTGTCCTCTTTCCAGCTGTGCTAGAAACGACATTTTAACATTCTCATTCAAGGTAAATGGCTGTATTGTCCTCTCGTGGTAGTTGCAAAATCGACTGGGGTGGGGGCAGGTGATGAAAGATGAGGGGAACGAAGCTTCATTACTGTGTTACCCAATCAGCCCCTGCCCACCAGCTGAAGGTCAGGGGAGTACAGAGACACAAAACTCAGCTCCGCCAGGGAAAAAGGAGAGGTGTGTTTGTTGGCTGAGGAACACGCACTCTGTTGTATGTTGGTGATTGCTCCATTTGTTTACATGGTGACTCATCCATGCGGCCACTCTTCGTTCTTTAGACAAGACAGACCGTCCAGCAGACCAAATCTTTGTTTCTTATGAGCTCATCGGCTTCTGCCTTCTGCAGGCCACACCTGTAATTATAATTAGGGCCCAGTGCTTGGGATGCTGCAATCCTTTCTAGTGAAACCAATTGTGAGTTCACAAACGAGACGCTTAGCGAAGAGAGAATACCTCAATTGATAGAATCAGTGTCATTAGCCCCTTTCACTGGTTATTCTGGCTGCACTTAGCCTTCTGTTAAGATTCGGGTGATTAACATTTTTCAGTAATATGGAGCATTTTTACATTTTCAAGGGAAATGTGACGTTAAACTAACTGGGACACTGTGAACAGGCCTAAGAAGGCGAGGCTTTCGGAAGCAAACAGCTGATACCGGGAGATGAAGAAACGGGTGAAGTTGCACCTCAGTGACATTGATGAAGAAAAGAGATCCTTGTAGCATCACTGAAGTGAACTCCTAAGAGACGGCATTTGAACTTCATCACATGTTGACTATTTATTTTGACCACATCTCTCTTATAAGATGGGCATATGTCTCAACACTGACCTGCTCAGTGTGCTGCTAAAATATTCTGCATTATGAATAGTCCACCCTCAAGTCAGAGCAGCCAGATGGTTTTACAAACTCACTGTTCTTTAGATGAAAAAATGTAACACAGAACTTTTTTGTTTCAGTGAGATTGAGACTTGGGGACATGCAGGCCTTGTTCTAAAGTAACAGAGTTCCTTTTTTTTCTGAAGAGCCATTGTTTCTCTTTGATATAGTGTTCTTTCCTGATACTTGATAAGGAAAGGAATTTGTGATTACTGGGTATATATGCAGTTTGCAGTTCTAACCTCTTTTTTTTTTCCCCCCAGCATCAAAATAGCAGGAATGGGATTTTTTTATCCATATAAAGCAGATAAGACTTATTTTTTCCCTCTACAAGGTTTAATGTTTAAACTCTGCACCGAATATTACAGGCTTCAATTGCTCTATTGTATTTCCATCAGACAAAGAATTTAGTCAACTGCAGTGGCATTTTAGCTTTTTAATCCTGTTGCAAATTACTGGATGTACCATGAGATTTTTCTCTTGTGTATCAAATAAAGTTTAACTTGGGAAAATAAATGAAGCAAAATCTAGGGCAAGGATAATTAATTTAATTTATCAGTAAGCCCATATTCATCTTAGGAATTTAGATAGAATGAGTATGCTTGAAAAAGATATATATTTACTCATGAAAGCTGCTTTTTTAATCAGGAAGAATCCCAGAATGTTATAATTAGCTGTCACCATCGCCTCACACAGTGGTCCCCCAAGTGTGGCTCCTGGATGAGCTGCGTCAGCATCCCTTGGGAGCCTGCTTGCCTCCAGGGTTGCTGCCCACGAATAATTCTCCACACTGTCCCCAGAATGCCCCTGAAAAATACTGACCTAATTATCCCACCCTCTTTCTTAAAACTCTGACCCAGCTCCCCATGGCCCTTGAGTCAGGATATGAAGGATTTTCAGAGTTCCCCACCCACTATAGCTCCATCCCTCCCTGCATCCCCTATGCCCCCCCCCACACACACACACCACCACCACCACCATCAGGCACCTGCCAGCCCACATGCAGGCACAGGTGCACACACACAACCTGCACAACCACACATTGAGCTCCTGACAGGTACACTCCTGTCTCCATCTCACCCTGAGGCTCTGTTCATTGTTCCTTCCTCCTGAAGTTCCCTTTCCCCTTCCTTACCTCCCACTTTTCCCACCTCTCTTATCTGCATAACTTGTTCTCATCCTTCCAGGACTCATGTTGGTTCTCACTCACCTTAGGAAGCTCTGCCTGAACACTCCCACCCAAGCCTAGGCTGGTTGCCTTTCCTAGGAATGTTCTGGGCTCTTCCATCACTGCACTCACCACCCAGACATACCGAACTGCAAGTACTTTTTTGTCTTTTTGCCCCTGACTAAACTATAAGCTTCTAGATGGGAATGAATATCTCTTACAGTCTTGATATCCCAATAGCTAGCATAGGGCTTGGTTCATAATAAGCATTTAATAAATATGCATTGGATGAATGAATGAGTTCCTTGCTACTACAGATGAACAGAGTTTGGTCCAGAGAGAAAAAGTGTCCTGACAAATCTACTTTGTAGGATGAACACCCTAACCTAACCCCCTGTTGTTCAATCCAGTGTTCTTGCTATGAAATCATACTATTAGTTAGACCCAAGGAAAAATTCACCCCCACTGTTCTGTGTGTTAGCTGTTCAACTCTAGACAGAGAATTAGGATTAGGAGGTCTTTGGGTTTATTTTATAACAATTTTAATGACTTGATTATGATTTTGTGATGAGATATCCTGAGAAAGGTGATGACCCCATACCCAATAGAGTAACATATCACTTAGTACCACTTCCCAAGTCCCCTAGCATACACAGGCCGTCTATTGGCTGCAGGGCACAGGGTTCCTCAGATCTTCGCTAGATACCAGTGCTCTATTGGTTTGAAAGATCTAATGAGGTGACTAAACCAGGAAAGTCACCTCACACAGTGGGTGAGAATGTGGGCTCTGAGCTCAGACTGGGGGCTCAATCTTGTTTCCACCCTATGCTAACTACTGTGACACATAAGCTTCAGTTCTTTCATCAGCAAAATATGGGAGAAGGTGTATCTTGGCTCATGGCACTGGTGTGGAGACCAAAGAAAGGTGATCAATCTAAAGCATTTAACACTCTGACATATAGAAAGTGCCTGACAAACATGTGCAAAATTAAAACTAATATGATACTGAGAAGGTTAGCCACCAGTTTCAGCAGAGGCCAGACATACAGAAAAGTTAAAATGCAAGTTAATGTCTACTTTAGGCTAAGATTCCACTAAAGGGCATTGTTTTTCACCTGTGTTATTTTGAAGATTTTAATCTAGCAATAGAGATACTATGATAAAGTTCAGATCCCAAAAGTTTAACATTAATATAGTGGCATTTTATTTTTATCCAGCTTTATTGAGGTATAATTGACCAAAAAAATTGTAAGATATTTAAAGTGTACAGTGTGAAAGGCTTCCACCCATCTAGTTAATTAACACATCCGTCACCCTATATATTTATCTTTTTGTGTGTTTGTGAGAACATTTAAGCCCTACTCTCTTAGCAAATTTTCATCATACAATACAGTCTTCATTGTAGTCACCATGTTCTATATTAGATCCTGAGATCATTTTCCTTTTATAGCTGAAAGTTTGTAACCTTTTATCAACCTCTCCCTATGCCCCCCCTCCTTCCCTCACCCACTCAGTCCCTGGTAACCACTCTTCTACTCTCTGTTTCTATGAGTTTGACTTTTCAAAGATTCTACATATTAGTGATCCCATGCCGTATTTGTCTTTCTGGATCTGGTTTATTTCATGTAGTATAATGCCCTCAAAGGGCACTTTAATGTAAGTTGTTTGTTAAGGGAAACACATTTGGGCATTTAAAAAATTATGTTTTCTGTTTTGCAAAGATTGGACACACTATTACCATCATGGATTTAGAACAACCACGGGATTTTTTTTCCCATGTGCAAGTGCTATGCACAAGTTCAAGTGTGAGAGAATATGCCTGACTTTTCCAATTAAGATCTGAACTCTTCTTATTGCATCGTGGTCAGTTTATAATTTCACTCTGCACCCTTTAGAACGATCGACGCAGTGAGCCTTTCTTGAATTCGGTGGGAGTACTATGCCCATCTGGGCTTCCTGAAGCAGAGTGAGAAAAGGGACAGTCCCACAATGAGGAATGACGTTTTCATTGTCCTTAGATGATGACATTAAGGATATTATAAAAAGGAGGGATTCAATGAAGTAGGCCTGGAAGTATGAGTCTCAGTTCGCCCTTTTATACAAAGGCCCTTGTTAGAAATGACACTGCTTTTTTTATTCTCCAGTGATTTCTAGAAGATAGTATATATGCTGCTTGAGAAGGGTCAGAAATCCCCCTGATTTCATTAAGATGATAATGTTGGTGTCAGTAGAAGCATGATCACTGCATAATTAAAAAGAACCTAACCCCCTTTCTAACAATGAAAAGATGGCCAACTTGATTACAAAATTGGTCAAACATTTGTTGGTGGTGTCTTCATTCTTGATGCTGTACGAGGGCTTAGACAGAAATTAGTCAAATACATACTCTTTATCAAATTTGCAGTTTAAAACACAAAAATCTGACTCTAGCTCTTACTGGCTGGGAGAAGTTGTTTAACTTCTCTAAGCCTCAGCTTTCTGATCTGTAGAATAGAGGTCTAGAAAGCTATGCATCTTCCTCAGGCTCTGAGATGAAATAAGATCATCTCTGTGAAGAGGGAAGCATAGTACCTGGGTCATAGGGCTCAGTAAACATTAGCTATTATCATCCAAACCCAGTGCACCAGATCTATCATTGGAGGGTATTTTGTGGGAGAATCTGATGGTTCCTATTATTCCATATTAGAGCCCTCAAATAGTTAAAAATGTGGGGACCCACACACACGCCCCTCAACTGTCCTTATTACAACTCCACCGGAGCTCAGAGCAAGAAGCTGTCAGGATGAGGGCTGTAGTTCTCTTCATCCAGGAAGTTCCTTGACACATTTAGAGACGAATGTGTCTGAACTCAGCTGAGATGGGGCAGCAATGAAACTCTGTGAAATGTACTCAGCTCTTGAGAGAAGAATACATTTATTTTGAAAGTATTTATCTGTGCTTTTTCTTTTCTTTCGCTTTCCTGGTTTGGGGCTTCCTGAAGCTTTTTGGGGTTTTTTTCTACCATACAACCGATCCTGCTTACCACTCTCTCCAGATCTGAATTCTTACTCCTCTCCCACCAGCTCTCCAAGTTCTTCCTTTCTCCTCATGTTGTACCTTCCATTCCACTGTCAGCAACCCCCTTCTAAGTAGCAATACTTACAAAGTTTTCGAAGAAAGCTGAGGCCCTAGCCCGTTTTGCTCAGTGAATAGAGCATTGGCCTACGAACTGAAAGGTCCCAGGTTCCATTCCGTCAAGGGCACATGCCCGGTTGTGGGCTCGATCCCCAGTGGGGGACTTGCAGGAGGCAGCTAATCCATGATTCTTTCTCATCATGGATGTTTCTATCTCTCTCTCCCTCTTCCTTCCTCTCTGAAATTAATAAAAATATTTAAAAATTTTTAAAAAAGAAAGAAAGCTAAGTATTTCATGTTTTGCAACCATTGGACTAATTCAGCCTATTAAACTGTCATCGATGCGGTGCTCTGGGTTGACGCACAGCTAGGGAGAAGCCCAAGAGGAGTTGACTCAGCTCTCCATGGAATAGGGGGCTCTCAGGGGGGCTGTTTAGAATAAAATTATCAACTAAAAGGTGAGATTATCAAAATCTCTGAAATAATGAGGATAATAACAGATTAAAGTAGACTTGTTCATTCGGTCCTGGAATTTTAGAATTAATGAGTCTTCTTGGTGCCTGAAGGGGATAGGCTTAAGAAAACTAAAAGAGGGATAATGTAAACTTGCGCAACCAATTCCCCCGCAGGGTTTTATAGACTGGAAGTAAAAATCATTTAAGAAGGGATTGGATATGCTATGACTGGTAGGTCGTATTAAATTGGCCTTTTTTGACCAACGTTCATGCTATTCTCAAATTCAGATTATAAATTACCTTCTCTTCAGAGCCATATTATTAGCTCTGGGAACACAGGGAGGTTGGAATTTCTCATTTCATGTGTCTCTCTTGAAATACAAGATGTTGTGAACCCAGGGTTATTGAGTGTAAACGTGATGTCAGATCAACTAATGAAAGGCTAGCGCATAAAGGCTGAGGTGTGTAATCTCAGTTATTGTCGTCATTACTCTGTGGGAGTCATTTGACCAGTCTCATCACGCCACATACTGCCTGCTTCACTTTCTGCCTCTGAGACTCATGACTGATGGTTGCTGGGCCACATTCTCTCAAGAGAAGTCTTTATTCTATAATGGAGGGACAACTGCAAAATGAGTGTGTACCAGTGTCAGGAATCCAAGGCGTGACCTCAGTTGACAGTCAAGCTGACAGCAGTTTCATAGTCGATATATCCACAGGATAATGCGTTTTCACATGTGAACTGTGGTGAAGAGGATCTCACAGTGCCTTGTATTCTTGAATCATCACTTTAAAAATAAGCACTTCTTATTTATATGCTTAGAGACAAACACTAGCCAGGCCGCTGTGGCTCCATGGTTGAGCGTCGACCTATGAACTCAGTGATGGCGAACCTTTTGAGCTCGGCGTGTCAGCATTTTGAAAAACCCTAACTTAACTCTGGTGCCGTGTCACATATAGAAATTTTTTGATATTTGCAACCATAGTAAAACAAAAATTTATATTTTTGATATTTATTTTATATATTTAAATGCCATTTAACAAAGAAAAATCAACCAAAAAAATGAGTTCGCATGTCACCTCTGACACGCGTGTCATAGGTTCGCCATCACTGAACTAACTAGGAGATTATGGTTCTATTTGTGGTCAGAGCACAAGGGCACGTGCCCAGGTTGTGGGCTCAATTCCCAGTAGGAGATGTGCTGGAGGCAGCCAATCAATGATTCTCTCTCATCATTGATGTTTCTATCTCTCCCTCTCCCTACCTCTCAATAAAAATATATCTTTAAAGAAAATGAAAGAAAAACACCTAGTCAGTATTTAGGGAGTTAGAGGAGTCCTGATCTTTTGCTTCCACTGTCTTCCCCAGGCCAGTTACACCAGACTTTTCTCTTCCCAGATGCACAGGTTACTAAACTTGGCTGCTATTTTAAATAGCATATATGTTTATTAGATCTCAGAAATGTCTGTTTATTAATTGTAACTTCCCCCCTTTGGAAGTATCCAATTTGACATGTATTCTTTTAACCACAAATGTCTTATGTGAGCTTCTGGCTTTTTCCCCAGAATGAACTAACTATAGTTGTTTTGGATTTTTGTGTTTTTTGTCAGGGGAGCTTGATTTGAAAGTACAGAACAAACAGACCATCAAAAACATTTAAAGCTCCTTTACAAGCCATGGATGAACTAGACATGGTCATGAACTTTAAGCTTTTATTACATTTATTTGGTGGCTATTCTCCAAAGAGCTAGGTTACCATTGTGACTGTTTACTTGAAAGAAGCAAAATTATGAGTTAAATGGATACTTCTATATTTTAGGAGTCGTAGAGGTAGATGTAATTTCTTTTTTTGTTATATGTATTTCATTGAGACTACAGTAAAATCCCTTGTTATAAAGATTCAAACAAAATTGCAAAGTGTAACAAGAGAGAACAAGATTGATTCCTTGTGCCCAGAAAAAAAGGATGGTCCCTCCCTCTCAGGAAAAAGCAGCCCCTTCAAATGAAACATGAGCCATGCCATAGTCAGCAGATTAGCACAGTATCTAGCAAGGAGGCCAAGCAAGATAACAGGCTCAGAATGGCAACACCCCATTTCTGCCTCCACACATTTTCCTGCCTCAGAAGCCTATACAAAGGTCTAAATCCACCCCAGGATATGTTAAGGCTTTGGAGAGTTCCAGCAACCCACTTTATAGGCTCATAAATTAAACATTTTAATTCAGGGTCAGGCACAGAGCACACTTTTGTGTCTGGCTTGTAAATTTGATCCATACTTTTGAGTAAAAGTTGAGAGATAGGGAAAGACAGTTGCCTTAAAGATAGCTGTAATTTTGATAAATGTTTGATCAGAGCCTCAATCCTAAATTAAATTTCTTGTTTTTCAAATGTCTGGGGCAGTGGAGCCAACAAAAAGCCTCCTCAGAAAAATGATGAGGTTCATGTTTCCACTAAAATGCTCATGCCGTTTCACCTTAAAGTTCGCGGGACATGGAAACCATTTTCAGCAACAATACAAAGAAGTCAAACTGAGCACCTTGTCTGAGGTCCCACACCCAATGTAGGGATTGTGCTGTCTCTTTCCGGAGACTTTTCCCCAGTTGTTATAGTGTGATTTCAGTTGCCTTCTACACCGCCTTCCCCACACTGTGTCCTCACCTGCTGGCTGGCCCAGGGGTTCCAGTCTGTGGGTGCCACATTTCTTCCTGCTTCAAGATTGTTTTGGTGTTAGTGCTACCTAAAGAGAAGTGGAACATGCTTCTACACCAGTGATGGCGAACCTATGACATGCGTGTCAGAGGTGACACGCGAACTCATTTTTTTGGGTTGATTTTTCTTAGTTAAATGGCATTTAAATATATAAAATAAATATCAAAAATATAAATCTTTGTTTTACTATGGTTGCAAATATCAAAAAATTTCTATATGTGACACGGCACCAGAGTTAAGTTAGGGTTTTTCAAAATGCTGACACGCCAAGCTCATCCTCCCTTGGGAATGTCTTCCTGAAGGAGAGGTTGCATAACCCCATGGCTGGGCATTGAGTTTGAGTTAGTGAAGGAGGAAGAGGGCAGGGGTGTATTCCAGGCAGAGGCAGCGCTGTCTGTACAAAAACATAGAAGCATAGACCTGATGACTTTGACAGAAATGAAAGTCGTTCAAAATAGTAGGTGTTTGGGGGGCTCCACGATAGCGGCAAGACAGATAAGGGTAGAGGAGTCTTCTTTTCTCATCTGCTTTTGTTCCTGTATTTATTTTCTTGGCCTTGAAAGAACTAATTGTCTTAAAAATCTGACTTTTGTTTGTTTGTTTTTTCTTTATGTTTGGGATGCATATTTACCTCCTTTAACATCAAAAAATCTCACCAAAATTATAGAACTGATTGTGACTTTTCATAAAGATCTTACCTTTTCTAATTCACCTGCTTCTCAATAATTCATCACCTAAAACAATAACAATAATAACAATAAATGGCAGAGCTTTAATCATGGCTACTCTATAAACAGGTATGATTCAGGTTGAGTTAGAAAGTTTCCTTGTTCGGAAATATGCCTACTAACTTCCAATTACTTGCATGGAACCTGAAATTGTCATTAGGGAGTCATGCTTTTTATTCTTCTAAAAAGGAGTAAAACTGTGTGCCAGGCAAATCCTAAATTTGCCTATCATTGAAAGAGCTCAGTTCCTACAAATCAAATTTCTTTTCATCTCTCATCCTGTAGATTATTCCCTTAATATCAAAAACAGACAAAGTGGTAGGACAGTTAGTTACCCACAAAAATTAAAAAATACTTCCCCTTGTTACACATACCTAAAAATCAATTCCAAATGAATTAGGGACTTAGAAGTGAAAGTGAAAACTTTAGAACTTAAAAAAAAAAAAGTAGAATTCTTTTTAAATTTCAAATAAGGAAATATTTCTTAAATAAGACCGAAAAAGTACAATTTATAAAGGAGCTGATTGATAATTTTGACTGTATTAGTATTAAAAGCATCTATTCATAATATATTGTTTAAAAAGGCAACATTTACAAACATATAGAGGTCTAAAATCTACACTATTTAAATAAAATCTCCAACCAATAGGAAAAGGAGAAGAATGCAATAGGAAAGTGAGCAAAATAACAAATAAGTAACTTTGTTAGAAATCAAAGACATGCAAATGAAAACCACAAGGAAATGCCATATTTTACTTTTCCATTTGCCAAAAATTTTTAAACTTGGAAAACATCAAGTCTTGGCAAGTTTGGAGCAACAGAGCTCTCATCCATTGCTTGTGGGTGAATAATTTGTACAACTACTTTGGAAGAAATACCTTCTGGCCCAGCACTTTCATTTTTAGGTATATGACTTAGAAAAGCTGTTACACATGTGCATCTGGAGACATGCACAAGAATGCTACACAGAAGTTTTGCCCACAGCAACAAAATGCTGAAAACAACTCACCTATATGTAAATCGTAAACTAGAGAAATGACTTCCACTGGAGTCACAGTGGAAGCTATACCACATTGCAAAGGGAAGACGACCCTTCCTGTGTCACCGTAGATGGACCTAGAAACAGAATGCGGAGGGAAGGAAACAAATCACAAAAGAGAGCATGTGAGTCCAATGATATAATGTTCAAATTCAGGCACACGTAAGTAGTAATTTCTCTAGAGAGGTAGCAAAGTGATCAAGAAATGCAATGAATTTAAAAGGAAAATGAATGAGTTTACATAGCTGTAATTGTTACCCCCAGCTGAGGGAAGTAGTGTGACCATAAAGATAATGGCTGGTCTTTTTGGTTTGGTTGTTTAGGGCTTTTCTCTCTATGAAATACCAAAACAAAACAAACAAACATGGCTGAATGTCTGAGATCCCTGAGGGTTTTGTGAGGGACCTTCCACTGTGCGGCCTGCTCCACAGTCTCCACAGTGAAGCGTTCCCTCTCCTTCCCACTGGAGGGTCTCAGCTAACGCATGGCCCTGGTGTGTGCAAAGTCTGACATGAGTCTGCCCCCCCTGCAAGTTGTCATTGTGTAATAGTTGCTCTTAAAGGAAATTGATGTGATCATGTCTGGCTCGCAGGAAATTAAGCAGATAAGTGGTCAGACCATCGCACGCGAGCCTTAGTGGGCCAGCCGCTGGTACCTTTCTCTGGGTCACCGTCCTCCATTGTGCTCCTCAAGCTTTGGATTTGTGTCTTAGTTCCATTTTTATATCATCATCACATATTATTTTAATTATTTTTCAATCTTTACATTGTTTTAAAATATGGAAATAATTATTATAAAACACCTTAGCAAGGAAAGAAAAGTTGTATAAAACTTTCAATGTGGTGATGCTAAAGAACTAGAGCAAGGCATTTTCAAACAATAGCAGCAACAAGCAAAGCACTTAAAAAATATTTTTATTAGGAATAATAAATCTGTAACCACAGGACAAATTTATAACCGTTCATTCTTGTAGAAGGATGTGTTGTTTCCCCTTTCTGTATTTGAAAAGGGAAAAAGGTCAGTGCATGAAAGCATTAGAGTCATCACTGGAGCTCCATAAAACCCAGGGAGCACAATTTTCACATCTTGAAGTCACATAAAATTTCACTGAATTTTGTATTGACATGAACATTAATGCAAACATCAATCACTATTCCATTCTATTATGTTATCCCTCAAATACAGGTAAATCTAGCTCAGCACATACTTATGTGTAGGCTGGGAATTAAAATTCCTACTTTGGACGTACAAAGAAAATGTTTCAAAGGTCTTTGGGAAGGAGTATTGCATAATGGGGTGAACTCCAAAAAACTTATTTCAACTTCTCTTTGCCACTGTCTAGATGTGAGATCTTGAATGGGTAATTTTACCTTTTCTGGGATGCAGTTTCCTCATCTAAATTTTCTCTTATGTTGCTTCCATTTTAAAATTTCATATTTTGTCTTTACTCTTTGCTAAAAGACATGTTATTTAAGCATGGAACACAAGTATTTGTGGGGGGTACGGGGTGGTTGCAGTACTATGAACCATTCATTACAGGGTTTCACCTGGCGATACTAACACCCAGCATCTTATATAGACAAGGTATTCCGCAATTATTTTAAGTAAATGAGTGAATGAATACCATAAGCTTGTGAAGCTCACCAGAGCTTGTAATTTGTCTAAAAATTTGTGATTTTTCTTTCATTAAAATGTTATAGCAAATTCTGTGTATGAATTTTAAATCATCTGACTTTCCTAGGGGAATTTTTTTAACTCCTTTCCTATACAAGCTTCTGGCACACTCACAGGCTAGCGTTCTAAAGAACTGGAGTTTTGAAATAGTTGAAAGAAACTGATTACAGAGCAAGTATTTACTTTTCTCATTAGCATTTTATTGGCCAATTGACATGCCTTCTACCCACTCACTGAACAATCTTGGGTATGTTCATTCTCCATCTCTGGTTCTTTGAAAAATGGAAATAACAATGTTGACCTGTTTTGAGGAAGAAACAGCTAATTGAGCCATAAAGATAAAAATTCTTCACTAAACCTGTGGAAGGCTAATTTCTGATAACAATATGTGAAAGATATTTGCATGGTTGCTTCTTTTGGGGATGACTGGAAATGAAACAGTGCCCATTAAGAAATAATGTTTTTTTCCCTTCCATGGTTGCCCAAGTTTGTTTGGTTTTTTTTTTGGTTGTTGTTTTTTGTGAGTTTTCCCCTTCTATCTTTCTTAAGGGGTTTGGAATATTATCCTTGTGGGGTATCTGCTGGGTATGTTCCCTTTAAGGTCAAGACGTTTTTTCATGATTCATCAAAGTAAATAATGAAGAGGTGAGTAAATTTAAAGTCCACAGGCAGGCAGGTTCTCTGTGGAAAAAGAATTTAGTACTGAATCTTTTTTTTTTTTTTTGTATTTGATAAAGAATAGTTCTGGACAATTTTGCTAAATTTTAGACTGAAAACTTTTTAAAGGCATGATTGCAAAGTTATGAAAATATATCAAAAATACCTCATCATTATAAATATCATATCTAGTTTTAATAAACACGAGTCACAAAACTAGAATGTTTCCCCTTCCCTAGAGGCTTCACTGACCATGGTAATTAATCTTAACATCTGTTAAGGTCACTTGCCTTGTGAAATAATAAATGATCAAATAGCAGGGCCATAAAAGCGTGACGATTGCATGTACATGGCTCACCATATGGCCCAGTTCAGTACTAATACAGGGAAAGCCACGTGCTTACCAAACAATATGCATATTACGGCCTGTGTTAACAAGAGTACGTTTCTAGCAAGCAAGGGAAATATAGTCATATAATGATAAATTCTGGCCTCCCAAAGATGAAGCTAATATCATTAGCTATTTATTGCAATGGAACTGAAATCTTTTCAAATTAAACTCATGATGGATTTTAATCACTCTGTTAATGTTGGTAAATGATTATGCCTCAAGCCATTACGATAATGATCATTATTAGCAAGACTCTGTTTTTACAATGTTTTTAATGTTTAAAATTAATCTAGAAGTCAAGAGCCATTAAATCATTTTTCCTGCAGCAGAATTTAAAAGATGCACATACTTCACGTAACTGCATTTTAAAAACAAAAGCTAAAAAGGCAATGGGAAAAATGCACAAGGAAATCAAGCTATTAACTACAGCGCCACCAAGTGATTAACTTAAAAATTCCATGTAGAAGCAAAAAGGCAGTTACACCAAGGAGAATAGGTATATACAGAAGAGACCACAGTAGGCACTTCAGATAGATGCTGTTTATTGACCTATAATGGGTATCAAAACTCTAAGAAGTCAACTTCTACCTCTAGAGTTTCAAGGCTCAGAATGCTGGGAAATCTCAGGAATCAGCAGTGGGCTGCCAGAGAGCCTACAATTTGCAGAATTTGAATCACAGATGGGGATTAGCCCTTTAAACAGCAGCTACATTTTTAAGTGTTTGCATGAGCGATATGAAAGATTTGATTATTACACATGACATGGCATCATCTTCTAACACAAAGAATAAAATGTGAACAAAAAACATATACTACAAAACTTTTATATCATATTTCCTATAACCTGAGAAGTCTATAATTCTCTCTAAGTGCTAGGTTTCACATCTATAAAATGTTGAAATCAGAGTAGATGATTTCTAAGTTACTTACCAGGCCAGAAATCTTATGGCAAGAATCACTTTAAGGCATGTGGTTCAACAAATATTATGCAAAAACGTGTACATAAATGCTTATACAGGATGAGATTGTACTGTAATTAATAGTCTAATTGATAACACATCTAAATGGAAGAAAATGAGATAAATCCAAAAGAAAATACTTTAGAAATAATTCTTACCAGCAATATTTAAAACATTTATTTGTTCACTCATTTACCTAGTGCATCTTGCTTTCCAACAATATGTCAGGCAGGAATAACAACATACCGTAGAAACAGGTCTTCAAGAGGGGAAGGTATCACTGATAGGAAGAACTCAAAACTAACTACACAAGGCTAAAGGAGATGTGGATTGAAAAAGATTGAAAAATTAGATCAGTTCCAAGGAATATGTAAAATCAGTCTATAGACTAACGTATCTGACTCCACCCTATGAGCTGTTGTTCCTGGAATTGCTGTTTTTAATTCTGAAGCCAAGAATCATAAACTGAAAACCAAACAACCAACAAACAGAAATGACTAAGGGGATGACGAGTTTGAATGACTAATGGGAGAAACTCAAGGGGAACTAAATATAAACTATCCTACTATATAGATTAACAAAACCAGTTCTAAAAATAGAAAAGTGATGAGGGCCTGGGTATTGTTTTCCAGTGCACAAAGAGATAACCATGGGAGTGAGCAGTTAGGAGGAATTAGGCAAAGGAAACTTTAAACAGTATCAGAAAAAAAGCTTCCTGTCGGAGAAAATCATTAGCTTACGACTATCACTCAGGGGAAATGTTAGATGTTCCACTTGGTGATCTGTTGGGAGCCCCCTGGCTGGAGCTCTGGGGTAGGTACTGTCAGTATCCCAACTGGTGATGCCTCCAGACTCTCCTTCACACTCTGCAAATGCTAAGGGTTGGAATGGAAAATCATGAAGTGGGAGGGGCCCCGGAAAAACAAGTGTTCCATTGTGTGTCATATGGAAATGATTTATGAGGTTTTTCAAAATTATGAACTACCCAGTTAAACCATTTTTTCCTTTCTCTCCTTTCTCTCCCATTGGTTTGAATTAAGGGAGTAAACAGGCCCAACACTCCCTTACCCTGAGAAGGCAACTGGATTCCAGTCCTTAATGCCACTGACTAGACATAGTATAGGAAACGTTATTCAAAAGAAGAATAAGTCAACACTTGCCATACATAACAATTCAATTTCCTGGTTCTTTCTCTTGTCCTAAAATAAAGAAATCATGCAGAAAAAGTCACCTGGCCAACATAAGTGAGTTCAAGAGTGTTCAGTCCATGGTGTGGGTCAGTGGTTGAGGTTCAACCTATGAACCAGGAGGTCACAGTTAGATTCCCAGTTAGGGGCACATGCCAGGATTGTAGGCTTGATCGCCAGTAGGGGGCATACAGGAGGCAGCCGATCAATTATTCCCTCTCATCATTGATGTTTCTATCTCGCTCTCCCTCTCTTCCTCTCTGAAATCAATAAAAAAAAATTTAAGCGAAGAATGTCTGATTTTTCTGACTTGTCTACATCCTCACTTCCCAGTACAATGACTACTAGGGAATCTGAAGGTCTTCTGATTTTGTTGGATAGGTGCAGACTCTCAATCAGCCCACACTTGCCTCGAATCTGACCATGCAGGTGAGGCACAGATATTATCTTCTCTGCCTTTTTAAAAGGGCAGCAAACAAACAAAAAACTCTATTGTCTCGGCACCTGCCCTTAGGGTTCTGTGACTAGGGTTCTGCTTGGCTTCCATTCCCAGCTTGGGGGTTAAAGTCCGGTTGTGCTTTTCTCATAACTTCTGCCCTGTGGTTTGGACCTTGACTCTTTTAATTACTTATGACTTTTACCATCTGCCATGTTCCTAGAATGACAACTGGCTGCACTGGTTTTGCTTTCCTGGTATTTTCCCCTGTACTAGACCTAAGCTATGACCCTGGTGTTGATTCACAGAATTTGGTCCTAATCTTTGCTTTGATCTATGGGGTAATTTTAAAAACTTTGTTTCAGGCTTAATCTGCTCAGCTCCCCCTCTATTTTCAGATCTGTGCCTAAGTATTCGTCATGTAGAAACAAATCCGTTTTTCTTTTGTCAAACTATGTGTAAAGAAATCAACAGTGATATCTCTGCTGAAGTAATAGAATATAGTTTAAATTATTAGTTAAGCCTAAAGCTATTAGTTATTATTAGCCACTTTGACAGGTGAAGGGATATTTTTATTTTACTATTTATTCTTTTTTCCCCCCCAAAGATTGAGGTAGCAGGATTTTGTTGGTTTGCTTATTTGTTTAAATATGAGTGGTTAGCAAGAAATGCAGGTTAGAATAATAATATAACTGATATATCCCTTTGGTTTACTAGAGAGTTATCTACCATAGCTTACTATGGGTACTCTATAATTTTCTTGCATAAGTAAATTATTGTTATTTCTTTTAAGTACAGCTGGCATTCACATTTTTCTTGCCTCCATAATTTAGAAATTTTGATCAACAGACAGGTAAATAGATGGTCTTTTTTGATGAGTTATAATTAAAGTACCAAACAGTTACTTATGTCAGGAAATAGATTGCCTTAAAATACACCTGCGCGTATGCTTTAAGTGGACTCACGTGATTTGGTAGCAGGAAGCACTTATAATAGAAAATTGCAATTCTAAACTATGATGGAGTACAAATGCCGAAAGCTCCAACACTTGGTAAAACTATGCCACAACTTACAGAGATTCTCTGGTTTATGGAAATATCAATTCATACCCCCCTTATTCTCAACTACCTCCAGAGAGCAAGTTGACAAAGACAGCATCACTTAATATGACTGCCTGATTTCTCTTTGGTAATCAGCTTTAATTGTCAGAGCATATGCCTGGGGCATGGAAGATATAATGACTTTTCCACCCATACATGCTCCCCCAACCCCATAAATGTATGATGTGGGCTTCCAGGCCACATGGGTTTTGGAATTCTACCTAATCCAGCAATTTTGTGCTTCTGTGGTACACCATGAGCAATATCATTTTGACAAGGCTTCTCTAGATCAGAATTCAACTTAATCATTTGGGATCACATGAAAACAAAAAGAAAACTTCCCATCTCTAAATCACCATGCTATGCTTCTTTTTTGTTAAGCAATAAGCAATAAAAAAAATTGTAAATATCAAATCCTAAACCTTAATCTCAGAATCTTAGACATCTTAGGAATTAGGATTTAATAATATCGAGTCTTGTTAATAATATCAGATTAAGGTACATGTAATTACCACTTCTATAAATTAACAAGGTCAAATAATGGCAGCTTCAGAAGATTTAACTACATAAAATCAGAGCATAATAAGAAACTTCATTGAACTAGACATTTCTATTAGACACATATTTATATTATATTAAAGCTTCACAAAACCCCGCGAGTTTGGTAGTATTATTATTCCCAGTTATAAAGGAGAGGATGATGTAATGTGACAGAGTTGACATTGCTATTAGGTTTTGGTTTAAGCCTATGTTCTTTCCATGTGCTGTGCGGCTTTCTTAGATCATTTCAGAGGTGATCTCTACACTTCTCCCTACATAGTCCATGAATTCTCTCTAAAAAGTCCTTAAATATATATATACATATATATTTTTTATTGATTTCAGAAAGGAAGAGATAGAAACATCAATGATGAGAGAATCATCTGTTGGCTGCCTCCTGCACGCCACCCGGGGATCCAGCCCACAATCCGGGTGCAACCCATGCATGTGCCCTGACTGGGAATCGAACTGTGACCTCCTGCTTCATAGGTCGATGCCCAACCAATGAGCAACACCAGCCAGGCAACATAGGCCATTTTTTTATAAAGAGCTTGGAGCTTTGAAAAACCATTGTGTGTGTGTGTTTGTGAGTTTGTGTGTGTGTGTGTGTGTGGTGCTGACCAGTGTGGCTCAGTTAGTTGGAGTGTCCTCCCATACACCAAGAGGTGGCAATTTGATTCCCAGTTAGGGCACATACCCAGGTTACAGGTTCGATCCCCAGGTGATCCGTGTTTCTTTCTCTCTCTCTCTCTCTCTCTCTCTCTCTCTCTCTCTCTCTCTCTCCCCTACCCTCTCTCTAAAATAAAATTTTAAAAAGAACCATTGAGTGGCCCAACATTGCTTTCTTTCTCCTTTGCCATAGGAAAGTCGGTATTCCAGATAGAGGCTTCTCCTTCAGCTTGGATGTGCAATAACAAGGACTCATGGCAGACGTATAACATGAGAGACATAACCCTTCGTTGTTATAAGCAGATTTTACACTTGATTGTTCCTAAAGCCCACCTCAGCCCACCGAAGCTAACTGATAACCCTTCCCCACCCCCAGCATAATGTCTAAGGGTACTGTTCAATTCCAGTCCACAAACTTGGGTGCACAAGAAAGAGGACATGTCTATTTTCTGTATATTACCTGGACTTCTTTCTTTGAAACTTAAGCTTTTGGAAACCAAATTTAGGAAGCTTTAGGGCTGTTTGTGCTTTTCAATCTTATATGCATCCCCTCTCTACTAACCACCGACGGAGCCTGCTGCTGGAATGCACATGGATGGGGGGACTAAAAAATATAAGGGGAAAACAAACAAATCTCAAATTATTATTTAGCTGTACTATGAAAATATGGAGTAATATAAAGCAAGAAAAGAATGTAGGCTGTATTGGAATAGGTCAGTGTGATATTTTATCATGAGCAATTTTCTTTCCTTGCTTTACTACTGTAGACATACTGAAAAGAAATATAAAAATAGTATTCTTACATTTTGCTCTACTTGTATTTTTAAAAACTAAAATATGCTTGTAATTTCCACTATTCTGCAATGTTATACAAAATGAAACTTTGAACCATGTGGGTGAAAAGATAAAGTTTCATTTGTTGTCAAATATCTTCTCTACAAAATATCTGGGAATTTAGAACATCTATCTGACTAACAAACTTTCAGTTTTTCATCTGGATGTTTGACAAATATGGAGAAAATATTGCCTTTCTAAATGTGATTCTTATTTTTATGCAGTGCTGTTCTACTAGCATATTTGTTAATATTCCTATCATCCTACTATTTTATCAAATATTGGAGACAAACAATAAATTATTTAATGCATGGTGCATGGCCACATACAAACTCTGACCTTTGAAAAGGGAAACTTTTAGTGAATTCTTTTTCGACAGCAATCTATTTCAAGACAGATTAGCAATAGAATATATCAAAGCACTCAGTCCACGTTCAGTGGCCTCTATTGTGTATACCCTTTATGTGAGATGAGAGAATTCTACTCTTTGGCCAGATGCTGATATGGTCCTCTAACATCTGCATGGATGTCTGCTTGGCACTTAGGGTAAGGGGGGAAATTTTATTGTCCTCTCGAGGTTATGAAACATGGAGACAAGCATCATAATCATTCTTTGCAAAAACTCCAAGGGGCTTCCTTACATGTTTTTCCCTTGTCAACATCTGTCAAGAACCGTATGTCAAATACTACTTTATCTTTCCTCAGGTAATAAAGGAACAGAGAACTCCCAAATGAACAGTCTTTATCTTTCTAATAATATGCCCCAGGCCTTTGCTTTTGGATGTAACCCTCATAAATTTTTGTCATTTTCTACTTACAGGGACCTTGGCAAAGAAAGAGGCCTGAATGGAAGAAAAGAGTATTAGTTTTATTAAAGCAAACCTTGTATGGGAGTCCCTTTCAGGATATCCGATGCAAAGAAAGGCAGAGTAAATTTACCTGAGTTATTTCCTTTTCCCTAGATCTATCCGTGTCTTCTACTAATAAGATCACCTAACAGCTGATTTCTATTGTCTCATTTTTTATGCTTGTACAATTGTATCTTTCTATATTTTTCATCTTATGCATTGGCTTATATAGGTGTATGTGTATGTGCACCTTACCTAGCAAAAACCCTTTATCAAGTAATGAACAAATACATGGTGATGCCCTTCTATGTGCCTAGGGTGAGAGCTGTAGCCCGCTGTGCTTCAAAATAGATATTGTGAGAACCAAGATACCTTTTATGTATGTTCTAGGGAGTTTTATTTTCTTCTAAGAGACAGCCAACAATAAAATGGGCAGAGGTCTTATTTTAGCAGACTCTTTTCATAAGATTGTTAATCTATGGGACAATGTTAAATCGTCACTTGCCTGAAATTCCAAATGTTCCATTCGTATGACTTTCCAAACTGAATCAGCAGAAAGGCTCCATATTTCAGTTTGGACAAGTGGGTAAGCATCTGAAATTAAGTGAGTGCAGGAGCAGAAAACTTATACACAGGTGTTAGTGCATTGCTGCAATTTCTCTGGTAAGAAAATGGCTGCAAAAAGTTAGTTATTTCACAGGAGGGGAGCCTAAGAAGCCTCGAGGGTTGTGCTCTGTTGTGAGTGTTCCAGGTTGCTTTTTCTCCCTCTTAAATAACATAGGTTATGGTTTTTCTACAGTCCCTCAATTGACTTTTCTGAGACCCATTATATGCAAAGCATAGTCCTAGGGGCTAAAAGCCAAAAGAAAATTAAGATCAGATCTTGCCTTCAGGAGTTTAGCTGGGATGACAATGCCAGACACTTGCATCAAGAGTGCTGTGTTGTGTATTAAAGATGGGCACAAATTCTTTTTTGCTTCTCCCACCAAGGGGTGAAGTCGGTTTCCTCACTCCTTCAGACTGGGTTGGCTTCATGGCTCCTTTGACCAATAGAATTTGGCAGAAGTAGCACTGAACTGGTTTCAGGCTAGGCCTTAAAAGTTCTGGGAGCTTCTGCTTCCTTCCCTGAGCACCAGGGCCCTAAGCACATGAAAGAGGCCTGCTTGGACCTTCTGACCAACCCAGCCACCAGCTGGGGGCAGCTTCCTGAATGACTCCATTAATTACCAAGTAGAACAGAACTATCTAGTCAACCTACAGAATGCTGAGAAATAAGTCATCCTTGCATTATTATGTTAAGTCTCTGGGGATCATTTGTTACACAAGTTACCTGATATAGCTTACCAGTACGAATAAACATACGCAACCAAATCAGCAGAGAGCCATATTGGAGCACCAAATGGGTTTATGCAAGGAATTCTGAATTGAGACGTGATCAGAAGTCATAGGAGGCAGTAGAGTCTGACAGCTTTGGTAGTGAAACCTATGTTTGAATCTCTATCCCACAACTTACTGTCTTTATGATCTTAGGCAAATCAGGACCTCCCTTGTGATTCCATTTCTTAATCTATGTAATATAAATAATGGTTTCTACTTCACAGCAGTGTAGTAAAGAGCATACATGTGGCCTCCTGTCCCCTCCCTCTACAGTGGTAAGTATTGGAAGATTCTTCTTCCTTGGTTTTGCCCTAGGTGCCAGGAGAGAGCAAGCCCACCCAAGCACCTTGCAAACAATAGATAAACTTCTGTGGGTGCTGTCAGCACCACGCCCATATCTTTGGCTCTTCTGACTTCAGTGTGCTCCAGCCATCCTCCAACTCCCAGTATTTCCATTTTTTGCCCAAAGCCTTTTTCTGAAGCTGCTGGGAGACACCCTGCCTGTACCACTGGCAGGACAGAAGCGCTGAGAAGTTAACACCAAGTAAAAGAGATCTTCAATCAATAATTGGTGAAAGTTGGTGTAAAAATACACTAGTCCCTCCCTCACACTCCTTAGGTGGGAAACCTCTGAGCCTGTGTTTTGAAGCTTTTCCCAGAGTGGCCAAGGTGGTATCCTATGTTGGTATCTTTCCTCTCCTATATCCTGTTTCCTTGCGCCTCCAAATAAACCCTTTTCTCTCAGATCCTTATCTCAAGGTCTGCTTTTGAGGAAATCCAAACTAAGACGATATTCAAATGGAGGTGAGAGGGATAATTAGAAAGAAGGTCGGACTTACAATGCTAAAGATAACCAATATTTATATACCATTAGATTGTGAACTCCTTGAGACCAAGGAGTGTGTCTTAATTTCCTATCCCCAATGTCTGGCACATACAAGGCACTCACTAGTATGATAGCTTACCGTGTTTTACATATGTGTTTTCTTTGATAAGCTAACAATCCTACTCAGTAGCTATTACTGCCATTTTTCAGCCAAGTATATTAAAGACCAATAGTTTCAATGAATTTCCCAAAGTCACACAGTAAGTGACAGTGCTCAGCCTGGTCCAGGGCCCTCAGACTCCAGGCCCTATGCGCATCTCTTTAACTGGTGATGCTCACGTGCTGGCCATGGCATTGACTTGGCTGCTGGCTTCATAGCAGCCCTCAGCAATGCCCACGCACGCTCTGTGCACCAACCTCTACCTGACTGAAGAGGGGGAAGTATGTTATTTATTTCTGCTCCTGGTCCATGTGATAAGTGTGTGTGTTGTTAACCTCATATGGTGGTTTCTATTTTCAGGGACCATGGCTCTTTATCTATAGGCTTGATCTTCAGAACAAAATGCGGAGAAGAAAACAGTGAGTTCCTGGTTCCCCACCGTCCAATCTCTGCAAGTCACCATCTCTCCCAGACTTGCCCTGGGAAGCTCAAGGACAGACATTATCATATTCTGTCCAGGACTTCCCCACCCAGACTGTGCCAAGACTCTGGAACTATCAAAAAGTGAGGGGAACTGCTGTACCTCAGGAATCACTCCAGGTTCTGCCCCTGTTCTCAATTTTTGAACCTTCTGTTGTCTGAAAGTTTGCTCAGACTTTCAGCTTGGTCCTGGATTAGGGTTATTTTGGGGGCCAGGGAATTTTTTCCATTTATGGGATAGGATGAGGTTTTGATCAAGCTGGTTGGTTCTGGAGAGAAAATGCCTGGACTAGAATTTATTTCATAAGCTTTACTAGGCAGTGGGTATGAGCCTTGGGCTAATTATTTTAAATTCTCTAATCTTCAGGTCCTGGTGAGTGGAACACAGATGATAATGAAAGTACTCACCCATTTTTTTTTACAAGTACCCAGAGGTTATGAGAATTAGAGGCGATAATCCATGGAAAGCACGCGGTACATTGTAAACAAGTGATTGCTATTAAATAGTAACATTGGCCACCCAGGTGCAAGGCTCCTCCTTTCCCTCACCCTCATAAGCCCAATTTGGACCCCAGAAAACCCGACCTGTCACTGAGGGGCTTTATCTAGAAATGGGGTTTAGGTCAGTGTGCTACCTCTTTCAGGATTGACAGGAACACTGGGATGTACAACTCCTCAACTGAAAGACATGCATTTTCAATGAGAGCCATCTAGGAAGAAAGCCCATTTTTGAGCAGGGCGTCACAAGATGCAGGAACCATTTGCCTCCACGTTCTGTTTATCTCCCAGTTAGTCTCGAGAGTGTGCTAAATGCCTGGTGTAGGTTAAACAGTATGTCCTGTACATGGAGGTGGCAGACACATTCTGACCCACATGTATTCCCATGCTTTTATAGCTAAACCCTGCAGAAAGGCGGGGGCGGGGGGGGGGGTTCTTCAAATAGAATAATGAAAGGCTGAGAGGCTTTTTAAAATAAAGTCATCCTGTGAGCTACATGGTTTCTCCTTATGTGCTTAGCTAGGGGTGTAATACTGATTTTTTCTTTACAGACTTTTGTTTTTAAAGTGGAGATTGTATAAATCTATGATATCATGTTTCCTGGGCCAAAAATTTGGGTCCAAAGTCTGACATCCGTTCCGCCCAATCTTTATATTCATGTAAGCCGTCACTATTACAAGTGCATCAGAATTAGATTCCACTTGGCTACATACTCAGTGAAGCACTTGGTGGCAATTCATAAACATGTGAAGCTGGACAAGCCCTGGGCGATCCGGGCGCCACAGTAGAAAACCTCCCGTGATGCTGCCTCCATCTCCCTTCCTAGGCTTTTCCACAGCAGAGCTCCTTGCCCCGCTCACAGGCACTTTCAAACTGGCATGATTTCAAAGGAAGCTTGGCCACCATCTTTCCTATATCCTGTGATAAACTATAGTCTCCGGAAAACAGGGATTTGGCCACACAACTGGAGTTGGAAGAAACATTTTTTCAGCCTCTTCTTACCAAACGAGGTGGAGTCGTGCCCACTCCACAGAAAAGCATGTCTGCAGGAGCTTGTCTTTCAATCTGGTTGGTTTACAAACTTTTAACACGCTGTCCTGAAGGTGGCGCCACGTGCTTAGCTATGCTACAACCTGTAACATTGTCATTGCTGCTGAAACCATCAAGTCCCTTAAGAGCTACACAGATTTACAGAAAGATCTGTAGGAAATAATATTCCTGCACTAAAATATAAAAATTAATCTAAGTTACTCAAGGAATGATGTGACTGCTAGTAAATAATCTCTACATTTTCAGCTAAGAACAGAAATTACAGGAAAAAACACAGCAAATGTTATTTGCGTTAGATCAGTGGCATGTTCTGAAAGCCCAAATCCCTCTCTGAGCTAGTTCCTTCTCCTTTGTTCCCTGTTTGCTGTCAGTGGCCCCACTATCTAGCAGGTTACCAGGGCCAGAAACTTGAATGACACCTTTGATCCTTCTCTCTACTTTGAACTTCCCCAGCAGCAGCCCCACATCAATCAATCTCCCAGTCCTATCTATTCTAGTGCATAAATACCTTCCAAGTGTGCCCGTGTCCCTCATTCCCCTGCTACTAGTGAAGTCCCAACCCTCCTCCCTGCACCACTACAAGAACCTGTTACCTGTTTCCCCTTTACCACAGATTCCTCCTCCCAATCTGCTCAGCTGGAGTGGTCTCTCAAAAGACAGACCCAATGAGGTAATCCGCCTGTTTACAATCTTCCATGGCTCCCTGGTACTCTCAAGTGCAGTCTGAACTCTGACATAGCCTACAATGCTTTTTCTAATCTAGCTGCCCCTCAAACTCCTTGTACACTTCTCCAGCTTCATCTGGCCACACTGGCTCACTTGTTCCATTCCCTTAGTCATAATAGATTCCTTTTCAATTCTGGTATGTTCACCTCAGGGCTATTTATTCTTACTGCTCCTGCTTTTGCCCCCAACTACAGCTGCAACTCACCCCCCCCCCCAAACCCCGAACCATCACCACCTCCACCCACCTAAACATGCTCTTCCGGTAGGTGTCAGCATGAACGCCATTTCCTCATGAAAGAGACCCCTAGGGTATGTTAGGACCTCAACTCTGATTCCACAACACCCTGCAGTTTCCTACTTTTAATAGTCATCTCATTTTATCATAATTATTCATGGATTTCCCCCCTGCTAGATTATAAACTCTGTGACAGCAGGAACAGTGTCTGTCTGTCCTTACAGCACATTCTCACAATGACCTATAAGGCCTTTCATCATCTGCCTCCCTCACCTTGTCTTTCAGCCCTTATGGCCTGCAGTTCTCTCTCACCCTCTGCTTCCGCCTCCTTGCTTGTTCCTCCAACTTGCTTCCTCTTTCTGGGCCTCTCTGCTGCTCCTCTTACTCTCCAGGCACGATCCTGCCTCAGGGCCTTGGCACTTACTATTCCCTCTGCTTAGAACGCACTTCCTCCAGTTTTCTGTGTGGGTCTCATCCTCACCTGCTTCAGATTTTTATTCAGTGGAGTCTTCTCTGACCATCCGATCTATCACACAGAGCCCTAACATTCCTGTCTCTCTCCCTGCTTTATTTTTGTCCTTGGCTCTCATCACTATCTGATGTACTTTCATAGTCTATTATCAGTCTCCTCCCATTGCAATGTAAGCCCCTGCAGGCAGGGCCTTTGTCTCTGTGGTTCATCCCTCTATTCCCGGCACCTGCAGCTCTGCCCAGCAAAGGAGTCAGTGGAACTGTTCATCCCAGTGGGACTAAACTGAGGCTTTCATAAACTTTGTCTTTTCATCATTTTCAGTACTAAATTATTCTGGTTTGGGGGTGGGGGGGGGGGACAATTTTATCTTCGCCTGGAAAGTCTTCCCCCTACCTGATTGCAGTAGGTTCCTGTTTCCAGGAATAGTATGTCTTTGTGGGGAGGAGGATGGAGAAATCAGAACTTGAAATAAATATTCTCATTAAAATACAAAAGCAGAAAGCTATCAAATTCCTTTAAATTTCCATTGTTTCCAAAAAAAATAAATTTTCTGATAGCTAAGAGAACATTGGGTGTGAGGCCAGAGCTTCCAATCTTTAAAAAAAAACATCTCCACCCAGACAGATCGTAGGCCTACGGTTCCTTGTCCTTCTGTTAATTGATGAGATACTCAGAGAAGTCTGATTCCCTCCTGTCACTAGGGTACGTTCTATAATGAAACCCACGGATATGCTGGCTGTACAACCAGCTTGATCATTTGGATAGAAATGTGAGGTTGCTAAAGGCAAGCCAGCTGTGCAGTCAGATTAAGTCCAGTTAGGAGTTTCCTGAGCAGGAAACGGCAGAGAAGAATCAGGTTAAGGGACTGAAATAGGGGTATATGGTCGTTTTGTAGAATTCCAACACCGTGTAATGATCAACAACTCTGGGGGGGACGGAGGGGAGAGACAACATCTAGTCTAGATCCACACTATGTAGGGCTGATTCATGGCTAACGATTTATCACGGATGTTTGAGTCAACGTCCATTTTCAGAGTCATAAGATGAGCCAACAGATGCTCACCACCCTCTAATTTCAAGGAACTATTAAATTGCAATTAAGCACAGTTTCTATATGGACATGTGAAATTCTGTTACAGAGAAAACTAAGAATACAAAATGTAAGTGGAAGTAAATATCTTTTACCAAACTTTGAATTTTTGACAGAAGATAAAGATCCTAGTTAATTAAGGCCAAAGAAAAGGAGAAAATCTAAGGCCATATTTGATTGGGGGTATAAATACAAGATTTGAAAAAGCAGCTCATGCCATTTCAAAATAACACGACTTAGCAACAAAAAGGAAATCATGTGGGTTCAGTGATAAAAGGAGGCGGAAGAGGCTACTATTGAGTTAGGCATTCTAACAATGGTTAGAGTTTGGGTGACTATTAGGCTGTAAATGGTGAAGATAAAGATTGAGAAAAAAAGGAACAAGAAAACAGCAATCATCAATTGAGTGTTTCTGCAATGAAATTCAACTGAAAAAAAAAGTGAATGCCTGTATAGTAATTTAATTAAAATAGACCAAGAGAAATGAAGGGAAAAGAGAGAGAGATGGAACTAGAACAGATGATTTCCGGAAGAATATCCCATAATTGGGAGAGCTCGGGGTACAAGAGCAGAGGCACAGTCAGGGTTCAGAAGAAAGGGTGCAAAAGCAGCCAAGGAATGAGTGAAATCACAGAAACTAAGCTACATGATTAACTTCGTCATTCCAAAGGACGGATCTTTGAAATTGCTTAAAGGGACTATATTTTCAGAGTTTCTTCAAATTAACAGAAAGGTAAAGATCAGGCAGAATGGAATAGACCTTCTGGAAAAGAAATGGTTCTTGAAATTCCAGAGGACATTCCACCCAACACGTCCCTAAATTATAAAAGGAGGACCGTAATTAATGATAGGGAAATTTACAGCCCCCCCCACTCCTGCCCCCCCCCCTTCCCCCGCACACTCCCAAAGGCATATATGAGTCCCAAACTTGGTTCAAAGACAAACTGATGGGAAGGAAGTGGAAAATCCTGGGAAAATATGGCCCGCCTAGTCCCATGTTGGAAAAACTCATCCATGTATTGATACATTTTTTTAAAAAATCCATGGCAGATTTTGAAGCTGGAATGGAAATTTGTCAGTCTCATCAAATGAGCAGGTAAAAATTTGAACATTAGGTTTTTTAAAGGAGGCTTCTGTCAGCATCATTTGGGGGAGAAGGGGAGGAACTGATAGGCTATCTGGCAATTATTTTCCAAACAACCCCTTTACTCCCTGGAGGACATTTTTTGGAGAGGGCCAAATAGGGCAGGCCGTGCTCCATCCTCACACTGCCTGACTCTGCTGAATCCAGCCTTGCTGGTCTGCTGTTTTTATCAATGTGTGTGCGTTTATTTTTTTTAGCAGGAAACTGGGAGGTATGGCTCAATAATTCTTTCAATTATGACAATTTTTGCTTGAAAGGGATGCATATTCTAGTGCTTTGACTTAAGTAACAACTTTCTAGAAGCTGTTTATCACAGTTACTTACCTTACACATGATTTTGCTCTGTTTTCCTTGCCATTTGGGCAAAGTTATTCATAGAGAATGAACTAGGAGTTTCTGTGCTTCCTCTCTTAAATAAAAATAAATAAAGGAGGAGAAGGAAGCTGTGTGCAGTCAGGGCTCATGGCACATTACTACAAAGAACTGAGATTTTTCCATGAAAAAGACGTCTTTCCCTGGGTGTTGACGCTGCCAGAGCAGGGCCAGTACTTGTACCCTTACAACAGCACTGCAAACATCACCAGGCCAGATGGGCTATTGCAAGAAATATGTGAAATGTTCCAGTACAGCCAACTACACTTCTTTGTGTCTCATAACCAGATCTAACATATTATATTCTCTCTGGAAGAAAATATTCCTGGATCAACCAGCTCTCAGGTCCTGTGTCGTATTCAGGGCCATTTCCGTTCACAGAAAGCCCCTGAATAATCAACAGGAAAGCTTGACCCTGGCTGGAGACATCGTATGAAGTGCTGGGTCACCCAGACCTGATGAATTCTAAATCACTAGACAGATGAGCTGTCCCGTGACATATTCCTCTTGTGGATTCCTACATGTGAAAGTTCAAAAACACTGAGGAATAAATATTACTGCATATAGACTTGCTTGTTTTCAAAAATAAAATGTATTTATCCTATGAGGGAAGGTGGGGGTGAGGGGGTAAGAGATCAACCAAAGGACTTGTATGCATGCATATGAGCATGACCAGTGGACACAGACAGTAGGGAGGTGAGGGCATGTTCTGGGAGGTGGGGGTGGCCGGGGAGAGGTCAATGGGGGGAAAAGGAGACTTATGTAATACTTTAAACAATAAAGAATTTTAAAAAATAAAAATAAAATGTATAAGCAACCTGAGAAAAATAAGACTCCTTTCACTTCTGATTCCAGGTGTGGCTCTCCTTTGGCTCCCTTTTTATTCACATCACAATATACTAGTCCTTCCAAGGATTTAAGGGCATTTTCTGGCATGGGAAGGTCTTTTAAACATTCTGGATCATCAGTGCATTGGCATTAAACCTACAGTAAGTCACCCACTGGCAAATTATCAACAAAAAAAGGAATACATTTATATTACTTTCCAAAGTCTCAAGAGAATTTTTATAAAACATCTTCCTTTCATTGGAACAGATGGAGCAAAATATTTTAGCAGTGGACAGTTTTGGTTGCTTTCTTTCATTTTCTCTCAGCATCTCATTGCAGAGTCTGCTCTGCCCATGTGCATGGGAATAACCCTTACCAAGGACTGACAGAAATTGGTGTGTACAGCTTTAAATACCTGATACTTTTATTTGTCAATTATACCTCACTTAAGCAGAGGGGGAGAAAGAAGAAATTGGTGTACCTCAGCTCCTCACACTCAAGTGGGATATCCGAGGCCTGTTCCACCATAGGTCCATCGTTTCTCCAACAATATTAAGCTCCGTTACCCACAGTAGCAATTACCTAACACATCTTTTTATTAACTTCCTTCATTTTCCAATGCCACTTACCCATTCCCCTAACTTAGGTCTTCTGGAATAACCTCCCAGGTCTGCTTTTTGGGAATCTTAATCAAGATACTGCCACTGGATTTCCAAATTGGGCAGCCAGATACCATCCCAGCTCCAGAACCCTATATCCCTATATATGGGATGAGAATTAGATGTCATATTTGTGCTTGGAAGGTATGTTTTCCTATGCAATATGCTTTTATTGTATATCTTCTTAGATGCATTGATCTGTTTTATTAATATGCTAATGATTTGTAAATCTGTGCCTACAGGCCAGAACTCTCTCTCAATTTTGAACATGTATATGGAATGGCCTACTTGTCACTAGGATGTACCCACACCCATCACATTTAGCATAAACAATCTTTAGCCCAACAATTTCTT
Source organism: Myotis daubentonii (assembly GCF_963259705.1). NCBI lineage: Eukaryota > Metazoa > Chordata > Mammalia > Chiroptera > Vespertilionidae > Myotis > Myotis daubentonii. The sequence goes on from NC_081846.1 coordinate 38,756,342, forward strand.
TTTAACCCTGTTCCGCCCCCAGGCTTTCCTGCACCATTTAGCTAATTGATAAACTCAGAAACCAGAGAAAAGCCTTGACAACTCTCATTTCATCCAATATCAGAGAGGCTTGTGTGCAGCTACAACTACAGTAAGTCCTCTTGTAATGTTATTGATAGGTTCTTAGATGTTAAGTGAAATTATAAACAACAAAACCAGTTTTACTACAGGCTAATTGATGTGAAGAAGTTAACTTCCTGTGGCATCTCATCAACATTATAATGAAACGATGTTGAATAAAATAGCATTATTCAAGAACCTACTACAATAGACAACTCAATTTCTACATCCTTCATTAACAGCAGCTTCATGATACTGCTTTATTTTTCTCACATAACAAACAGGTTCAAGGTAGGTGGCTGTGGTGTTGATTCAGAAGCTTAAAAACACCCCGCAATATTTCTGCAATGCACTTGGTCTCCCCCAATGGAACTGAGACCGAGCTGCATCATCTTCTCTTCCCAGGAAAACAGAAATAGAAAGCTGCAGGAAACAAAGCTTCCCTAGCAGACTTCTCCTTATGGCTCATTGGTCAGGACAGACCAGATGACTATCCCAGCTACAAGGGAGACTGGGAAAGGAGAAGACAGGGTTGCTATGATTGGATCACCCCATTAAGATCCATTGACCTGAGATGGGCACGCTGGCACCTCAACAACAAAAAAGGAAGGAAATGAGGTGACCACAGTGATGCAGTCAAAAAATAAAGATGGGAGCCAAAATGGGGTAAGAGAAATATGGACAGAAAGAAGGGGGTTGATTTCAGGGATACTAGGGGCACAATTAACAAGAATTTACTGGTGATTGACTTGAGTGGATTATAAGGGAGAGTCAGGAGTCAAGCTGTGGCCCTGGAAAACTGGGCTGGATGGGGATAGCATTCATTGAGATGGGGAACTGAGGAGACAGATTTGGCTGGGCTGAGAGTGAGGGGACATAGGGGGTTCACCTTCAGACACGCTGGTTTTCAGGTGCTTGCAGTGAATCCAAGGGAGGTCGTCTAACAAGGAATTGGGAATATAGGTCACTATTTCTGGAGACAGAGCTCAGAGCCACTCGCATACAGAGGATAATTAAAGCTGGAGGAGCGGGATGATTACCAAGGAGAATGCCACGGGCATTTATGGTTTGTCTGCCAGCACATTTCCCTTGGTTTTGAGTATCTTGTTCTTCCTCACTGACAGTCTGTGAAATTTGGGTGGGGGTTCCTCTCTGGCCCCAAGTATAGAACATGAGATCCAGTTGTAAGTAGAAGACCCTACACACACCTGGCCACAGTGATTGGGGTAGAGGAGTGGCAGCCTGAGGCAGTAAAATAAATGGGAATCTAGGGACTTATATAGGAGCTACTGATAACAAAAAGGCTTATTCTGCTTGATTCCATTAGACTGGAACCTGGAAAAATATAAAATTAGAGCTACTGGGACCATCCTGCTACCATGAGAGTGACAGTCACTGGAGGCCAGCACATAGAGCACGAGAAGGTAACCACCACATAGATTTGAAATGAAAAAAAAAAGGGAGAGGATTATTTTTATGTTATTTCAGTCCTGAATCTAGTCATGCTAGAAATAAGACCTAACCTTGGACTTTTCAATTATGTGAGCTAAAAAAAAAAAAAAAAGCTTTTTTTCTTAAGCTAGTTTGACTTGAGTTTTCTGAACCTGCATCATAAGGCAGTCAGACAGTCCTCATTTTGCATGTAATCCAGGACCATAGCTATGACCTTGCCAGCTGAAACCATACAATGATCTTAATAATTAATTGGTCTGTGGCCTTTCAAATGTTTTGTCAAAACATCCAAACCTCTCTTATTGTTCGGAAATGAAAATGTGATAAAACTAATATTTATTTGGTACACAGAAATTTAAAACATCAGAAACACTGAGAATTAAAGTGTTTTTAATAAAATTTCTCTGCAATTAACTTTCAGAAGGCATTTAATTCATTTTTGCCTTCTCACCACAACTTCAGATGTAAAGAAAGCACCTTTATTGTGCCTTTGTGACATCATACTCCCTTCAGGTTTGGACCAGCTTCCAACATTTTATCTTCTGTACTTTCCATGCTGTGAAACATCGGCAATTTCCTTTTACTTGAAGTTTCTTGCCAGCCCCACTTCCTCTTCCACATCATCCTTTTTGTCACAACCACTGTCCTCTACAGTGATGCACTTCCCTTCATGAACTTCCCATGGCTGCGTGTCTAGAGTCTCTTGAATAGCAAATGTCAACATTCCTACAGTGGGCTATTTCTTTTTAGCTCTACATCCCATTGGAATTCTGAAAAGTCTTGCTAATTTCTAAAACAATGAAATCAACTTTACTGGCAGCGAAAGGTTCTTCCTGGGAATTACCGTTTTCTTTCAATGCAACACCTAACTTCAGTGTTGGCCTAACTGCTAGTTACACTGATTGGATTTTTTCATGATTGTCTTCAAAATAGAAGTAAACGATCCATTTCCACCATTAGCAGCTTTCTGTTCTGAGTACAGCTGAAACTGAGCAGTGTTGCAGCCACTTTGCCTTGTTTTTGATTCATTGGACTTTTTTTATTATCATTCATTCAATGACTTCATGCAGCCCAGGTCTTGTCCTAGCTATGTCCAGCTGTCTCCACCTTCAAATCTTCAAGTCTCCTAACCACATCCAAGTTCATTCCCAGCATCATCACCTTTAATTTTATTTATTTTGCTGCACTTTCATTTTTTCTATTATTAAGTTCTATAAAATGTCACATGAGTTTATTACTGAGAGACAAGGATTGTCTGTGCATGAACTGAGTAACCGATGTGCAATGGCCAATCAACAGCAGATTTTAAAAGAAGTGATTTGTTGTTGATGTGGGTATTTGTGCAGCAAGCTGTGAAGTTTATACTTTAAGTAATTACAGTTAATACTAGAGGCCCAGTGCATGGATCTGTGCACTGGTGGGGTCCCTCAGCCTGGCCTGCGGACATCCCCTAAGGGGTCCCAGGTTGTGAGAGGGTGCAGGCCAGGCTGAGGGACCCCACTGGTGCAGTTTTGGGGCCGGGGAGTGATTGCGGGATGACTCCAGGGTGTGCCCAGCCTGTCTTGCCCAGTCTCGATTGGCCAGACCCCAGCAGCAAGCTAACTTACTGGTCAGAGCGTCTGCCCCCTGATGGTCAGTGCACCTCATAGCAACTGGTCTAACGGTTGAATGAGCAGTCAGACACTTAGCATATTAGGCTTTTATTATATAGGATACTGTGTAACTGAAATGTGAACTATTTGGGGGGGAACTGGTATTATTAAAGTAAACTGTAGTAAATGAAGTTTGTGCATTGTTCAAAGCAATGGCTGACTTACTACCTGATCTAGAGATTATATGAGAAGAAAACAGAAGACAGCTTGAAGAAAACCCTCAGGAAAACCAAGATTTAAGGGAGGGCCAAATAAAAGAATCCTGCACATAATTCATAAAGAATGGCCATGGGGGAAAAAAAGGAACTCTTACCATTCCCAACAGCATGGATGGATCTAGAAAGCATTATGCTAAGTGAAATAAGCCAGTCAGAGAAAGATAAGTATCACATGATCTCACTCATATATGGAATCTAATGAACAACATAAACGGATGAATAAAAATAGACCCAGAGACAAAGAAACATTGAACAAACCTCAGAGGGAAGGCAGAGGGTGAGGGTGAGGGGTCAACCAATGAATTCATATGTGCATATGCATAATCCATAGACACAGACAATAGGGTGGTGAAGGCTTGGGGGGTGAGAGCGGTGGGCGAGGGGGGAAGAGATCAATTGGGGGGAAAAAAGGGACTTATGTTTTACTTCCAGCAATAAAGATTAAAAATAATAATCTATAATAATAAAAGCATAATATGCTAATTAGACCAGACAGCCAAATGACCTTTCGGACATCCTTCCGGACGACCTTCCGGGTGAAGCCAGGGCTGCAAGGGCCAAGGCAAGTCGCAGTGGCTGCGAAGGCCGAGTCCCTTGCATGAATTTTATGCATCAGGCCTCTAGTAAATAAATAAAATAAAGTAATAAAAAGATAATAATAATAATAATAATAATAAAGAATGGCCAGAGAGGGAGGAGGAAAACCAGGTGCATATCGTATCATACAAGGCAAGCAATGAGATATTGCAATTGTATCTTCTACTTCTTTAAATTAAAATACAATTCTCATCCTATAAAATTCACCAGTTTAAAGTATATAATCCAGTTTCTTTTTCATATAGTCACAAGATTGCATAACCATTACCATTATTTAATTCCAGACCATTTCCACCACCCTCAAAAGAAGTAGTCACTTACCATTCTCCCTTCTTCTCAATCCCTGAAACTAGTAATCTACTTTCCATCTTTATGGCTATGAAGTAGTCTAAATATTTTATATAAATGGAAATATACAACATGAGCCCTGTGCATCTGACTTCTTTCATCCTATGTAATAAAAGGCTAATAGGCAAATTGAACGGCAGAATGACCGGTTGCTATGACGCATACTGACCACCAGGGGCAGCCGCTCAATGCAGGAGTTTCCCCCTGGTGGTCAGTGTGCTCCCACAGGGGGAGCACTGCTCAGCCAAAAGCCCAGAAGCTGGGCTCACGGCTGGTGAGCACAACAGCAGGGGGAGCCTCTCCTGCCCCTGCGGCAGCACTACAGATGTCCGCTGATGGCTTAGGCCCGCTCAGAGTGGATTGATTTCGGAGAGGAAGGGGGAGAAGAGAGAGATAGAAACATCAATGATGAGAGCGAATCATTGACCGGCTGCCTCCTGCACATCCCCCACTGGGGATGGAGCCTGCAACCCAGGCATATGCCCTAACTGGGAATCAAAACTTGACCTCCCAGTTCATAGGTCAATGCTCAACCACTGGGCCACACTGCCTGGGCAGGACTTATTACTTTTAATGGCTGAATAATATTTTATTGTGTGGATGCACCACATTTATTTCTCCATTCATCAGGTGATAGAAATTTGAGTTGTTTCTACTTTTTGGCCATTATGAATAATGTTACAATAAACATTGGTGTGAAAGTTTTTGTATAAACACATGTTTTCAGTTTTCTTGGGGATGTACCTAGGAGTAGAGTGGTTCGGCCATATGGTAACTCCAACTTTTTGAGAAATTGTCAGACTGTTTCTATAGTGGCTGTACCATTTTGTATTCTCATGAGCCAAGTGTGAGGGTTCTTTCACTTTAAATATATATATATATATATATATATTTTATTGATTTTACAGAGAGGAGGGGAGAGGCATAGAGAGTCAGAAACATCGATGAGAGAGAAACATTGATCAGCTGCCTCCTGCATGCCCCCTACTGGGGATCGAACCCACAACCAAGGTACATGACCTTGACCAGAATCGAACCTGGGACCCTTCAGTTCGAGGGCTGACGCTCTATCCATTGAGCCAAGCCAGTTAGGGCTCTTTCACTTCTTAATTTAAAATCCTGTACATGAATATTACTTTCATTTTATTCTACTTGTCTAGTTTCTCATTTTATTTCACCAAGCACATTTTCTCCTTGCATCTTTGACTTCCATCTTTCACATTTGCTAGTTACCTTCTAGCTTTGCAAATGATATATCTTATTGATATGGCAAATAGTTTATGGCTCCCTTATCCCATACTGTATACAATGTGATTAAATTGTGCAGAGCATAAGGTCTTGTCTAAACTGTAAGCACCAAAAGCATTTCCAAAGTTGGTTAACTATGGATAAGAACCATGGCTTTATTTACCTTCCCTTCATTTTTAATTGAATTTAATACAATTCAAAACATTTTTTGTTGTTGTTAATCCTCACCCAAGGATATTTTTTCCATTGATTTTTAGAGAGAGTGGAAGGGAGAGGGAAAGACAGAGAGAGAGAAACATCAATGTGAGAGAGACACATCAACTGGTTCCTCCCACATGCACCCCAACCAGGGCTGGGAATCTAGCCTGCAACTGAGCACGTGCCCTTGACCAGATTTGAACCCAGGACCCTTAAGTCTGTGGGTCAATGCTCTAGCCACTGAGCCAAACCAGCTAGGGCTACAATTTAATAATTTTTCATGAAAATTTGCATAACAATCATAGTGGTAGGTGGTATAAAATAAATTGTCTTTTACTTTGAAAGAAATATCCTGGTGTGCCCCACTCCAAAGGAACCCCAGACTCTTCACTGAAGTAGCAAGCTCCTAAATTTTCCTTGAATTTACTTCCCATCCTCTGGAATGCATGAACCTCTTCAATGCAGCTCAGGTGTCTGTCACTGATGCAGCAACTCCGTGTGGCACTTCATTCCAGGTGACCACAGGTGATAAGTTAACCAACTAATTTATTGCTGGGTCTCATGGATTACTGCCATCTTCTTTAATAGCTTTAACCCGATTATATATTTTTTAAATCAACTAATCACATATTCCCATCTTGTTAATGTTCCGTTGCCCATAAACTGCTCTGGTACCAATTACTAAACAGGAAAGGGTTTTTAATTACAGGCAGTGTAATCAACTTTATGTAGAATCCATACAAATGAATTTCATGATGGATATAGCTAATTCACAGAAAGATTAAGAAGCCTGAAAAAAAAGACTCTATCGTGACATTCCAGGCGCAATATCTAAAACTATATCACAGAACTAGGCTATTAAGAAAACTGCTGTCTTTCTAGAGTTGGGGGTCTAGCAAATTAGAAAGCCATCACCACATCTGCTGACTTCCATATTTTGCACCAGAAGCCAAGTAAATCCCCTGTCCTTTGACTCCCCAAGTAACTTGGTTCTGAATCAAAGCCTAATGCATCTGATTAGCAAAACATATACCACATCTAGGAAGTACAGGAAACATTTTAAATTTATGCCTTTGTGGTAGCTTTCCAGCCTGTAGAAGAGCATGCACGAGCATTGTTAGGTTGGGTGCTGAGTGAGCTGACCCATTATATCTGCTATAAGTAGAAAGTACAGCATGTATTTTGTATGACTGTGGGGTGATGGGCTAAAAGGTTATAGGAATAGAGAGGATCATAATGCTGAAAGAAAAGTGGGCCCAGGACATGGTGGGTTAACAGGTTTCCTGAAAACCATCTGATAAGGGGTTAATTTCCAAAATATATAAAGAAGTCATACAACTTAACAAAAGGAAGACAAGCAATCCAATTAAAAAATGGGCAAAGACCTAGATAGACACTTCTCTAAAGGGGACATACAGATGGCCAAGAGGCAGATGAAAAAATGCTCAAAGTCACTAATCATCAGAGAGATGCAAATTAAAACACAAATGAGGTATCGCCTCACCCCTGTCAGAATGGCTACCATTAACAAATCAACAAATGACAAGTGCTGGTGAGGATGTGGAAAAAAGAGAACCCTAGCACACTAATGGTGAGAATGGAGACTGGGTGTAGCCACTATGGAGAACAGTATGGAGTTTCCTCAAAAATTTAAATATGGAACTGCCATTTGACCCAGTGATCCCACTTGGAGAAATATATCCTAAGAAATCCGAAGCACCAATCGAAAAGAATGTATGCACCCCTATGTTCATAGCAGCACAATTTACAGTAGCTAAGATCTGGAAATAGCCCAAGTGCCCATCAGTAGATGAGTGAATTAAAAAAAACAACAACTGTGGTACATTTATACCATTGAATACTCTGCAGCTGTGAAAAAGAAGGATCTTCTACTCTTTGAGTCATCATGGAGGGACCTGGAGAGCATTATGCTAAGTGAAATAAGCCAGTCAGAGAAAGACAACTATCACATGATCTCACTCAAATGTTGAATCTAATGAACAAAATAAACTGATGAACAAAATAGATCCAGAGACAGAAGCATAGAACAGACTGATGAATCTCAGAGGAAAGGCAGGGGTGGGGGAGGGTGTATGGAGAAAGATTAATGAAAGAGCTTATATGTATAACCCATGGACACGGACAATAGTGTAGAGAAGGCCCGGGGGCAGGAGTGGGGGGTGGGGTGGTGGAGAGGGTCAATGGGGAAAAAGGGAATATCTGTAATATTTTCAACAATAAGGACAAACTTAAAAAATACTTGCTATTCTTCATTGTTAATTTATCTGGATAAAAAGTAAAAGAGCTCTATCCTTTTCTAGATGTGTAACTTTAAACAAGCTATTTAACTTCTCTGTTTCCTCATCTATAGTATGTAAATAATAATTAAAGTAATGCCCTAGCGGGTTTGGCTCAGTGGATAGAGGAGCAGCCTGTGGACTAAAGGATCCTGGGTTCGATTCGGTCAGGGGCACATAACTTGCTTGCAGGCTCCTTCCGGGCCCGGGCCCGGGTTGGGGCTCATGCAGGAGGCAACCGGTGTTTCTCTCTGTCTTTCCCTCTCTCCCTAAAAATCAATGGGAAAATATCCTCAGCTGAGGATTAACAAAGAAAGAAAGAAAGAACAAAAGAAAGAAAGAGAAAGAAAGGAAGAAAGGAAGGAAGGAAGGAAGGAAGGAAGGAAGGAAGGAAGGAAGGAAGGAAGGAAGGAAGGATACTTATTTATAGAGCTATTTTGAGAATTAAATGACATAACTTTTCTAAAGTATTTAGCACAATCCTTAACAAATAAATAGTAGTTTAATGTTTACTATGAGACATACAGTATAAAATTCTTGAAATACACCTGTCACTCAACACAGACTACTGACCCTAACAGGAACAAAGGTACCTTGCATCTCTGATGCTACTTACCTACCTCAGTTGTGGGAAGAAAAAATTCCTCCTTGCCTAGTAACAACTCAGCCAATAAAAAGTCACTATACTTCAAAATTTCAGTTTCCTCCAATGGACTCTTTTTTACAACAGCCCCTCTCCCAAGTCCATAAAATAGTTTCTCTTCATTGTTTCACTGCATTTGCACCTGTTATGTCTTTACACAACATGTCTGTAATTGCAATTCTTTGTTGTTCCCGGAAAACAAAAAACAAAACAAAACAAAACAAAACACACCTTTTTGCTGGGGGAAAAAATTCTTGAAATACTTGTAAGTTTAGGATATTGATGGAAAGTCTCTCTTGAACAGATATTTTTTTACTTATCAGGACATCCAAATCTCTAAGCAATCTTGGGGGGAAAATGAAGTTTTTCATAGTAGTGTATCATTCAGGTATTGCTGCTTGGCAAACAACCCCAAAACTTAGTGGATTAAAGCAACAAATGTTTATTATTTCTCATGTATCTGTGGGTCAACTGATGCTTCCGATGATCTGGGCTGTATTTGTCAGGATTCTCAGGTAGCCCTCTCTGTTTTCATGGTCCCTGGTTCACACTCCTCCCAGCAGCTCAAAACTCTTCAATGGGAAGCAGGCTCTGGGTCCTGTCTTTCTTTTTGCTACCTCACCTCTCACTATTATCCCTCCTAGTCCTGGGTGCAGTGCTACACTGGACATTTTTCAGGTTCTTAAACTTCCCAAGCTCCTCTTGTCACAGGGCCCTTGCATATATTCTTCCCACAGCCTGAGGACTCTCCCTCAGGCCAGCCGCCTCTGGTGGTAACACCCTTCTCATTGCTTTAGAACTCCACCAACTCTGGATGGAGCCCTCCCACATCTGACTTGGCAGGTTCCTTTGTCCTCAGCTTTTGTGGACTGGCGGGTTTTGTTTTCCTTCCCTGCACTCTCTCAAGTCAGATGGATGAGCACTCCCTTGGGAGTGAATCTTATTAAAGTCTATCTCTTTCACTAGATTGAAAGCTTTCAGAAGCAGAGACTAATGTTTGTTTCTATTTACTCCTGTACGCCTGGCACAAAGTGGCACTCAATATAGATTTGCTGAATGCGTTTATTACTCAGCAGTTTCTGAAGGGAGGAAAATGAGGAGACAAGCTCTGCAAACATGGACAACAGACATATGAAAAGAAACTCAGTGTCACTAATCTTCAGAGAAATGCAAATTAAAACCACTATGAGATATCACCTCACAACTGTCAGAATGGCTACCATCAATAAATCAACAAACTAGTGTTGGCAAGGCTGTGGAGAAAAGGGGCCCCTTGTGCACTATTGGCAGCAAAGCAGACTGGGGCAGCCACTGTGGAAAGCAGTACGGAGTTTCCTCAAAAAATTAAAACTGGAATTGCCTTATGACCCAAATATTCCACTTCTAGGAATATATCCAAAGAAACCCAAAACACTAATTTGAAAGACTATTCTCATTGCTACATTATTTACAATAACTACAGCAACTTTAGAGCCATTGCTCAGGCCTGGCCACTTCCCAGTGTTGTGAATAACAGAAAACACAGGGGTTTTTTTTTGTTGTTTTGTGTGTGTGTGTGTGTGTGTGTGTGTGTGTGTGTGTGTTTCCCATCAGAGGATCCACCTTGTCCATGTCAAGCCATATGAAGGGGGAAACAGGAGTGAATTCAAAAGAGAAAAAACACACATACTTGACTTAAGAGAGGGCTGCTTTAAATTATATTTCCTCTTCTGACATCATGTTAGTTCTTTGAAAAAAGTTTTCCACATCTATTGTAAATAGATAAAGTATGCATAATCTTTTTATTTCACCATCACAGCGTCTGAAATGTTTGGTACATGAGGCTAAAGAGCCTCCGTAGAGGCTGCGTCTCCTCACCCCCAGCCACATCCGCCACAGCCTGAGGACCAGTCTTGAAGGGAGGCAGAGAGACTACAACTGTAGCAGAGCATGTGCCCCAGCCTCCATCCAGAATATACCTCCCTTAGCCTTTGTTCATCTCTGAATGTCAGTATTAAGTATTCGTCCTTTTTCCTGTACCCTGTGATTTTGCAAGCACTCCAGGTAGGGGCACAGATTAAGCATCTTTATCTTCACCACTCTCATCATTCCTTCTCTCTCTTTCTCTCCTCTTAAAACTCATGAACTTCTTGCTTCAATAGTAGGCATGGGTCACAAAGGGCAAAAGGTTATGGAAAGCACCTGAGGGGACTTAAAAAGTGTCACCAGTGACAAGAAAAGAAGGGCCTGGTTGGGGGCACAGAAGACACCTTGGTCTAACTTATAATCTTGGAATATTGGTTGTAATCTGACTCATCAAATTAAAGGTTTCAAGGAAAGGGAAAGGAGTTGTGTAGAAGCTCATGGAGTTACCAATGGAGAGAGGAGAATTTGTTTTATGTCAGGCAACTCTGGTGCCTGACCTCATAGTTTCTAGGATGGAAGGGGTGGACAATTCCCTTCAAGATGGCGCTCAGCATTTATATTCCTCCCCCTGATGATTTTCTGGTCCCTCTTTTCCTTTCAAAACCAGCCTACCTGCCTAAGGAAGGGATAAATCAATGAGCAGATGTGATGAATGAGTCTCAGACTATCAGACCATGTCATAAAGGAGCAAAGATCTCACAGGAAGAAAATAGATTGAGGTATTTCATCCATAAACTGGGAAGTTGTTTTTAAAACATCTCGTCCGTTACAAGTAGATCCTCTGTTATAACATCATTGTGCACAAAATACCCAGAGCTTAAGCACATTTGTGTTATTTAGCTTTGTCTGTATGTGTTTATTTATTTGTTTATTACTGTAGTCTAACCTAATCAGACTGTCCTGGTTGGGCCCCCAAAGTGGCTTCTCACCAAGTGAAAGTAATTTCCCATGGCAGGTGCTCTCAGCAGGTGGCTGCTCATAGTACCTGCATGGGAAAGGTGGATTTAGTCAGAAATTTTATTTTAATATGAAATTCGTATTGCAGCCTGAGCCACTACTGGGTGATGTGCCAAAATTCATGTCTGCAGCATGATTTATTATGTGAAAATACCACAGAACTAATCAGTGGAGTTACTAATTAATACAAATCTGCATTTTTTGCATAAGCAATTAGTGCAAGGAGAAAGCAGTGAAAGAGGAAGTTTGACTCCTTTAATCTCAGTGCCTATTCAAGCGGAAAGACCCACCAGGGCCAAACTCCAAGATCTACATTTGGAATTTTCCCCCTTTGATTAAAGACACAAAAGGTCAAATTATCAATATTTAATTCATGTGAAAATGTATTTGTTAAAGAGGAACAAAAACATGTTATTTAATGAAGGTGAAACTATCTGAATTCTTGAATAAAAAATTATACTTTTCATTACAACAAAGTCTAAATAAAATTTAATAAGGATCCTGATTGCTAATAATGATGAAGTTTGAAAATTAGATCAATCATGGGGGAGGGTGTATGGTGTACGTTTCTAAGATGTTTAAATTACAAAAGGTGCTTGTTCTTCTCAGAGTCACAACTCTATTAGACCTTTTCCAATATATTTTGTATGTCATGTGTATTAAGCTGTAATTTTAAAACTAGTATGATTTAAATTAATTGTGTGGCTCACTAAATCGGAATAGATAATGCCATTTAACTTTAGCGGGTTTATTTCCCCCATTGATTTAATAGAAATTGTTTATAATATGAAACAACTGGAGAGTTGAGATAATGACACTGATAGGAAAAAATATTATCAATTAAACGTGTGTTCCATAAAACAAAAGCAAATATCGCAAACATGTTTAAATATTTTATTATTTCTGTGCACAGCAAAAAGAGTTCATTATGCTATTTGTGTGGCAAATACATGCAAATATTGGAAGAGTGACACTCTCTCTCTCTGAAAGTTATTATCATTTCTTTGTTTCAGACTCCCTAGCTCAAATTATAGTTTAAGCCCTTCCCCCACCCCTGAAGCTGGGTATCTACCTTTCCAGGAACCTTATTCTGAAAAGAAGGTGGCTAACTAATTGCAGATTTACGGAGCTCTCTGATTAAAAGTTCGATTTGGTGCTCAATCTTTTTGAGAAAGAAGGCAAACAGGAAAAGGCGAAAGCTGCTAGAAGGGGAGTGGTTTTGCGGAAACTCCCTACTGCGGATAACTCCCTACCGCTAGAGAAGGGGGGAATTGTCCAAGGTGCTGATTCCTCGAGAAGCCATTTCCCCTACAAGCTGCCTGGGGCTCTAAACCTGGCCTCCCTGGCATCTCGGCCAGTAGGAACTTTACGGATCTCCTCCCCCAAGTCACTGCTGCAGCACTGTTCGAGGGATGCCCAGGTGCTCTGGGTGTGCGTCTCTGCTCTCCATGCCCGCAGCTACACCCAGCTACCCTGGGTGTTTCTAAGGCAAAGGCTGGCACACACAGGACGCTTCTCAGTTACCGGGCCCTGTGGTCCCCTGTGGACCGCAAACTGTTCCTCAATCCGGGAGAAAATAGGTGCGCTGTTTACTGGTAGGCTCCTCACTTGAGACCAGGAGCTCCCAGGAACGCACACACTCATGCACACTCACACACACTCACATAACTCACACACTCATTGACACAGATCCTTTCTACATTTCATACACATTAACAATACACACTCCCGTTCACACGCAATCTCACGTTTCCACATCACTCTCAGATTCACACACGCTTGGACACTTCAGCACACCCAGTCACACACACAGCCCATCCGATGACGAGGCCTCCGGCAATCGTGTGAGTGCTCTGAGCTGCGTTTTTACACCGTGGACCTGCGTGTAGGGTGGCTTAAGGACAGCCCCTCCACTCCTGACCCGGATCCGAGATGAAGTCCCTCAGAAGCCTGGAGGCGCCATGAGGGGCGCCACCCGGGTCCCAGCGGGACCACGAGGACATAAATAATAAATGAAAGAGCCCAGGCAGACGGAGTTGGGGAAGCTCGGCCCTAAATCACTCCCCAAATCACAGCCGCGTCGCGCTCCATCCAGTCGCTCTAAGCCATTTGTGGGGCTGAGGGTTGGAATCCATTTTTTTCTGTTCTCGCAGGTGCAATATGAATCAATTATATTAATTAAGATTATGCCGCAAGCCCAGGAGATTTGGAGGGGACGGGTTTTTCGCTGGGGGCGATGGCGAGGCATTTTAATAGCTTCTCTTTTGCTCCGGGCTCTCCCCAGCCAACTGCCTGGCAAAGCCAGGCGTCTCCAGCCTCTGTCCAGGGCTCCCAGGGGCCTCGCTGGAGGCGGAGGCGCAAACCGGCGCAGGACCGAGACCTGGACGCCACCAGCAACATCCTCCCCTGGCCTCCCGAGGGCCTGGGAGCTGCGGGGCCTACGAGGGACCTTCGGCTCTGGGCCCCAGGCTCCAGGCTCCAGGCCCCAGCGCCCTCGGTGTCTCCCGTCCCTCCTGTGACAGGCCCGGGCCAGGACAACCGCCCCCCCCCCCGCCCCCTCCAGGCGGGGGGCGCTGGAGGAGGATGCGGGAGCCCCCTGGGGCAGCCCAGGCCACACTCGATTCTTTCACTGAAGGCAAACTTCCCTTTGCAAAAGCAAGCATCTGCTTCCCAGAGAAACAGGTCACCGCCGGGGACGCCGGCCAAGCCCCGCTCTTAATCTTGGCCTCGTGAGTGCGTCGCACACGCTCCCCCACCAGCCACACGCTTCCCAGCCCGCACGTCCCAGCCACACGCCTCCTCCCCCCTTTCCCTCCCCCGCGCCCCCCCCCCCCCCCCTGCACTCCGGCTGCCGCTCTAACGGCCGGCCCGCCCGGCCCGCGCCCGCGCTGGGAGCGGGTACCGGGCGGCGGATGGGGCATTGCTCGAGGGCACTGAGTCATGAAAGCCGCTTTTGTTGGCCGCGCGTGCAGTGCGCGTGCCGCTCGGCCGCCTGCGGCGCCCCGTGGGGACCGGAGCTGGAGAGGGAAGGCCGCTAATGGGCGGCGGGGGCAGAGGACAGGGAGAGAATTGGGGAATCAGGAGGGGGAAGTGTGCAACCGTCGGAACAAAGTTCAAAGAAAGAGAAGAAAAGAAGGGGGCAGGACAGGGCTCGGCGGTGGGCCGGGTCCTGAGCTGTCCTCTCCCCGCGCTCCGCTACTTCCGGCCCCGGCTTTTCGCCCCCGCCCCCCCCCAACAAAAAGCACCTCCATTTAGGCCTAATCTGGACTCCTGGACGCCTCCCTTTGGGGACTGACCAGCCCGCTGCAGCCCCCCAGGGGTCCGGCGGGCACTCCGTGCACCGGCTGCAAACGCGGGGGGAGGGGGGGGGGTAGACAGTCCCCGCACGGAGGCAGGTCCGCACCGGAGCGTCCCGGGCTGGGAGACCGGCCCTCGCCGGGTTTCTGGGCATCCAGGAGCGGCCTTTTCTGTGTACCAATCCCCTGGCCTAGGCGAACGACGGGCAGCGGGGTAGGGATGAGTTTATCAGCAGAGGGAGGGAACGACTCTAATAATTCCCGCACTTGGCGCGTTAGGCTCTCGGCTGGTGAAACCGGTTCACTTCCCATCCCCAGCACTGCGGCCCCACCGAGAGTTCCCTGCACTCCACAGGGTGTCGCGAACTGGGGGAGTTTCTTCATCTGGGAGGGAGGGAGGGGGCAGGATGGGTAACTCCCTTGGCCACCCTTGGGCCTCGGGGCAGCTGGGGCCTGCTTTCACCCCGCCCCCAGCTTCTCCCCCGAGGACCGAGAAGTGGGAGCCAGGACGTGAGCCCCACAACCCAGACACGCGGTGGGCCAGCCCGCGGGACCGGCCCGACCTGGCCGCGTCTGTCCTCGGAGGTCGGAGTGTGGGCCGGTCTCTGCAGGTTGTTCCTCTGATGTCTCTCAAGCTTTAACCCATCACTAAAGACACAGGAATGAACACGGCGCCTAGGTGCTTAAATCCTTTCATCCTCCGCTGTGCTCTTTGTACACCAAGGAGAGATCCAGAAAAGCAAAAACTCCATACAGTTTGCTCTGGAAATTCAGCACAATTCATGCTTTGGGCAATGGGTCAAGTCACACACCCTTTATTCCCCATCAGGTTTGTGCCAGCCTGGGAAGCTGCCACCTCCACTTTCCAAACACTAGCCATCTCCTTGGGACCCTCTGCCCCTGCCCTCCACACCCCCCTCCTGTTCCCAGATGCACCCAGCCCAGCCCTCAACCCCACACTGTTTGCAAACTCAAGGGGCATTTAGAGTTGTTGCCTTTAAATAAGCAACTCAAGTTCCCTGGTTCATTGCAAGGGGCTACTGGGCCTGGGAGGGGAGAAGGGGTTAGTGAACTGAGGAATAGAGGTGAAGTGGGCAGAGAAAGAGTGGACAGGGAAGGGATCGGGCCAACTTAAAAAAAAAAAAGTATCATTGTAACATGCCTTGCTGGAAACAAGTGAATAATGAAAGAATCGCCATTTAAACACAAATATGGGTCCTTCCAAATTAGTTGGGAAGCTGTGTGGTCTTCGCATGACCCTATAGGTGGAGGTCAAATCAAGCCAGAGTCTCTGAGGTCTGGAGGAGTCCTGGCCTTTAGCTCTTCCCAGACTTGTGCTAGTGGCCTTTCTCTAAAGAGGAGCCAGATAGACCCATTTGGCACAGGCCCTTTGCACCCTCCCTCTGAGAAGTGTCCTCTGAACCCAATACCTATTTACAGAGTGAGGATTAAGGGGGGGAAGCAGCCTGTGGCAAGGAACCAGGGAGGTATGGGTGAGGGCAACCATCCAATGGGCTTGGTTGAAAGGCGACTCCATGAGTCAGAGAAATCGCCCAGCTCTCCAGCAAGAGAGCTCCCAGGCCAACGGGGCCAAGTGGCCCGACCTAGTGAGGGGTCTCCAGGGACAAGGGTACCTGAAGGTCAGCTCACTGGGCAGGGTAGCATGACAGGTACAAAATAACTATCCCGGAGGGGAGGGGCTGGGAGTGGGCGATGCAGTGAAGGGGGTTAGAGGACCATGTCAAAGCTGCTTTGACAGATGAAGCCGTTCTATGTGGCGTGTATGTTTGCTTAAGGGGCTGGAAGAGATGAGCAGAAGCCACCTTTGGGCGCCAACGAGCAAAGCGTCTGCCAAGAGATGGGCACCTCAGAGAGGACAGGGAGTCTTGGTGCCCAGGAGGGCAGTGCCTGTGCGAGTAACGGAAAGGAGACCGGACGCGTCCCTGTGCGCCCCAGACCCCGCGTTTCCGCCTCTTTCACCCAGGCCTTACTTCTCGCCCCGACGCTGGCTTCTCCCTCCGATCTAAACGTAGTCAGTTAGCTTTCCCGCTTCCTCTCCTCAAATCCCCCCCTCACCCCACCCCCCTCCCCAGCAGCGGCTCCCCCTTCTGCTGCCTGAAAGGGTTAATGTCTCCTGCGGGTAAAAACTGGTCCGCGGAGTCTCTAACTGGCGACAGATGGGCCACTTTCTTTGGGCCACAAAGGGGCCGGAATGAAGCTCTCCGCGGCATACAAATGGGCAGGTCACGTGGTTCCCGGCTCTTGGCCGGACTGGAAGGACCATATGGCGCGTGCTGGGAAGGATGGAGAAGGGGCGGAGGTAGGGTTGCGGGAGACTGGAGCAGGAGGAGGAGGAGGGTCAGAGAGGAGCGAGGCTGGAGGGGCGGGGGAGAGGGGTAGGCGGAGAGGAGCGCACAGCCTGGACGCATGCGCGGGCGCGGGGCGCCGGGACCTGCTGGCGCTCCGCTCCCGGCCCCGCCCGCGCTCAGCATCACCACCTCGGCTATATAACCTGAGCGCCCGCGCGGCCGGGACACGAGGAATTCGTCCCGCGCAGAAGGCACGACGTCCGGAGGCCCCAGGGTTATGAGACCATCACTGCTCAGGACCTACTAACAACTGCAGGTAATTACAATCCTTTCCTTTTTTGCTTGGAAATAAAAGCAGTAACTGAAGACCTAATGCCCCTAGAAATTCTGTGTCTGTGCTTTTGTGAGCCTGTGTGTGTGTGTGTGTGGGGGGGGGGGGGGTGGCAGGCATTCCTCCCCATGATTGCTGGCACTCAAATACCTACTGCAAGCTTTCTGATTTTAAAATTTATTTTAAAAAATTGGGGGGGGGCAGGAGCGGAGGAGGTGAAGAATAGAAGCATCTTTGGATTTTTAATAAGGCAGATAACTCTCTGGTCGTTTGCTAATGGTGATTTCAAAATCTTAAAAGCAATGCACTACTTTACTTTCTTATTCATTCCAGTAAGAAAAAAAAGCCCTTGTTACCAGGATTTATGTTGTGTGCATGTATGTGATGCACATTGGAGGGGCCAAGTTATTTTTTCAGCGCATGAAAGGGACATGGATACCTTGGGTATACACACCCTGGAAAGCAAATCGAGTTGGGAGAAAGTTTAGTTGAGAGGAGGGGAAATGTGGAGAAGGGAGCGGGACTCCCTCATACTACCTGTTACTGCTCCAGAGGCGGCCAAGTCCCCAGCAGCCACCGCAGAAACCAGAAATGCAGTTGTCTCACTAAATGCTTTTTATTTCTCTTATTAAACGCGCTAACTTCGCCACTGCCAATTGCTGACCATTATAATGACTCCATCTTTTAGAGGGAGGTTTGAGGAGAACTTCGAAAAGGCCCAATAAAGAGCGGGCAGCCTTTTCAATGGGCTGTTTATTAGGCAGGCGCCTTCCGCACCTGATCCCCGCGCTGGGCGAGCGATCTCGCCGCGCCCCCAGCCCCAGCCCCAAACCGGCGCTTTTGTACAAGGCGGATTTCCAGCGGAGGCCAGGGAAGAAAGGCCAGTGTGCCATGGAAGATCCCTGCCCACTTTCCCCCCCAAATGTTGTGTTGATGGTGAGATTATTTGGTTGAAAGTACTTTTCGTCCACCATGCATTTGCTCTTCAATCTCCCGTTAGTATAATCTTCTTAAAAATCACTGCCAGCGTTGGTAAATTATGTAATGGCTCTTCAACTTTAATCGCTGAGTACTGAGAAGCCAGGACAGGGACGGGAACAGAATTGAGATGTTCAAACTCATTATTTTTGTGGCGTTGTGACTTTGAACTCATGCAGACAAGCATAAAGTCACGGAAATGTGCACTCGTTTTCACACATATTCTCCTGCCGGTAATCCCCATAAAAAGACTTAAGTTGGTCACTAGGAAACATACACACAGGAGTGTACATATACGCGTAGTCACTCTCTCCCCCCTCCCCCCGTCTGCCTTGTCTCCTGCGTACCAGCGGGGCACACACATGCCGTTATAAAACGCTGCGTTTAACTTTTCCTTAGGGACACTCGTTTTGTAAGGAGTTGCACTTCCCATGCATGTTTACAGGACGAGGAAGTGGGAGCTGAAGGCATATGAAGTTTTTTGAATGTAGCGTTTTCCTCCTTTTTTCTTTCTGTCTTTCTCTCTCCCTTACTGACTGTAGGAAACCGAAGCATGACCAAATCATACAGCGAGAGCGGGCTGATGGGCGAACCTCAGCCCCAGGGTCCTCCGAGCTGGACAGACGAGTGTCTTAGTTCTCAGGACGAGGAGCACGAAACAGACAAGAAGGAGGACGACCTAGACACTATGAACGCGGAAGAGGACTCACTGAGGAACGGGGGAGAGGAGGAGGAGGAAGACGAGGACCTGGAAGAGGAGGAAGAAGAGGAAGAGGAGGACGATGATCAAAAGCCCAAGAGACGCGGCCCCAAAAAGAAGAAAATGACCAAGGCGCGCCTGGAGCGCTTTAAGCTGAGGCGCATGAAGGCCAATGCCCGGGAGCGGAACCGCATGCACGGTCTGAACGCGGCGCTGGACAACCTGCGCAAGGTGGTGCCCTGCTACTCCAAGACCCAGAAGCTCTCCAAAATCGAGACGCTGCGCTTGGCCAAGAACTACATCTGGGCTCTGTCGGAGATCCTGCGTTCCGGCAAAAGCCCGGATCTGGTCTCCTTCGTACAGACGCTCTGCAAGGGCTTATCCCAACCCACCACCAACCTGGTTGCGGGCTGCCTGCAGCTCAATCCTCGGACTTTTCTGCCGGAGCAGAACCAGGAAATGCCCCCGCACCTGCCCACTGCCAGCGCTTCCTTCCCTGTGCACCCCTACTCCTACCAGTCGCCGGGGTTGCCCAGCCCGCCCTACGGAACCATGGACAGCTCCCACGTCTTCCACGTCAAGCCGCCGCCGCCGCACGCCTACAGCGCCGCGCTGGAGCCCTTCTTTGAAAGCCCCCTGACTGATTGCACCAGCCCTTCCTTTGATGGACCCCTCAGCCCGCCGCTCAGCATCAATGGCAACTTCTCTTTCAAACACGAACCGTCCGCCGAGTTCGAGAAAAATTATGCCTTTACCATGCACTATCCTGCAGCGACCCTGGCAGGGGCCCAAAGCCACGGATCAATCTTCTCGGGCGCCGCTGCCCCTCGCTGTGAGATCCCTATAGACAATATCATGTCCTTCGATAGCCATTCACATCATGAGCGAGTCATGAGTGCCCAGCTCAATGCCATCTTTCACGATTAGAGGCACGTCAGTTTCACCACGCCCGGAAACGAACCCACTGTGCTTACAGTGACTGTCGTGTTTACAAAAGGCAGCCCTTTGGGTACTACTGCTGCAAAGTGCAAATACTCCAAGCTTCAAGTGATATATGTATTTATTGTCGTTACTGCCTTTGGAAGAAACAGGGGATCAAAGTTCCTGTTGACCTTATGTATTATTTTCTATAGCTCTTCTATTAAAAAAAAAAAAAAGTAGTACAGTAAAGTAAAAAAAAAAATAAATAAGCACCACAAATTTGGTGTAGCTGTATTCAGATCATATTAATTATCTGATCGGGATAACAAAATCACAAGCAATAATTAGGATCTATGCAATTTTTAAACTAGTAATGGGCCAATTAAAATATATATAAATATATATTTTTCAACCAGCATTTTACTACTTGTTACCTTTCCCATGCTGAATTATTTTGTTGTGATTTTGTACAGAATTTTTAATGACTTTTTATAATGTGGATTTCCTATTTTAAAACCATGCAGCTTCATCAATTTTTATACATATCAGAAAAGTAGAATTATATCTAATTTATACAAAATAATTTAACTAATTTAAACCAGCAGAAAAGTGCTTAGAAAGTTATTGTGTTGCCTTAGCACTTCTTTCCTCTCTAATTGTTAAAAAAAATTGCACAATTTGAGCAATTCATTTCACTTTAAAGTCTGTCCCTCTTTTTAAAATGAAAACCAGATCCACAACACTCAAGAGGATGAAAAAAAAAGATGTATTTCCTATCAAACATATCAAATCATTGCTTGCACAAGCTTTTATATACATATTATAAACAAATGCCAACATACCCTTCTTTAAATCAAAAGCTGCTTGACTATCACATACAATTTGCACTGTTTCTTTTTAGTCTTTTACTCCTTTGCATCCCACGATTTTACAGAGAAACTGAAGCTATTGATGTTTCTAGAAAATATAATGCATGATTTTATACATAGTCACACAAATGGTGGTTTGTCATATATTCATGTAATGAATCTGAGCCTAAATCAAATCAGGTTGTTAATGTTGGGATTTATAACTATTGTAGTCAGTTAGTACATAGCTTAAATAAATTCAAACCATTTAATTCATAATTAGACAATAGCTATTGCATGTAAAATGCAGTCCAGACTAAGTGCTGTTTGAAACGTGATACTGGTACCACTGCAATCGATCTGTACTGTAATCTTGTTTGTAATCCTGTATATTATGGTGTAATGCACAATTTAGAAGACACTCATTCAATTGCAATAAAATAGTATTAAAAATCTGAGCAATTGCTGCAGTTCTTTTTAAAGTGATTTTTTGTATAAATAATTCCCAAGTGGAATAGTTGCTTTATTTGCTGAGTTAAGAAAATACTAAGCAGCATTTGTAGAATAAAACAAAAAAAGAAAAGTTTACTTTAGCATACTTTCTAGTCTGTTTATCTTGCTTAGGAAGTCATCAGATCTTTGTAGATAAGGAAAGGACCTACGTGATTCTTCACTACTTGGAATATGAAGCTGTTGGGGGAGGGGAGCGAGGGAGGGTCGTGGAGAGACAAACAGTGGTTTTTGCTTTTTTTGCTTTGAGCATCTTCACATTTAGCTTTTGGGTTTTCATTCTTTTAAATTATTATGTTATGTGTCAATTTTTTAAAGGGGCATTTAGTTAATTATTAACAAGCAGGATACAAACAAGTACCTAGTTTAGTTTGCCAGCATATTAAAAAATATGTTTAAAAACTTTACCATTTGCTTAGTGCTTTGTTATCTGTATATTTTCCTGAGCTGAAATGTTCTCTAATACAAACCAGTACTAACCCCAAAAGAAAGTTATATACCTTTAGAAAATGCCTGGAAGAAATTATTTAATTAATTTAAAGAACCCAAGAAGTGGCACTTTGAAATTGTTCTATAAACACCTTGTGATGATTTCAATAATTTTTCCAAGAAAAAAAGGTAATGAATTACTTTTCCTGAAGAACATACTCTTTGTACTATAATATATTGTTGGAAGGGGCATTTGGAGCACTATTGTGCTCTTTCATAAACAAAATTCACTGGAAAAATTTACAGAAGATTCTGTCCATTGTAAAGTCCACTAAAAAGAAAAAGTTTGGCATTTGTGTTCCTCTGGATGTATTGAGTGACAGGAAAGATTCCTAGGGAATAACATTTTGGCACCTGTGCTCTGGCTCTACCCTGGTGCTCTGATTGCTGTCATTAGTAACTCCATTGTTCCTCCTCTGATTCGGATGCCACACTGGATGACTACCACCCTTCCCAAGCTTGTTCCTTTAATCTCCTTCTCATTGGTGATTTAGGGGTTCCAGAAAGCTGACCTCATTTAGCAAGCTGCTCCAGAAAAATGTGAGTAATCTAATGGACAGGAACAATTAGCCCTACTAATCACATCGCCAATGGGGCTCCACCAAGCTGTGACAGTAGCAGCAAGGAGTATTTCAACATTAAGAAAACGTTTGAGTGCACTTTATCATATATTATTTTAGCTTGTTTTCCATCAGCCTTCATCACATGACAGAAATGCTCTTAAGTTAGTCCTAACCTTATCCAAAATGCAATATCTCATTCCAAGTGAATCAGAGTTGTTTTGGAATCAAGCTGTTGCTTCCCATATCCAAGATTGCTCTCTCTGCTCTTACTTTAAGAGACATAATAATGATATGATACCTGAACTGTGCCATCCTCCCAGCCTAGGAGACCATGAAGTGAACATTCAGATCTGATGTGATCTACTCAGCAGCTCCATTTCACCTGTAATTAAAATTAGACATCTTCATGCCAACTAAAAACTGTTGCTATAGTGAACAAAAGAAATAAGAGAATGACATTATAAGAATTAAAAGAGTTTAAAACAGCAAGTAGAGAAATCTATACTGTGGGGTTTTTTTATAAGGTAAAAATGAAGACTGCAAGTTAGGTTTGACCTGCTCCCCACCTCACCGCCTTTTTGGTTGTTTAACTTTTTTTCTAAAACATAGGGATTCTTTCAGTCAGTCGAGGAGTAACTCACATGCCACCATCTTTTATTCAAAGGCAGGCACAGATGTTCCTTCTGCAGGGAAGGTTTTAATTTATGAAAATGATATTGTTTATGCATGAATGGACTGAATGCACTCTGCATAACACACAGCACTTCCATCTGATCAGAGAAATACCACAGAACCAGTGCCAATGTCAGAAACATATTCTGCAAATTTACTCACTTAAATGTTTAATGAATATTTGGAAGACATTTCAAACCACAAGAAACCTTTTCAATGATCTTCTTTTATTTTCTTTTGGGGTTTCTAGCCATACTTAAAAGAGACTCCTGCAATTTTTATAGTAGCTTAATACCTATATTTAGCTTATAAGAAAAGAGAATGTTTTGCTAAGTGAAAAGCAACTAAAAGGAAGAAACACTGGCAAGTTTAGTTTCATTGGGAAAAATATTCCTATCAAATAAGATGCTTAGCTCTACTTATTTAATGTGAAATGTAAAAATGTTCTGAAGTTATTTCCAGAAAAAGAGCTGCAATTTTAAATCAGTGAATAGTTTTAAAATTGGAGAGGGAATTTGGCTAAATATTTTAACTGGTGCATATTTCTTTTCAAAAAGAGCACTGCATAACTTAGATAACATTTACATCACCAATTGTATTTATACAGTATGATCTGTCTACTTTTAATCTTAAAAAGAAAATTAAAGGCAAATTAAATGAAGAATTATACTATTTTAAGAATGTTCTACTAATTTTAGGTTTATAATATGTTATAGTAAAATAACATTTGAAACAAATTTGTGTTCTAATTTATTCATCTAAAAATACTCCTTGTTTCCACATTTGAAAGTCTATAATTCTTACAAAATTAATGCATTTCTGAATGTAACTAGCAACTACTAAAATGATATATGGATCATTAGCTAACAGTTTGAACCAAGCTGTTTCAGTTCTAGAATTAAACGAGATTTAAAGTGAAAATTTCTATTAAACAATTAATAAAACTGGGTTTCAAAATATAGACTGATTTTGTCCTAATGGGAATCATGAAATGGCAAAGCTATT
Organism: Myotis daubentonii; assembly: GCF_963259705.1. Taxonomy (NCBI): domain Eukaryota; kingdom Metazoa; phylum Chordata; class Mammalia; order Chiroptera; family Vespertilionidae; genus Myotis; species Myotis daubentonii. Next base: position 38,780,578 of record NC_081846.1, read on the forward strand.
TCTTAAACTACACTAAAGTCTCCTGCCCTCTCTTTTCCTCTCCCTCCACCAGCACTTATCTCCTGGAAACAATCTAAATAAAATTTTTAATTCCAGGGTCTGATAAAGAATAAAACAGCCAGTGCAACATCTTGTGGAACACCAGGGCTGAGAACTCCTGTTACCATCGCACAGAGGCATTCTGGCGTCAGATGCACAGTGATTTGTTTGGTGGCAGAATCATTGGCTCCTGGCCAGGCATTATGTTTCAGAGGACACTATTGTCAAGAACCATTCAACTAGAAAGCTGCACTGTATGCACTCAAAGTTGAGATCATCTGCCTTCCTATGTCAAAAAGAATTCTGTGCTGGCAATTGACTCAGGGACTCTCTTCACACACACTAACACTTGGTCCAATGGCTCTGATGGAATTAGCTGTGTAACCTAACTAGTGGCATCAGCAAGACAAGGCCACAGCCTCTGGGGACTTCTGTTTAAATTGCTAATTTTAAAATATCTTAAAATGCACAGTTTTGTTAATGCTGGACTAGATCTTCAGATACATTAAATGTGGATTTGGTCATCTGGACATGATCGTGCTGTTTGCCCAGCTAATCCAGAGGTAGATGGACAGTGACAATAACTATCTTTACAGATCATTAGGTATGGAGCAATCCAAAGGGATGGGTCTGATTGTGAAATGACATCTAGAAATTAGAGAATAAGTTAAATCTCATATATGAGGTGATTCGGTAACTCACTTTGCTGTTAACAAGATTAAAATCTAACCCTGCTCTAGGCTTTGATGCCTTGAGGACAGCCAGCCAGAAAGATGCTCCGTAGGCTTCATATACTTACTAGGTCAGTGTTAAGTGCTTTCCATTCACTCACACATTTCATCATCAAAGCAGCCCTGTTCCTTATTTTACTGATTGATGCAGAAACTGCAGGAAGCTGGAAACTTGCATTACAGGTTTCCTTTCTTCATTCAGGTACTAGTTCAAATGCCACTTCCTCCAAGAAGCCTTTCCTGATCCTTTATCTTAAGCAGCAACCACCCACCTGGCTGGCATGGCTCAGTAGTTCTACCCTGTCCCAGGGGGTCATGATTAAATTCCCTGTTAGGGCTAGATCCCCAGTGTGGGGACTGCAGGAGGCAGCCATTCAATGATTGACTCTTATCATTAATGTTTCTATCTCTCCCTCTCCCTTCCTCTCTGAAATCAATAAACATATATGTAAAATAAATAAAAAATAAAGTAGCAACTGCCTTCAACCCCACTAAATTCGTTATTATAGCAGAGCATTTGTTTATCTGATGTTATCTTGCTTATTTATCTGTTTAGTTTATTTTTAAATGATCTCTCTCCATAGTAGAATGTGGGCTTCACCAGAACAGGAACCTTGTCTGTTTTGTTTGTTGCTGTTTCTCTGGTGCTTAGAAGGCCTAGGAGATCCTCAATAAATATTAACATCCTAAGGGAATCAAACCGCACTGATGCAAAAGCTTGTTGCCTTAACCACTATGTTACAAATCAGGTTAGTTGAGAATGGAGAGGGCCATAAATGATTCTTAACCCAGTGCAAGTTATAAGCATTAGTTCTATTAAAAAAAGAAGAAGAACAAGTGAAACATTGCCTATTGTACAGCATGACGCCAAACTCCCCTCCTCCCACTTCTTTGGAGGATCAGGAATGGGTAATCAGTAATCTTTTTTTTTTAAATATATTTTTATTGTTTTCAGAGAGGAAGGGAGGAGAGAAAGAAACATCAGTGATGAGAGAGAATCATTGATTGGCTGCCTCCTGCAAGCCCCACACTGGAGATCAAGTCCACGACCCAAGCACATGCCCTGACCGGGAATTCAACTGTAACCTCTTGGTTCATAGGTTGATGCTCAACTACTGAGCCATGCTGGCCAGGCAGTAATCTTTTGTTTTTATTGATATCAATAGGTTAAATATAATTGGCAACTGGAATAAAAGAGAACTAATATATTTTTAGCTCTTCCCAAAACGTACATATTTTTTTGTTTACATTCATTAAGAACTTGAGTACACGTTACTTTTTTTTCTGTTCACCATTCTTCTAGCAATTGTTCTTGTCCTATTATTATTGTTATGTAAAATTGTCCCAAACTTTCTTATCAACATTGAAGAGCTTAGATTACAGCAGATCAGAATCTAACCCATAAGCACTAAGTTCTCCAGCAAGGAATTTGGGGATTTGAATAGCATTCAACAAATTTAAAAGCAAAAATAGGCTACCTATAGGCAGGTGAATACAGAAATGGAAATCCACAGTGTAAAAGAGAGTACTTCATGGTCTTCTTCCAAAGTATCAGTTAGACTAGAAAAGTGGTAAGTTTGTAGGAAATATGATATTCTTTGTGACTACAACACAATTAAAGAACATGGAGTTATTTTTAACAACATCAGGTATTCACTTTTAGCATTACCCAGAAATTATTATGAGATCTACTTAGGGAACAGAACATAGAAGGATCAATATTCTTGGAAGAGGATGTAGTATAAAAATCACTGAAAACTGAAGAATAACCAATGTTCTTTATAATAGTCATATTTATACACAGTATGTGTTATTGGTTGAGATAAATGCAGCTGAATTACTTAACCTATAATTTTTACTTTAAAATGTTCACTGGATAAACTTAGCACATCAATAATATTTCTTAAAAAAATAATATTTCTTTAGTGTTCTTTCTCCCTGATGTCAGTTAGGAGATCATCCCTACTTCCAGTGACGTCAATGAAGGGGGATTACAATGCTTAAGAGAACTGTTAATTCCTTATCACTGGTATCATCAACAATTGTAGGGTGGCAGGGAATTACAAATGTATTATCTGTGGTTGGTTACAGGTACATGACCAACTAATGTTCACATCAAGAGTAGAGAGGGTAATATAGTATTCTAAAAAGGAGACTTGGGGTAATGTCCCTTGTCATTGTTAATAGATAACTGAGTAATCTTTATTCCAACCAATGGTTAAATACACAACAAACAATAAATAAACAACAGTAACATGCATGTAAATTATAACTAAAATCTAAGTAGGAATTTCTTAGTTAATAGAGGCAAGGCTACTGATTTACATATTTTTAAACACCAACATGAGATTTTTGGATATAGACAATATATTTTAATGTTTCCTCAATACTACTGGAATATTAAAAATGTTAAGAGGTATTTTGCTTCCAAGGTTTCATTTTGCATTATTAACTAATAATGCATTTATCTAACTTAAAATATCAAAGAAAAATATGCTATATTGAGTTGCTCCTGAAAATTCACAGTCAGCCAGAACCTCAGAATGGGCTCTTATTTGGAAATAGTGTTCAAATAATACATCTTAAGGTGTACATTAAGATGAGGTCACACTGGACTAAAAAGATCCTTATCAGAAGACTGATGTCCTTACAAGGAGAGGACAGGACATACACACAGACACACAGCACACTGGGAGAATGGAGACGTAGGCAGAGATTGGAGTGATATGTATGTATGCCAAGAGACTGCAAGAGTTGGCAACAACCACCAGAAGCTAGGAAAGAGACATGGAACAGATTTTCCCTTTGAATCCCCAAGAAGGAACCAACTCTACAGACACCTTGATTTCAGACTTCTGGTCTCCAGAACTGTGACAATACGTTTCTGTTATTTAAGCCACCCAGGGTGGTAATTTGTCATGGCAGTCCTGGGACACTAACATATATGTTAAAGTCTACAATGGATTGATATGGTAAATATACACAAATATAGGAGAGTGCATTTAAATTCTGAAAATATTACCATGAAGTTTTAGTGACATAATATATAACTACCGGTGTATTTTAGTTAGTGCTAGCTTTGATTTTCTTTTTTTCTTTTTTTAATCTTGACCCTAGAATATGTTTATTGATGGGAGAGAGAGAGAGAGAGAGAGAGAGAGAGAGAGAGAGAGGCTGATGATGAGTTGCCTCCCATAGGCACCCTGACTCGGAACAGAACTCACAACATAGGTATGTGCCCCAACTGGGAACCGAACTGCAACCATTTTCGTGTTGGGATGACATTCCAACCAACCAAGCCAACTGGCCAGGGCCCAGTTTTGATATTTGAACAAGCTTATAAGTAATAGTTTTTTTTATTAATCACTTGAGTTATGTAAAAGTTTTATTGGTTTTTATTCATGTAATTTAACTAAACTGACATCTAGACTCAGGGACATGTGAATGCATCCACCCAAAAAACCAACAATTTTCAACCTTTTTCATCTCAAGGCACACTTAAACTAATTGCTAAAATTCTGCTATATATATGCCAATCTGAGAAAAAATTAGGTATAATTTTGATTCATTCACACTGGATGGCTATTGTTGTCTTATCTGTTGTCACTTCTTAAATTGGACAATATAAGGGATAAGAGGCCTGTGCTCCTGGCTAAATAGTCCGGTATTGCACGTTTAAAAAATTCTTGTGGCACTCAGGTTGAAATAGTCATAATAAATTAAGGGTGATTTTGTCTAAAAGCCTTCTCCTATATTTTATAAAGGGCATATTATAAAAACTACTATTTATTCTTCAGGTGAAAAATGCCATTTTTATTCTATTTGTGGGGAAGCATATGTACTAATAAATAGACCTCTGAAAAAACAGGTATTGCTTGTTTTCCCTGGTTTCACAAACACTCATTTAACACACAATTTTTTAATGTATAAAATTACATAACTTTATTTTTTAATGATTGTGGCCCAAATGAATTGAAGTGCAATGAATTCTAAAAGCTCTATTTCAGGTTATGTAGGGCCTTGAACCAGTAGTCTCCTTTGTGAGCTTAAAACACAAAGGCTAAGATTGCAATCTTACTTACCTATGGCTGTACATCTGATGACATAACTGCTTTGATTGCTCAGAAATACCAGTTAGTGGTTATTTCTTCTGAAGGTATTCAATTAATCAGGAGTTTTAGTTCAACCAGATCTGGGCACTATGGTGTGGATGTGTGTGTAGACACTCTGGGGAGGGGATACCATGCTCAGAGCCCCGGCAGCCACCTGGGAGCCACATTGGTGTCCTTGTTGATGCCTGGACCCAGTGGAGTAGAAAGCCCCTGAGTTTTCAATGACCATCCCCGGAACAGCCTGACTCTGGGGCTCTGTTTATGTGAAAAGTCAAACCTTATTTCAAAACCATGTTTAGCTTGATGTCCTGTTATTTGTAAATTATTGACAAGTAAAGAAGCCTTGTGGTACAAAGGAAGAATGAAGAGGAAAGAATACTCACTGATGGTAAGAGTTGTTTTTATTGTCAAAATCCATGGAATCATCTGGTGTTCTTGTTTAAAATACACATTTCTAGGAATAGTTCAGCTATGGATTCAAAATCTGAGAGCATCAGGGAGGGGTACGGACTCTGACTTTTCATTTAGAACAAACTGAGCATACTTAAGCACATCCAAGTTTGAAAGGAGCAGGAGGCTGTGTCAGAAAGAGTGATTATCTGAGTTGAAGCATTCAAGAAGTCTAGGAGGTCTAGAGGATATAATTATAGGAGCTGGCAATGGAGGGTACCACAGATAGTTGGGTACCTGTCATGGAAGCTGTCATGGAAATTTGAGACCCGGGCACTATAAAGGACACCAAAATGCTCCAAATGGTAACAGAAAACGATGTAAAAGTAAAAAACAGTGAACCTAGTACCAAACTCTTTGATGTCTATGGGCAAGAGGCCTGAACGCAATGGGCTATTTTCAATAGTGAGAAGGGACATTGCCTTCCCTGTGTAATGCCTTTTTCACAGCGGTAATAGTGTGCGCTATAGGAAATGAGAGTAGATTTCTGATTTAAATTTTCTATTTGTGTATCTGGTTATACCTGATTTAAGATTTACATCATGGAACAAGACTGTGCACAAAGACCACAAGGGGGTGCACCAAGAGTGTCCTCCTCAGGTAACTGGGGAGGCTGAGCCACTGGGCCCTACAGGACACCTAGCACACAAAGCCACTCTATCAACACAGGGAAGCATAAAAAATGTGGAGACAAAGAAAAAGGACACAAATGACAGAAATGGAGGAAAGCAAACTACTGGATATAGAGTTCAAAACCACACTTTTAAGGTCTTTCAATAATTTCCTAGAAACTGCCGATAAACTTAATGAGATCTACAAGAAATCTAATGAGACCCTTGATGTTGTGATAAAGAACCAACTAGAAATTAAGCATACACTGACTGAAATAAAGAATATTATACAGACTCCCAACAGCAGACTAGAGGAGCGCGAGAATCAAGTCAACGATTTGAAATACGAAGAAGCAAAAAACACCCAACCAGAAAAGCAAAATGAAAAAAGAATCCAAAAATACGAAGATAGTGTAAGGAGCCTCTGGGACAGCTTCAAGCGTACCAACATCCGAATTATAGGGGTGCCAGAAGATGAGATAGAGCAAGATATTGAAAACCTATTTGAAGAAATAATGACAGAAAACTCCCCCTACCTGCTGAAAGAAATAGACTTACAAGTCCAGGAATCACAGAGAATCCCAAACAAAAGGAATCCAAAGAGGACCACACCAAGACACATCATAATTAAAATGCCAAGAGCAAAAGACAAAGAGAGAATCTTAAAAGCAGCAAGAGAAAGAAAGTCAGTTACCTACAAGGGAGTACCCATACGAATGTCAGCTGATTTCTCAACAGAAACTTTGCAGGCCAGAAGGGAGTGGCAAGAAATATTCAAAGTGATGAATGCCAAGAACCTACAACCAAATTACTTTATCCAGCAAAGCTATCATTCAGAATTGAAGGCCAGATAAAGAGCTTCACAGATAAGAAAAAGCAAAAGGAGTTCATCACCACCAAACCAGGATTATATGAAATGCTGAAAGGTATCCTTTAAGAAGAGGAAGAAGAAGAAAAAGGTAAAGATACAAATTTTGAACAACAAATACACATCTAACAACAAGTGAATCTAAAAATCTAGTGAATAATCTGATGAACAGAATGAACTGGTGATTATAATAGAATCAGGGGCATAGAAAGGGAGTGGACTGACTATTCTTGGGGGGGGGGAGAGGGGTGTGGGGGATGCGGGAAGAGACTGGACAAAAATCGTGCACCTATGGATGAGGACAGTGGGTGGGGAGTGAGGGAAGAGGGTGGGGTGGGAACTGGGTGGAGGGGAGTTATGGGGGGAAAAAAGAGGAACAAATGTAATAAGTTGAACAATAAAGATTTAATAAAAAAGAAAGCATGACCCACATGCTGTTTGCAACAGACCCACCTCAAAAAAAAAAAAAAAAGATTTACATCATGGTATTGCTAGTAGTTACTATGAGAGTCTCAAACTCTCTATTGGGTGGACATACATTTCAAATAGTTTGTTCCAAGTTTATAAACATCAAGACCTACCTGAAAGGGGATCTTAAAAACTTGAGGGGAAGGGAAGAAGGGCCTATTCTCCTTTTCTGTGTTATTCATTGTTATTGCTTTCTGGGGAGCTAGATATCATTGTGATCACATACTCAGGGGAGAAGTGTCCTGGAACACAGAGTTTCTAGACTTTTAAACAGAGCTTAGATTTGAGTGTGAAAAACTGGCACATGTAGAAAATGTGATATTCTGACTTGGTGGGACTTTAAAATTTCTTCTATCTTCTCTGTATTTCTTGTAAGGACATATGGCTCTCCACCTTTTAGGTAGAGGAGCCAGAGTAGCAAGAACACTGACAAAATCTCCACTCACCATGTGAGGAAAGCCATCCCCTTGACACACTGATGATGTGCCCATTTAGCGTCAGAAATGACTGAGAGATGGCTGTATCAAAGATCACTTCACCCAAAATGTAGATTGACATGAAGAAATTAAATGTCATGAATTTTTTCTCACCCATGAGATATAACATGAACAATATCAGAAATTAATACAGGAACTCCATTTAAAAAGTTGTTTATTCATGCATTCGACAAACCCATTTATTGAGCATCTATTTTGCTAAAATCACTTTTTAGGCACAATAGGTAGAGCCATAAACAAGCAGACTAGGTCACTGTTATTGTTGAGGTACCCATCTAATGGGAGAAGAGAGACAGACAAGGAATAAGTAAACAAATCAACTACAACCTTTTAGATAGTGGGGAGTGTAATGAAGAAAGTAACATTGAGTAGGGGTCAACTTTTGATTGGCCAGGAAAGATCTTCTGGGAAAGTGACATCAAGTTGATCTGGGCCCCATGCAAAGCCATACCATGATGACAATGGTTTTAGGCCGAGTAAACAACAACAGCAGAGGCCCTCACGACAAATGAACTTGGTTTATTTGAGGAATGACAAGGCCAGTGTGGTTAGACCAGTGGTCGGCAAACTGCGGCCCCTTGAGTGTGGCTCTTCCACAAAATACCACGTGTGGGTGCGCACGTACAGTGCGATTGAAACTTCGTGGCCACACTCAAGGGGCCAAAGAGCTGCATGTGGCTCGCGAGCTGCAGTTTGCCGACCACTGGACCCTAAATATAATAAGAATAGAATAAAAAGGATAGGAGGTGGGATTTGAGCAGGTGGCAGAGTCAGATCACATGGGCTCTCATAGGTCAGGGTGGGAGTTTGGATTTCATCCTACCTGTACTGAGCAGTCCTTAATGAAAAATATTCTGTAAAGTAAGCTGAAGTTTGAAAAATAATTATGTTGATGGTAACCTGATAACATAGGGACTCAATCAGTTGTCACATAAACTCCAAACGTTGAAGCCAGTAGAGACTTTGAGAGATCAAAGGGAGTGACATAGAATTACCCGCTGGCCAAAGCTCAGGCATCAGACTTCCTTGTCCCCTGCCCTTGAAGCAGGAGGTCTGAATGCCTCTGTTGGCTGTGATTTTACCAGCCTCCATCTGAGAGGAGGTGAGAGGAGATGATCTCAAATTCAGGAGGCTATACCATCAGAGCTCCACACCTGGGATTTGTCCAGGTACTTACTGGCCTCCTGAAAAGAATGTTAATAGCAGTTTTGTTTTTTTTCAAGGTCTGCTCAGATGTAGATTTCTAAAACAAACAAAAAAACAGGGATGGAGACTGTGTTTCTAAACCTAGCCAAATGACTTCCAAAGGGAAAGCAGCTATGTTGCTTTTAAGAAAGGACAGGTTATTGTTTAATGCTCTGGAAACAAACACCCAAGCTTCAGCTGAAACAGGGAAAGCGCTGTTCAGGAAGCTTCCGGGACATTTTTTAACAGAGCAATTTCCAGGCATTAATGTTAGATATATGAGTCACTATGGGCAGGTGATCCTCAGGAACTGATGCCTCTGTGGATAGAGCCCGAGGACAGAGCCTCAGGGCCCTGCAACCTTTAGAGCCTGGAAGAGGACAGCTCATCAAACACAGAGAATGGAGCAACACCATTACTCTGGTCCTCAAGAAATGCAAAGCCTGTGTTTCTGACCTTCTGACCTGACTGCATTTTTCTAAAAGGTCCTAAGAAGCAGCCACCCTGTTGGCCCGTTGGCCAGGGCTCTCAGTGAGCTGCTAAAGGGCCAGGGAGCTCTAATTGTGCTGACTGCCTGACAGCTGTGACTACAAGACGCTGCCTCCAGAGCTGCGACTCCTTCTGCAGAGGCACCAGCCTGCCCCACGGATGCCGCCTCCCTGGGCCACCTGAAGCCGGCGTGGGGTTAGCAGCAGCTGCGCTTCTGCTCCAAGAAACAGCTCGCTGTAATCAGATCAATCCGAGGCTCTTCCCCGCTTTGCCTGGAAGCCTGGTGTTTGTTTTCAGAGCATTGAACAGCCAGAGTCCTAGCTTAACTGGCACACAGGTGTTTTATGTCTGAGAGGGATTTGGCTGGGCCACCAGACAGTCTACCTCCCTGGATTTTTGAAATCCAAGTTTGAGCAGAGAACCTTGAGTCACTCCTGCTACCATAACTTTTCAGTGTGACCAGAGATGAGGATGTCCTTGGTTAGGCACCGGCACACCGGAATTAGATTTACAATTCTATTGATTTAATTTCCTCTTCAACTCCCTGACCCCTAACTTTTTTTCAATAGTTATTCTGGACTTATGAAACACCTGCTGATTCCCCCCACTCCGCCCCCGCCCCCATTATTACACTACTTAGAGCAGCTTTCCTCAGCCCCGAACATTGGAATCACCTGGGGAGCTTTTAAAACTCCTGAACTCTGGGTCCCATCCCCAGAGATTCTAATTCAGTCGTCTTTGAGTGCGGCCTGGGCACCTGGGTTTTAAAAAATCTCCCCAGGAAACTCATGTGCAGCCATCACTGCGGACCGCGGGGGGGCCCCCAGGCTCCCCGCGTTCCAAATCAACTATCAGCTAAGGCCAGGCATCGCAGCTACCAGGAGCAGGTGAAGGGCGAGGCCCAGGCTCTCTCCAGTGCAGGTAACACTGTATGGAGCAGAGGCCTCCGGGAGCGCAAGTCCTGCTGCTAGTCGTCGCTCTCCAGGGAGGGAGTGCCAGAGGCGGCAAGGACAGGACAGAGGTATCTTGGGGCAGGGAGGCACCTTCCTTTAACACTAAACCTGCCGGTTGAGAATGGGCCTATGCAAACCAAGGACTTACCTCTGACTTCCTCTCAGGGCTTTGGGAATCGAGCCCGTGGTCATTCTACACCAGCTGCATAAAAATCAGCTAATTATTGAGGGCGTGCGCGCGTGGTTACAAAGGGCGACCTCTGCTCCCCGGGAGAGGCCTCTGCAAGGGAAGGGGAGGCCCGGGGCGGGGGTGGGGGTATGCCCTTGCAACTCAAAGTGTGTTCCGCGGCCCAGCGGCGTCAGCAACGCCGGGGAGCGTCCCAGCAATACAGCGCTTTGGGTCTCCACCCAGACCGATTCAAGCATTTCAACAGGATGCCCACGAGGGTGAGTATGCAAGTCTACAGCCAAAGTTTGAGGAGCGCGGATGTATTCAACTGCGGGCAACGCCACGCGCTACATTGCATTGAATAGTAAGGCCTGGATGGAGAGAGCACTTACTCCTCTTCCCGCACCTGCCTTTTTTTGTCTGTTTGTCTGGTTGTGTGCATCTTGAGCGGCAGAGACTAGAGGCCTGCGGGATACGGTGCTGCACTTGGTCGGGCGGCCCCGCCTGCCCGCCCCGCCCCCTCCTGGGTCTCAGCCCCGGGTGCGGTTGCTGTGGCAGCGCGGGACGCGGCTAAAGTGGCGACTGCCGGGCCTCCACCTTCTCCTCCTTCTCCAAATCGCCCTCCTCCACGACCCCAGGCCCCCAGCCCAGCCCGCGGCTCCGCCATGTCCCGGGGGAGGCGCGGCAGCCGCGTGAGCGCCCTGGAGGGCGGCGGGGAGGAGGCGGCGGCGGCGGCCGCGGGGCCCTCGGTGCCTTGGGCGGTCCCGCAGCAGCCGGCGGCGGCGGCCGAGCAGGTTCTGCTCCGGGGCATCTTCGAGATCGGGAGGAGCAGCTGCGACATGGTGCTGAGCGAGCGGGCTCTGAGGTGGCGGCCCATTCAGCCCGAGCGCCCCGGGGGTGAGTGTGCTGGTCGGAGCCTTCGCCTCCTACTGCTGCCCCCTCCCCTTCCTCCCCCTCCTCCTCTCCCCCCCACCCCCCCTTGCACAGGCCGCCCGGGCGCTGCCTCCCCTCCTCCCTGAGCTCCTCCTCCGCCCTGCGGGCTGCGGCGTCCTCCCAGCCAGTTGGGGGGAACCCGAGCCATTCCCTGGGGCCCGGGCTACTGGCCGCCTCCTGCCGGGCTTTCCCCTGGGGGTGCACTTCCGGGCCAGCGTCACCCGCAGCTTCTGCTCGGCGCCGAAGAGGAAAGAACGGATCCCCCAGGGCAAAGGGGTGGTGGTTTCTAAGGCGGGAAGGTCCGTCCTCCCCGCGCAGGCGATGAAGTTTTAGTGTCAGTTTCTGGCCGCGCTCTGCAAGTGTGAGCCGTTTCCGGGCGTCCCTCCACGCGGGTTCTGAGTGCAACGGTCCCTTTGCTGACTTCCGAGAGTTTGGCCTCGGGCTTTGGAGTCTCTGGACTTTTCCATCCTTCACATCCCCCTGCCACTGTCTAGAGTCCAGCCTTCTTCGGGCTCAGTCTGGAAACTTTTGACTTTTAAGGCTCACTTTAGAGTCATCATCGTGCTGTGTACTTGCATTTGACTTTTATTGACTCGAAACTTGAGCTATTTAGAACGTGTTATAATGCTGTATTTTGCAACAGAAATATTTCAAGTCGGAGTCTAGAGATGGTTTAGAGAAAACCCTCCGGATGTGGTACAGCCTCTTCTAGTTAAACACAAACGTATGAAATTATAAATGGCCTCCCCTGTCGGAAAACAAGACACAGTGTACTATTTATATTACAGAGTAGAAAAACAACACTATTTAAAAATTTCGTGCACAAAAGTCTAACAAAATGAAGTGGCTGAGCTAGGGACCTAGCACTGGTCCTGAGTGTGAATTCAGCTTCTGTATAAGCCAGGGATTCTCAACTTGTGGGTCGCGACCCCTTTGGGGGTCAAACGACCCTTTCACAGGGGTCGCCTAAATACATCCTGCATATCAGATATTTACATTACGATTCATAACAGTAGCAAAGTTACAATTATGAAGTAGCAACAAAAATAATTTTATGGTTGGGGGTCACCATAACACGAGGAACTGTATTAAAGGGTTGCGGCAGTAGGAAAGTTGAGAACCACTGGCCATGCTCACACCACTAAAACCACCTTGACCTTAATTTAAATGTTTTCCGGTGTGTTGAACACCAAGGTAGAATATCTTCTTGCACTTTTAAGTTAAAATCTAGTATGGACAGAATCGTTCTGCTTAGTTTTCAAGTCAGTTTGAATTTGGGGGATATAGAAGTTCACAATTAGAGTTTAGGTTAGTCTACAAGAGCCACTTATACTACAATGAAGCTGAAATTTGATAGAATTAAAATGAAAGATGCAACAAATTGTTGTACAAATTAATATTGCAATTCTGGTAAACAAAGAGGCAAATAATGACGTGAAAAAGAAATGTTATTTTCTATTGAGTGGTGATTGAAGAAAAGTAGGCTTAATTAGCATTACTGTTGGTAGCATTTAAAAAGGCATCTTGACAGTTACAACTCTAAAGTTTGCAACTCTTTTTTTAAAAAAATATATTTTATTGATTTCAGAGAAGACGGAAGAGGGAGAGAGAGATAGAAACATCAATGATGAGAGAGAATCATTGATCGGCTGCCTCCTGCATGCCCTGCATTGGGCATGGAGCCCGCAACCCAGGCATATGCCCCCAGCTGGAATCGAACCCGGGACCCTTCAGTCCGAAGGCTGATACTCTATCCACTGAGCCAAACCAGCCAGGGCTCTTTGTTGTTTACTTTGGCCCTAAAACCCTCTGTTTTTCTTTTCCTTCGTCTAGATGTCCCACTTTTTCTTTGTAACTAACACCTGGTATGCAGAACACATTGGGCCCCTAAATTCAAAGGTACAGAAGCACCTTAGTATTTCTATTTATAGGAGAAACCAAGAGATGCTCTACTTAGTAACATAAGATGGGGAAGAAAAAAGGAGGTATTAAGAGATGTTTAATATGAGAAATAATGCCTGATATGGAATTAGTTTACTACATGTAAGCAAAGGACAAATGAAATCGGTCCAGAAACTGGAGGAAAAACTACATAAGGTTACTGTACTTGTGAGGACCTGGTGTGGGAGGGTGAAGCGGCGGGGGGGGGGTGCCCATGTCCATTCCAAGTTGGCTAGTGACTGGCCGTTCCAGGAAAGGGTGAGGGCGGGGTCACTGAGCATTATTAGATCACACATAGGAGATGTTTTCTGAGATCACTGTTTTTAAACCTCATGGTACCCTAGTAGTTGTTTTTTTTCAATAGACTTTATTTTTAGAGCAGTTTTAGGTTCACAGCAAAATTGGGCAACAATTTACCACATGCTTCTGTCCCCATACATATACAGCCTGCCCTGTTATCGGTGTTTCCCACCAGAGAGGTTTGTGTGTTACAAATGATGAATTTACACTGATGCATCGTCATCACCCAGAGTGTATAGACATTACAGTTCACTTTTTAAAATCCTCACCTGAGGACATTTTTTCCATTGATTTTTAGAAAGAGTGGAAGGGAAGAGAAGAGAGAGAGAGAGAGAGAGAGAGAGAGAGAGAGAGAGAGAGAGAGAGAGAACATTGATGTGAGAGAGAGAGACATCAATTGGTTCCCTCCTTCAGGAGCCCTGACCAGGGCCTGGGATGGAACTTGATTGGGATTCAAACCTGAGAACCTTTGGTGCATGGGTCGATGCTCTAACCACTTGGCAAAACCGTACAGGGCACAGTACTTCTTTTCATTGAGTTCAAGGGTGACTTGGAATAATGGCTGTGTTGCCCATCCCCATAGAAGTGAGGACTGTTAAGGACAGCCTGCAAGTCAAGATGGGAGGTATAAAAGCCATTTTTCTTGTGGAATATGTTTTTTCATGTTAATTTAAAGTAATTGCCAAGTTAGCTGTCTGTGAGCTTGCAGGAAGCAACATCCTACAGAAATGGAAGAGAGATCAGGCTAGCTCTTTGAGACCAAATGAAAAAGGTAGGCAAGACTGGATGATGAGCCCTGCCCAGGCAGAGCTGGTCAGGATTAATGCTACCGTGTGGGTAGCCCTCAAAAGAGTGCCCGGGATTGGGCATAAGGTGTCAAACATTGAGAAGAGAGCTCAGAAAGGGAGCATGAGTGGATGCCACAGGCCAGTTTGCCTAGTTTATAATTTAACCCTTGGCTTGTGCTGTAACTGAATCAGATCTTTTCAGTGTTAAATGATTTCAGAGCATCACCGATTGCTTGTTGGCATTATTCCAAATCTCAGCCAAGGACAAACTTCTAGGAACATGTGCTTACCAAGTGGTAAGCTTCTACCTGAAATGTTAGGTTGAAATAGAAAAATACCGGATTTTTGTGCCTCCCCAAAGCAGAATCTGGATTATAATGTTCTTATCTGTTTCCCTGCAAAACTACTGATGGGGAGAGTTAGTAATGGGTATATATTACTATATTAAACTCATATTTTTGTACATTTAAGAATGGTCAATTTTAGGGATCTCTGACAGGAATGCCAAATGCCCTCCCCCCTCTCTCCTTCCCCCTCCCTCCTTCCCCCCTCCCTCCTTCCCCCCTCCCCTCTTTCCCCCTCCCCTCTCCCTCCGCCCCTTCTCTCTCCTATCTCACGCTGGGAACTTTGTGATTCACTAATGGAAAGCACCCTAAAGTAGACCCTGAAGCACTATAGGGTCTTTCTAGGCGTCCTCCTGTGGTGTAGGAGAGGTTTCAGGAGTGGGCGCCAAAGGACCCGTGGTTTTGTCTCCGCACTCGCAGGGGCGTGACTGACTTTGGGCAAGTCATTTACCATCTCTGAGTTAACGGTTTCTTCACCTGCAAAATGAGGCATTTGTATGATGTGGTCTCCAAGAAGCATCAGCTCTGAAGTTGCATTGTAAAGAGAACCCCGTTTTTATAGACGTGAAGTGTTAGGATGGATGGCTTCCTAGATTAAGGAAGCCTGAGTCGGGTTTGCGTGATCAGTGGGGCCCACCGTCTGCTGTGTGTGGAGAGTGTTGCATTTTACAGCCGGAGCTTCGCAGCCCTAATGAATTTCTAATTAGAAGACCCAAGCCCCTTGCTCCCCCTTCCCCAGCTCCGGGCATAACGGTGAGAGGTGAGCCGACCCCTCAGTACAGGTCCTGTCTTTGGCAAGGAAGAAACCATTATCTACAGACAGTTGTCGGTCAAGGCCAGACATAAGCAGATTTTTCATAATGGACAGAAGGACTAGCTTATCCTTTCTTGCTGCTATTTCATTTCCTGTACTCTCTATTCAGATCTCAGAGTAAGGATTTTATGTTTGCCTAGCATTTGAATATAATGTTTTAAATATTTCTAAAAATAAAATGTGGGTTTCAAATCTTAACTATGGTTTTAAGTCTCTCTTTTTCAGAGACTTACTACCTCAGGTTACACAATTTCACCTTATGTTTTTTTTCAAAGGGTTATTCCTGCCACGACTCGGAGCCCAGCTGACTTAGAGCAGCAGCTAGAAAATCTGAGGGCGCTGCACTGCAGAAGGAGGTCTTGGCAGTGTTTCTTTGAGAAGAGAGTTAGATTGGTTCTCTTGTGCTTTACGTTTATATAAACATTTATTTGCTGGAAACTTAGCAACGTGAAAGACGATGTGGAAAAATGTGAAAATGAGAAAAGCAATCAATTTTAAAACAACAAGAGTTAGTGATTATGTGGGACTTAGCAGAGCTGGGTGCATTCTAAGCACTAATCTGCCTAAGCTGTTGGGGAACAGATGTACGTGAAACAGATCCAGTCGTCTGTTGTGTACATCCAAAGTGAGACATCTGTCAGCGGGCCGTGTGGTCAGAAATAATGGAAGCAGGGGTTAAACCCCAAAATGACCTATTACTCACGTGAATTATTGAAGGACTAATTACTCAGTAAAACATGATGCTTTGGTTCACTGTGCTACATATTAAGAATAAAACAATTTTAAAACTTGGTAGTATGTTTCCAAGCTGTCAAATTGGAAGGAATTTGAAAAAGATGGTTGTGAAAAATCAAGCTTACCAAGTAACTGTATGTTCTGCATATGAAGTTTTAAAATTTATTTAAATGCTTTGACAGGTCTGTTAGCCTGTTGTATACCTACCAGAGGTCCGGTGCACGGATTCGTGCACTGGTAGGGTTCCTTGGCATGGCCTGTGGGGATCGGCCGAAACTGGCAGTCCACGCCGCCTGCTGTTCCTGCCTGCCGTTCCTGCTCATCCTGGCCCTGCTGCGCCTGCCACAGGCTCTCGCCCAGTCAGTTCCGATGGGGAGAGGCTCGTGCCACCACTGCAGCAGCGGTGCTCCTCAGCTGTGAGTCCAGCATCTAGAGCCCATCAGTCAGCTGAGTGGCGCTCCCACTGTGGGAGCACACTTACCACCAGGGGGCAGCTCCTGCATTGAGTGTCTGCCCCCTGGTGGTCAGTGCGCATCGTAGCGACTGGTTGATCGGTTGTTCGGTCCCTTAAGCTTTTATATATGTAGATTGTGTCTCATCTTGTATAAATATTAGCTTTTTATTTAAGTAAAATTGGTCCATGTGGAACAACGACTGTGGAATGAATCTCCACAGCATGACTGGATGAACGTTCTGCGATGGTGGAACGTTCTGCGATGGTGGAACGCTCTGTGTCTGAATGTTGCCATCAGCCACATGTGGCTATCAAGCACCTGACATATGGCTAGTGCGACTGAGGAACTGAATTTTAATTTTATTTAACTTTAATTTAAATTCAGTAGCTACACTGTAGCTAGTGGTAACTACAGCTTTAACACTAGAGAGACTGAAATTTAGTATATACCTATATTGCCCAAAAGCAGTCAAAATGACTGCATTGTGAAAGAATAATATCGGAGCACTCTTCACTTATGTTCCTTAGCTTTTCCAATAACTCACTTGTATTCGACATTTGTTTCATGAATTTAGGGCGCAAAAGAAATAAAATAAACAACTTATTAGAACAAGTATCACTGCATAAAGATTCGAATAACAAGTACTAGTTTAGCTTATTGAGCAATTGCAACTTATCAAGTATCGACAATTTATCATGTACTTGTATGTTATCATGTGATGGTAATCGAAAAAAAATGAAAACTGTTATTTCAATACAGAGCCGAACTGTTATTACTCAATTCAATAATAAGAGTCATTTGATTATTTAAAATTTCCCTAAGCAGTCACAATGACTTCCTTGGGCAATCTAGTGTTAAAGAATGGAGAGTTGAAAATGTTCATTTCCTTTATCCCAGGGAATTTAATCTTTATTTTAAAAGATATATAAAAAATTTTTAAATCTCTATTTCTATGGAAAGGTACAGTTTTCAAATAATTAACGTCAACATAGAACTGATCTGCTCATACAATCTGAGCTGCTGATTTAAAGGTAAAACTGATGAGTCTAGAAAATGGAGTTTGAAGGAAATTAAATCTTACACTCACTGTTTGCATGCAAACCAGAAGTTGAGGACCCTAACTTAGTGTAATGGAAGACTGAACCCAGAGGCAGGGAGGCAGGCAAAACCCTTTAACATACTCTATAAATACAAAAAAAATGCTTTATTTGTAATTGTGAATTAATTGGCTAACAGTAAAATTGTTAAAAGTCATCATATTATTCTTCATGGTCACCATGATTTATTATTTAAACTGAAATTTGGTAAACTTAGTTTCTTTTTTTATTTTTTATTCTTTATCGTTTAAAGCAGGGGTCGGCAAACTGCGGCCCCTTGAGTGTGGCTCTTCCACAAAATACCACGTGCGGGCGCGCACATACAGTGTGATTGAAACTTTGTGTCCACACCCAAGAGGCCAAAGAGCAGCATGTGGCTCGCAAGCCGCAGTTTGCCGACCACTGGTTTAAACATGCCACAACCATGGGCGCCATCTGAAGGCCAGTACTTTTTAAAACTGATCTACTTTTGTTTTCCTCTTTATCCAATCCCTCGCCCACGTGGGTGTCTTTGGGGCTGGAACCGGCACAGAACTATCCTCCTAGGAGTGGGGAACAGCACTTGCATTGATGCCAAGGGCTATAGGAAGAACAAATTGAGAGTCAAATGGTCTGGATCAAGGTCAGTAAATCAGAAAAGTTGGTCCAGGTGGGATTGTCCAAAGAAGGAGGACCTGAGGTACCCTGCAGAAGTCTAAACATGATGAAACTAAAGAATGAAAGAGCCAGGGCAGTAGATATAGGAATCAACGGATAGGTTGGGTACAGAGGCAGATGGGATGCTATTGCTAGACTGAACATTTTTGTGCCCCTGTAATTTGGGAAAGTGGACCATCCTTGTTTAAAGGGCCAGGGATGTGGTAGATATAATTCATTGTGGTCTCCGTTACTAGAATACTCATTCTGAACCTCATTGCTTATCCCACCTAGTCTATTACTTGATACTTGACTAGGTTATTAGATTACATTTCAAATATTGACAAATCTACAAACATCATCAAGTCCTCAACATGGGCCTCTCTAAGTTCTGCCATATAACTATATTTCTGCCCAAGTTTTAGGAGTACTGTGATAATGATGGGGATAATATATGCTGAGCTAGTAAGGGATATCTGTGTGTGTGTGTGTGTGTGTGTGTGTGTGTGTGTGTGTGGTGTGAGAAAAGGGAAAGAACTCTGAGTAGCATGGCTTTTTATATTCTTTTATATTTTCCTAAATCAGTACATGATGAAGGGGGAGGTAAAGGGAAAAGAGGGGAGAAAAATGGAGTTTGAAGGAAATGAAATCTTATACTCACTTTTTGGATGCAAACCGGAAGTTGAGGACCCTTAGTTAGTGTAATGGACGACTGAACCCAGAGTCAGGGAGGCAGGCATAGGCAGGCAGATATGCATACCAAAAAAAAAAAAAGAAAAAAAGAAAAAAAATTGGCACAGTGCTATGGACTTATGGTAAGCCTAAAGATAAGTCTAAAATAATGTACCAGCTGTCATCAGGGAATTCCCATGTACATTCCAAGATTTTCATCAGAAACAGTGTTCTGGAAACTACCATGGCTGCTACACAACAGTGTCCAGTATTTGACTAAAAATAGTGAACATTTATTGATGTTTACTCTGCCAGGTCCTATGCTAAGTATCTTATCTGTTTAATCTTCCCAATGAGACTGTGTAGTCTAGATAGGATTTTTATCCCCGGGGTCCAGAGTTGTTAAATAGCTTGCCCAAAGTCATGCTAGTAATGGAGTTGCTGGGATTCAAAGCCAAGCCATCTGAGCCTAGAGCCACGGTGTACCCATTCGGTTATGCTGCTTTCTCAGTCAAGCAAGAAAGAAGACTCCCTCATACCTTCAGGAGTCTGATGTCTGAGTTAGTGATAGTGTAGCATCATAGTCCAAACCAATATGAAAAACAAAACAAAACACAAAAAACCTTTACTACAATAATGTCATCTGATTTCTTTCAGACCTTTAAGACAGTTCCCCCATAGAGAGCATATTCCAGTTCTCTCGGCATTTTTTAATTTATGAGTAAATGACCAAAATGGGATAGAGAAATGGGAGTTTTTTTTAAAAAAATATATTTCATTGATTTTTTACAGAGAGGAAGGGAGAGAGAGAGAGAGTTAGAAACATCGATGAGAGAGAAACATCGATCAGCTGCCTCCTGCACATCTCCTACTGGGGATGTGCCCGCAACCCAGGTACATGCCCTTGACCAGAATCGAACCTGGGATCTTTCAGTCCACAGGCCGATGCTCTATCCACTGAGCCAAACCGGTTTCGGCGAGAAATGGGAGTTTTTATTTATTTATTTTAAAATATATTTTTATTGATTTTAGAGAGGAAGGGAGAGGGAGTGAGAGATAGAAACATCAATAATGAGAGAGAATCATTGATTGGCTGCCTCCTGCATGCCCCCTACTGGGGATTGAGCTGGAAACCCAGGCATGTGCCCTTGACTGGAATCGAACCCAGGACCCATCAGTCTGCAGGTCGACGCTCTATCCACTGAGCCAAATCAGCAAGGGCAAGAAATGGGAGTTTTTAAAGTTTTTTTAAAACCCCATATATATTACTAGAGGCCCGGTGCATGAATTTATGCATGGGTGGGGTCCCTTGGCCTGGCCGGCGATTGGGGCCCATCGGGACTGTCTTGCCCAGTCCCGATTGGGGCTGGCCGGCTGGGGGGGGGGTGTGGGGGGAGGGAATTGCAGGAGGTTGGCTGGCCTGGGGGTCGGGGGGGGCAAAGGGGGAGGCACCACAGGAGGTTGGCTGTGGGAGAAGACTGACCACCAGGGGGCAGCTCCTGCATTGAGCATCTGCCCCCTGGTGGTCAGTGCACGTCATAGCAACTGGTCGACCGGTTGACCAGTTGTTTGGTTGTTTGGTCACTTAGGCTTTTATATATATAGATGGAAAATGTTAAACATACCCAAATGTAGAAAGAATAACATAATAAGCCCCCATGTTCAATGACAGGTGAAGCTCTATGTAACACATTGAGGTTAGATAGTTTTCAAGACCAGTCTTGTTTCATCTGTGACCTACCCATTTCCCTTCTTTCTCTGGAAGAGTTTGAAGCAATTCTTAGACACATCTAATTAGGTCTATAAATATCTCAGCATACATCTCTAGGAGGTAAGAATTTGTAAATTTATAATACACAATATAATCACAATTCCAGTATTTTATTAGTTTACTTTCAACATTATTTTGTATTGGTTTCAGAATAGTGGTTAGACAATCATTTACTTTACAATTTGTTCCCCCCAATGTTGCCAGTACGCACCTGGGACCATACATGTTATAGCATTATTATTGACTCTATTTCTTATGCTGTACTAAATTTACATCCTGGTGACTATTCTGTAACTGCCAATTTGTACTTCTGAATCCCTTCACCTCTTTCACCCAGCCCCCACCCCCCTTCTATACTATTCCAATGTAAAATAATCCTTAAATATCCAGTGATCATATTTTCCTGATTATTTATCTTTTTCTTTTTTTAAAATATAAATCAACATTTAAATAAGGTCCATATTGCAGTTGGTTGCTGTCTTTTATTTTCCTAATCCACAGATTGTTCTCTCTCTTTTTTATTTCCTTGCAATTTATTTTCTGAAAAAAACTGGTGGTCTGGCCTGCATTTTCCCATTGAAATATGGAGACAAATGTCTGTGAAAGATAAAAAGGGGAGGAACAGATTCAGAGGGATACCTTTAGACTGTGATGACACCTGTGTGTGTGTTTGGGGGGGGTGGGGTGAAGCAGACAGGGGTGGGGAAAGCCTCAGTAGAGGATACTTATCTGATAAATTCTTTGCTTATCTATGTTGAGAGTTTGAGAGAAAAGACTGCCCCTTAGGAGTCTTGCCTTGGAAAAGAAATGGCCAAATCTCAGCAATTTCCAGTCATGGGCTATGGAATGCTCAAATTGTCCCAACTCTAGATTTTTGGACCAATGGGAACCCCTTCAAGTTGACTTCTCTGAGTCCTTTGACCTTCTCTCAGCCATCTCTGATAGCTTTCTTTCATGAATGGTAAGATATTCCAGGCTCATCTTGAACATTTCATGCCTGAGATGTGGCATTAACACCATCATCAAGGAAGCCTAGTTCCTTTTATTGGGTAGTGGTGTTTAGAGACCACAATTTGAGCACCAAGTGTGCTCATTGCTAATACTTCCTTTATATGGTCTTGTTTCTATTTTTTCTAAACAGAAAATGTATGATAGAATTATGCTGACTTCCAGTTCAGGTTCAAGACTAAGAGGTTTTTTACTTTCTCTCCTTTCTCCTAACCTTAAAAATCCCTAACTGTTGCTGTATCCTTCAATACATGTACATCAGAGTACACATCACAGAATAACAATCAGCAGTATAATTACGGAAAGCCATTTAAGATCATTCTGTATTTTTGGTTGTTGCTCATAGAGTATGTACCACTTTAAGTATATGCCATGTGTAGTCAAGTAATGTGTTTTAAAGATACTTGGAATCATTCTCATTTGTGATGTTATACCTCTAACTCAATGCGCAGAATTATTTGTTTCATTTTGGTTTGGGGCATGGCTTTTAAAAAATCTAATTTTCCTCTGTGTATAACACATCCAACAGCAACTTGGGCTTACTCCTCATGGGTGGCGGAATACTATGGCCTTCCTGTGACATTACGCCCTATACATAAAAAAAAAAGGATATATATATATATATATATATATATATATATCTCCTATCTAATAATAGACAAACATGGTAATTAACCGTACCTCCAAAACACGTCCCATTGGCTAATCAGGGTGATATGCAAATTAACTGCCAACCAAGATGGCGGCCGGCAGCCAGGCAGCTGAAGGGAACAGGAGGCTTGCTTGCTCCAGTGATGGAGGAAGGCAAGGTTCCCCGCCTGCCGCCACCCAGCTCTGTGCTGCACTCTAAGCAACTATGTTGCAATTATAGAAGCTAAACAATCCCCAGAAACCTGCTTTCAGCCAGCCGGGCCTCAGAGCTGGAGTTGCAACAGTGCTTCAATTATAGAAGCTAAACAAAGCCCAGATACCTGCTTTCAGCAGTGGAGGCCTCAGAGCTAGAGCCAAGCCTCAGAGCTAAAGCCAGCTCTCAGTTCCAGTGACAGCCATAGAAGGTAAATAAATCCCAGGATTAAAAAAATAAAATAAAATAAAAGGAGAGGTTGGGAGCTTCAGTCACCCGCCAGCCTGAAAACGGCCCTCAGCCCCTCACCCAGACTGGCCAGGCACCCCAGTGGGGACCCCCACCCCGAAGGGGGTGTGACCAGCTGCAAACAGCCATCAGCCCCTCATCCAGGCTGGCCAGGCACCCAAGCGGGACCCCCCACCCTGATCTGGGACACCCTTCAGGGCAAACCAGCCTGCCCCCACCCGTGCACCAGGCCTCTATCCTATATAGTAACAGGGTAATATGCAAACTGACCCTAACAGCAGAAGGACTGGGAATGACTGGCCACTATGATACACACTGACCACCAGGGGGCAGACGCTCAATGCAGGAGCTGCCCTCTGGTGGTCAGGGTGCTCTCACATGGGAGGAGCTCTGCTCAGCCACAAGCCAGGCTGATGGCTGCCAGTACAGTGGTGGTGGTGGGAGCCTCTCCCGCCTCCTCAGCAGCGTTAAGGATGTCCGACTGCAGTTTAGGCCTGCTCCCCGCTGGCAAGTGGACATCCCCTGAGGGCTCCTGGGCTGCCAGAGGGATGTCTGATTGCCATCTTAGGCCCAATCCCCTGGGGAGTGGGCCTAAGCCAGCAGGTGGTCATCCCCTGAGGGGTCCCAGACTGTGAGAGGGCACAGACTGGGCTGAGGGACCCTCCCTCCTCTGCCCCCCCCTCCCCCGCCAGTGCACACATTTTTGTGCACCGGGCCTCTAGTATATGTATATAAAAAAATCTAATTGTGTTCTGTAATTATGTAAAATGTTTATATGGTTCCAAAGTTAAATCCACTAAGCAAGCCCTATTATGAGAAGTATAACTTATCTGTGTTTCTTCTACCATTTTTCTTTCTCCCTGTTACAGGTAAGATTCTTTTTTCAAGTTTTTGTTTTATTCTTTTATTTTTTAAATATAAGCAAATATGTACATATATTCTTGTCCTTACTCCACCTGTATCCACTTTCTTAAATGCATGTGGGTTTTGAAGAATGATTGGAGTTGGCTACAAGAAGGAGTAAGAAAACATATCCAGAAAAAATAATATTTTAGAAAAAAAACAAAAACCTCAGGAGAGAATGCTTTGACCTATTTGGAAAATACTAGTAAGACCATAGTCTGTAGTGGACATTAGTGGGGGGAGATGACAGTGCTTTGTGATGAGTTAATAGTTTGTATAAGGCTTTGAATATCATATTGGGAAGTTGGTGTCTTAACCTGAGGGTTGAGTAGGGGGTGGCAAAATCCAAGTGCCAGAAGAAATCAAGTTTTTGTTTTCTAAAGTAAGTGAGTTCGGGTTTTAGAAAGGCAATCGTGGGGGCAGGGTGGATTTTAAAAGGGCTCTACATTGCGTAGCCCCTTTCAGTGACCCACGTATCAAAGGACCCAGGAGGCAGTGTGTATGTAGCAGGGAGAATGGAGTGGTGAGTCTAGATGAAGGAATATTGTCAAAGAATTTGAAGGATGTGGGGCTTGAGAGAAAGGAAAGAAACAATGCGATGCTGAGATTTTTAGCTCAGACAATGAAATGGATAGTGGACACTCTTAAAGTTAATTCTCAGATCTGCAAAATGAGAAGCATTTTACTTGAAATGTATTCTACAAAGCATCAAATATGCCAGTGGCTAGCAAAATGTCCAAACAGAAGGGAAATTGACAGGTTGAAAAATGCATAAGCTGGAGAAATCTCTCCTGGATTGTAAAGTGAACCCTATCAATGTAAGATCTATGTTTCCATGGGCCTCAGGCTCCCTCTTCTGTGTCTGGTTTCTTTTAGGTTGAGACCACTTAAAAAAAAGTTTAAATCTATTTTCAGAGAGATTAGTCAGTAAATATTGGTAAATAAATTTCTTTGTACAGCCATAATATTTAGGTATTATTAAAATATAAAGTCAGTGAAATAATTTAAAGTGTCAGTTTTTATATGTAGAAAAACTTTATATATGATTTTAAACTAAAAAAATCATTTAGAATATAAAATCCCTTTGCTGTTATTTTTTTGTCTAATACAAATAATGTTTTCCAAATCAAAATTTTATGTTTAGTAAAGGTTACAAACACATAATTCAAAGTACTTTCTAGTGTCCATCTGTGCAGAAAGCATAGGATCAATAAAACTGAGCAGCTGTTAGGATGTATTAGTTTCCTTATATTTTAGGCATGTTTTCATGTATTGAAAGTGTAAAGTGAAGACAGTATATGTTTTGTTGTGGTTTTTCATTATACAGATGAGAACTTTCAGTGAAGATCTTGGTGAATATAACATACTTTTAAAGTCCCATTCATAGCATACTTATTTTAGGTAATATTTCCTTTAAATGCTCAGAGTAAACTAAACATTGTAGATAACGTTCTTTTGTCATATAATTTGATTTATAATAAGCTCTTATTTTTAAAGTAGAAACAAATTTTTCTCTAGAAGTTGCATTTTTGTTTATTAGAATTAACTTTTTTCACACTTGGGGGAAAATATGTGTTGGTATCCTAGCTTCTAGCACTTTCCAGTTTGAATGTCTTACACTGGGACCACACCTACTCTGTGTTGGGCTTCATGCCATGGAAGGTTTCTGGGTGAACCTACTTTTACTCAAATCTGCATGAAAAATATGTGCCTTAACATGCAAAGTGGTCTTTCAAATTGAACTTTATCCTAGAATATAAGGTAAGTCCCAACAATTAGTTTGGAAAGCTGTGGGATGTGTTTTGGCTTTGACTTTTCAAAAACCTTCAGCCAATAACATTTAATTAGCATCAGTTGTGTACATGGTGTACTTTGGGGTGATATGACGAGTTCCAAATATTCTAGAAGATCTCAGACTTCTGTGGTTGAAACTGAAAATGCACTTACTAAACTATGAGCTGCTTTACATTAACATAATGATTCAGTTACCTATTGCTTAACTACTGCGTATGGGACACCCAGTTGAAGCTGTTGATTTTGAAAGTGAAGAATTCTTTTTTTAAAAAATATATCATTATTATTGAACATATTACAAATGCCCTCTTTTATTTCTGCCCCCTCCTCCCCCCCCCCCCCACCGTTAACCCCCATCCACCCTGCTCCTGCCCTTAAACTCACCAAGTAACCAAGTATTATTGTTAGCTTTGAAAATAACAACTATCTTCACCGTCATTCTTGGGTAGACTGAAGAAATCAGAAAACTCACCTTGAAGGCCTCTATAAACACTTCAGTATTCTTATTGGTTAATATTCTGCCTTCATATGAGTATCAGTAAAATCAGTTAAACACAAACTCTGATTATTCAACATACTATCATGTTCACTTTACTGCTAAACAATATTATGCCCTCTATATAATATTCTAATTTCATTTTTTCACCTTAATAAAAGCACTGGTCATTACTACTGCCACCGATGCTCATTTGTCCGCACATACTGTTGCAACATAATGTGTTGTGCATTTGATACGGATATTCCCATATTGCCATAAGGAGCTGCTATTATTTTAGACACCAACTGATTCCATGATAGTGTCAGATTTCTTTAACATATGCTTATGTTTTTGTACAAATGACCCTGAGAAACATCTGCTGGTTTTGTGGTGGTATCTACTGTTTCTTTTTTAGAATTTGACCTGCCAGTCGCTTTTTAATGTGAATATACAGTATTTCATTAGGTAGGCTCACTTACGGGTTTCCATGCCATTGATATTAATTAACAATTTGAGTTAGCCTAATGGCATAATTCAGAAATTGAAGCTGCCTGTACACATTATTTTAAACATAGCTTTAATTTTTTAGTGATTGATACTTTAAAATAGAATAGTGCCCTTTTAATGGATCCTTTAGGATCTAAAAAGACAGGTCCAAAATTGCTTTCTAATGGCTCTGAATTTACTCATTGAATTTTACAGAAGTGTGTAGGAGTCGTGGTATATTGTTGGTTAGTTCATAACCTGTGCTAGTCCTTCTTAGTATCTTTGATGAGAGCATAAAGGCTGACAAAGGAAAAGGAAGTGAAGTTTCTATAAAGTTGTGAAATCTTTGCTCCAGGAGACTGGGAAGCATCTAGAGAGCTAAGCCTGGTTTGATGGACGGACAGCCCTTTTACAGGCTTTGTTATGACCTTGCCTAAAAAGCAGGGATCACAGATTTCCTTGTCTGGCATTTTCTTTTCTGCTTTCCTCCTTGTTTGCTCTATTTTTAAAGACAGCCATTTATTCAAAGGAAGCATTTGAGGTACTTAAACCTGAAACATCAACAAAATGAAGAACAAACAAAACTTTCTTTGAATAGCAATACTTGTCCTTGCTTTCCAGTGGAAAATGTATAGATTCTTTCCAGTTCCCTTTATTTTTCTAGAGGACATTATCATAAAATTTTTATTACCTACACACCATACCAAATCTAAATCCAATAAAGTAAATACTGTACATGAAAGCTATAGTCCTTAATCACAGTGTGTACCTGTGTTGTTAAGATAGTAACTAGAACATCTCGCCTCTGTGTCCTGCTCATCTGCCTTCCGTACACCAGCTGCGGGACTCCTTCCGACTCAAGCATGTCATCATGCACATCTTTGTGCTCGCTCAGCTGCCCTTGCTGCTCTTACTCTCCCTCCGTCCCTTGGGTGACTGATGTCATTAGGACAACCTTCTGTCTCCCACTTGTCATCACTTGGCTGAAACTGAGCGAGGTCCTTGCCAGTCACCTTAGGGTGCTGGATCTGCTGTGGTCCAGCTTTGGCCCTGGTGAGATCTGTGTCCCTTCCGCGCCAACACTCAATTCTGTGAGGGGTGACAGGATTATTGAAAGCTTTATTTTCAGTGATACAACCCAAGCATGGCTGTGCTGAGTGCCTAAGTAGCTTCCCTTTCGGCCTGAAATAGGAGAGGTAGGTGCCTCAGTGTCCCTTGAGAAAGAGGGATTTCCCTCAGCCTTCTGGGCTCAACACTCAACCATTTAAGTGGGCAGGCTGTTGGATCCAAAGGGGAATGTAATTCCCCCCCGAGTTGTGCTTTAGTTTCTCCCTCTGTGTCTGAGGATGAGTAGGACCAACTAAGGGAAGTCCCCAATGACTTTTCTTGTCTCTTGTAGAACAGGCCATTTACTTTCAGTCATAGCTTACACCCCTCTTGTTCCTCCTACCCTGTCTGTCCATGGCACTGGAGAAACCATAGGGATGGGGAGGATGTTCTTATAAAATGACTTTCAGGTCCTGGGTATAGCTAGAGTCATGTTGAAGTATAAACAATTGAGCAGTTTTCATTTGAATACTTAGTGCTTCCTGTACTTTTTGTTATTAGTTTTTAATACAGGGAATTTTGTCTGTATTATCATGGTGGGGAGAGGTAGGGAACAGAATGAACTACATTTCCATTAACTTTGTGTGGTGTCTAGTATGATATCATGAACAGGTGGGCCCATAATTGTTTATTCGATGCTCTTTTTAAGAAGTTAATTATATCATGAAGAATAACAAAATTAATTTGTTGAAACATTCTTTAGGAAATCTTGCATGCACGTTCACTAGAGAAACTTGGGGTTTATCCCTTAAAGGACAAGGCTCTGTCTTATTTTTAATAAGATAACACTCTTTATAATTAAAACAAAATCCCAGTGTTAAGGGATTACTGTTTTAAATAATTGGAGTTATTTCCCTTGTTTCCCTGATCTCTATATATGAGAATAAATCTAATGGTGTCTTAGGATAATACATATTTCCAGATTAAATAGTTCTGTTAACCACTGCATTTCAATAATGCATCTCAAAGTTTTTGGATGATAACATAGAAAAAATGCAAGGTCAAGACCTTACTTTATTTATTATTAAATTTATCTTTATTGTTGAAAATATTACAGATGTTCCCCTTTTTTTCTTCTTTTTTCCATTGACCACCCTCCACCCCACACCTGCCCCTCCAAGGCCTTCACCACCCTGTAGTCTGTATCCTTGGTCTATGCATATATGCATATAAGTTTCCTAGGTAATTTTGCACTCCCCCTGCCCCCCCCCCTCCGCCCTCATCCCTCTTAGATTCATCAGTCTGTTCCATGCTTCTCTGTCTTTCCCTCTATTTAGTTTATTTTGTTCATTAGATTCCACATCTGAGTGAGATCATGTGATACTTATCTTTCTCTCTCTCTGACTGGCTTATTTTGTTTAGCATAATACTCTCCAGGTCCCTTACTTTAGATTTGGGACAGGCAAAAGTACAGAAACAGGTTAAGAACAATAGAACCTGTGGAAACATTCTTTTTCAGTGATGGCTTGATCTTCGCAATACATTATTCAAAAATATAAATTCATTATTTTCATTATTTTATTTAACCCTACCCTCAAATACTATATTTAGAACTACATATTTTTCATTTCAGATAAATGCTTTCCTGAAATACTATTTTAGTGTCTGAAGATAATTTAGTTTAAAAAATGGTTAGGGTTAAAACGTTGGGCGGGGGCGGGGGGTGGGGGTGGGGGTGGGGGGAGAAGAGAAGCGAATACAAATGTCCTGCATATTGTTACTTTTAGGAAAAATTACCAGAATAAGCTTTGTTCCCCCTTCTTCTCTTTTTTGTCCCCATACTCCCAGGCCTTTTCTGAGCCTCCTAAATCATGTGTGAGCCCTGGAGAGGACAGCATTAGGGTAAGTGGTAAGAAGAGGGAGTGTTTTGCTTGGGGCCAAGTTTTTCTCCATATGGGACCTTTTTAA
Source organism: Myotis daubentonii (assembly GCF_963259705.1). Taxonomy (NCBI): domain Eukaryota; kingdom Metazoa; phylum Chordata; class Mammalia; order Chiroptera; family Vespertilionidae; genus Myotis; species Myotis daubentonii. Next base: position 38,810,413 of record NC_081846.1, read on the forward strand.
AACCCTCCCTTCAGCTCCTTAAATCAGAACTTGAGCTCCCAGGGAGCAGCATTAGCAGTGGGCAGGGGGGTGAGGGGTGGAGGTAGATGAAGGGCTGTTTTTCTACTTGGTCCCTCCTGGGCTTTTCAAACGGATCTGTTTCTCCACTTAATCCGGGATCAGTCTTGACCCTTTTTTCTGGGCGTAGCTGTACTGGGTCCTCCTGGGTTTGGAAGTTCAAGGAGGCACAGTTTCTAGTTCCAGTACAGACCTTTTTTAAAAACCATGCTTTTGTCCAATTTGAGAGAGAGAGAGAGGAAGGGAGAGGAATAGAGTTATAGAAACATTGATGAGACAGAAACACCATCGATTGGCTGCGTCCTGCATGCTCTGACTGGGAATGGAACCATGATCCCTTGGTTCCTGAGTCGACGCTCAACCACTGAACCACACCGGCTGGGCCCAGTACAGACTTTTAAAGAACCAGGGGCACAGAAATATGAAGGACTTTTGAGAGAGGCTCTGTTTGATCTTGCAGGAAGGCAACATGAGAAATATTGTAAATGCTACTTTCAAATCTTACACAAGTTTCTCAGTGACCTTCATCTGCCCTCTCTGGGCCTGATGGCATCCCTTGCTGTCTTGATTCATCCCTAAAATAATTGTCCTCCAAATATAACTCTAGAATTCAAATTAGTAATAAGCCAAGTGATTATTTAGCGTTCTTCTCCTTTTGGTGTTAAATATTCTTCAGCGCTCCCAATGGGAGATATTGGAACATAGAAGGGGGAAAAGGGGAATGATCAGTTTCTTTGTTTGCCATATTTTGCTTGGTCTGGTGATAAGACAGGTCACCCAATATAGGAAATTCAGCGATTCTAAAGAAATGAAAAATTAAGGCAAGTTAAGGAAATATGGTGCATTAATCTGCTAGGCTACCATCACAAAACACCACAGACTGGGTGGCTTAGACAGACATGCACTTATTTTCCCACAGTTCCGGGGGCGGGGAGTCCAAGGTCAAGGTGCTCTCGGAGTGAGTTACTGGCGCAGTCTCTCTCCCTTGGCCTGCAGACGTCCAGCGTCTCCCTATGTCTGCGCACAGCCTTTCCTCTGTGCACGCACGGGGAGAGAGAGGTCTCTGGTATCTTCCTTTTGTTATAAGGACACCAGTCCTATCAGATTAGGGCACCACCCCTATAAGTGAATTGAACCTCAATTACTCTTTAGAGGTCCTATCTTCAAATACAGTCACAATTCAACGTATAAATTTTGGGGGGACGTAATGCAGTCATAGGGGGTGGATTTACTATAGTTCTCCTTAGGCTAAACTTTTCCAAGCCCGAAAAAGAGTTTGATCCTCTTTCTCCCAAATTTTTGTTAACAGTGAGGTGAGGTGTTTTTTTGTTTGATTCTCTTTTATTTATTTATTTTTTCAATGTGAAGGTAACCATATATTAACACTGAGATGTAAGAATTGTTAGGAGTCAAGTGAGCTAATTAAAGTTGTTTGAGGAGATGGGTTATTTTTTCACATATTAAGTGAACTTGGGTAATCTAATCAGGCTAAATGCCACCCAAACAGCAATCTTTTAGTTATGTAATAGCAGCAATAGTGGTTCTGAAAGATGGTGAGATACACTTGAATATCACTAACACTGTCATGAGTTTGCTTGTCCTCGTAAAGTATTATGAAAGCATGATGAACTCATAACTTGAGGGTTTTTTTTGGGTCTATGATTACTAATGTTTGGTAAGAGATGACCATGTCTGATTATTTCTCCCAGGTATTAAGGGATTATTTCAGGTTTTGGTACTAAAATCAGTGTTCACTTATCTTCATATATTCCTGGTGTACCTTGCCAATAAATAGTTATCTTGTCCATATTGGGATGCTCTTAGGACTCTCAGATTACTGGGGCAGCCTTAAAAGATCATGCAGAGAAGTAATTTGGGTCAATATTGCTCTGCTTTTTTCAAGTCTGAACAATTCACTTTTATGGCACAATCAAAATACTGACCTACATTTAAAAGTGCAACACTGCCCTATCTGTTATATAAATCCACTGTGCTATAAAAGGTGAAATACAGAAAAGAGGTCTCTAGTATTATTTTCTCTGATGACCTTGATTATTGGTTGCTTTCTTTCTTTTTTTGGTTACATGGTCTACTTCTGAGAGATAACTGAAGTAGAAAGGTCACTAAGATTGCCATATGCAATCAGAGTAAAATAATTCTCAAGATTACAAAGTAATGATATTGAAAAATATAATGACTTAAAATTTATCTAAATAAGGACTGAAATGCGTTAATTCTATTTAGAAATACAGGGGTAGGAAAAAGTGGGCTTATAGTTGTTTATGTGGAAAATAATACAATAATTAAATAATAATACAAGAATAAACTCTGTTTTGTGTTGTACTCACAACTGTAAACTTACTTTTGCCCATCCCATATTTATAATAGAATTAGCTCTAACTTTTGATGAATGCTGATTTAAAAATTTTCCGAGTATTTAAGCCTTTAATACTTCAGTCATTCTTCCTGAAGTCGACATAGAAGCCTGTTCTTACGTTGGTTTGGTAAGGCTCTGAACATGCAAAGCAACAGATGTTATACCCAGCATAATTATATGTATCCTGGAAACACATCTTTATAGCGTAGGATTGGTTCTTGGGAAAACAAAAATTTGGCAAACAAAGGGCATTAAGTTGCTGATCTCAGCAGTAATTACCTGGAATAGATTATAATAATCTTGTGTACGTGGTAACTGCATTTATGTATTGGAAGAATAATGTGATTCTAAAATACATTAAAAGGAAAGTGAACTTATATAAATGTTATCTCATCAATCCCGTTAAAAGCAAAAAATGCCCTCAATTTTACTTTTTGGGAAAGTTACTTCAATAACTTTTTGAAGAAGTTTTCCAGGACTCTAGATCCTGATATATTGAGACCAAAGCTTTTTTATTTTTTAAATATATTTTATTGATTTTTTACAGAGAGGAAGGGAGAGAGATAGAGAGTTAGAAACATCGATGAGAGAAACATCGATCAGCCGCCTCCTGCACATCTCCCACTGGGGATGTGCCCGCAACCCAGGTACATGCCCTTGACCGGAATCGAACCCGGGACCCTTCAGTCCACAGGCCGACACTCTATCCACTGAGCCAAACCGGTTTTGGGCGAGACCAAAGCTTTTAATCATGTCTTTGTAGTTTACTGCTTTTGTTTTTGTTGTTATTCCCACTAGAAATAGAGCATTTTAAACAAATGAACTGATCCCCAATCTTTAGCATCCACATAACTGTTGGAAACAAATCGGCACTGTGAGCACCATGCTTACCTGTATTAACACTACTAAAGCCATGGTTTCTGTAATTCTGATCTCCTCTTCATGGGCATCTTAAAGCACCCTTTCTCCCTTGCCTCCATAGGTGAAGCAAAGCAGAGCTACTTAGGTCCATGTCATGGGAGGTCTGGAATGATCTGGAGCTCAGTTTGAGAACCACTGCATAAACCATTTCTTAAAAAGGTAGCAACAAAGTTGTGAGGATTTAACAAAAACTTCTGAAGTTGATGGTGTTAATTGTTCGAGTCTTGAAGCTTTTTGAATAAGAGTTTGTTCATAGTCATTGTCTAAATAGCCAGTTAGCATTAAGAACATCTAAAGATAGAGTTGTTAACATATTTTTTTCACAAAAAAGATTTTTTAAAAATATATATTTTATTGATTTTTTACAGAGAGGAAGGGAGAGAGATAGAGAGTTAGAAACATTGATGGGAGAGAAACATCGATCAGCCGCCTCCTGCACATCTCCTACTGGGGATGTGCCCGCAACCCAGGAACATGCCCTTGCCCGGAATCGAACCTGGGACCTTTCAGTCCGCAGGCCAACGCTTTATCCATTGAGCCAAACCGGTTTCGGCACAAAAAAGATTTTTGAACACAAAAGAAACCTTCAGGATAAGACATTATACTTTAAAAATATCCTGAAGTAATTGTGCTATGGGTTTTATTTTGTGTATCTTAGATGATTGGCATGTATTTGTTGTTTCTGATGATCTTCTAGACATGCCATCTCCTCGTCTTGACTTCTTAGCAACTACTTTACTTGTAACGTGTTGCTATGGTACAGTTTTCACATTTGTTGAGAAGCTGAACAAGGAAAATGGCATATTTCAGGGCTGGTGCGCTCTCACAGTATCTAATGTTTCAGTACTCAGGGTGCTGATGTATGCGGTGTTTCCTTCCCGTCGCAGAGGGTGCAAAGCCTTTTCTCCTCAGCACAGTCTACGTTTCTATAACAAAATCCAGGACCTAGAGAAAAACCACAAGATGAAACCAGGTGACTGTGATCACATTTCTGTTCCGTGCGGCATAATCATGGGTGTTTGTCAAAAACACCGTCATCCCATCCTGGGGTGGAATCGATGAAGAACTCTGCATGGTGAGTGGGGCACATAAACCCTTTCAGGATGAATACAAATAAACTTGATCTATTTCCCACAATATTGGGACAATACTAGTGCCTGATGAGGATCAATTTGAGGAGCAGTGGAACATGAGTCAACATTTGGTAATTTTTCCCTCTTTTATTTCTAATTTATTTTCCCATTACTTTGAATACTCTCTCAATTTCTACTTTTCTCCTCCTAACCCCGTCCATAAATTCTTTATAGACCCTTTGTGCCAAGGGAGGTTTACTAGTCTGCTTTGGAGAAGGCACTTAGGATGCCCCCTACTCACAGGAGCTACGTTTATAAATTTGAAACAAGGCCAGAACATTTCATATTCTCAGTGTAAGATAGAGGAATACACAAATTATTCCTGCCTATTACTGTCCTGTCACAAATACAGACTTTCTTGGTTTATCTGATTCAGGTCCTGGTGTGGTGACTGCAAATGATTTGTTGAAATTAGTTCAGATGACAATAATAATAGTGATAAATAATAACAACAATAATAAAACAATAACAACAATAGCACCTTGGATGTGCCTGAAACTTGGAAGCATCTTACATGTAAACTCACTGAATCTTCATAACAGTCCACAGAGGGAGGGCTCTTCATCATCTCAAAGGCTAAATAACTTCACCAAGGCCACACACGGAGTAACTTGGGCAAGGTCACACAGTCACTTCTCTTCCTACGCAGGTAGGAAGAGGCTGAGCCTGGATTTTAACCTCTTTCATAGGAGGACATGCCTTTAATCACTAATCTCTGTTGCTTCTCTCTCTCTCTCTCTCTCTCTCTCTCTCTATATATATATATATATGTATATATATGTATGTATATATATATATACATACATACACATATATATACACATACATACATACACACACACTAGAGGCCCGATGCATGAAGTTCATGCAAGAGTAAGCCCTCGCAGCCCCGGCTTCGTCCGGACGGTTGTTCCGCTGTCAGCTATTTTGTCAATTTGCATATTATGCTTTTATTATTATAGATTTTTTTATTTTTATTTATTTCAGAGAGGAAAGAAGAGGGAGAGAGAGAGAAACTTCAATGATGAGAGAGAATCATTGATTGCCTCCTGCACGCCCCCTACTGGAGATGGAGCCCACAATCTGGGCATGTGCCCTTGACAGGAATTGAACCTGGGTCGCTTCAGTGCGCAGGCTGACGCTCTATCCACGGAACCAAACAGAGGCATCTATTGCTTCTCTTTGATATCCTTTACTTAATAGAAACTTACATGCTGTTTTTAATCTGAGGTTTCAGGAAGACAGCAAAAGATAATCTGAAACATGAACCCATTCTATGGAATCTGTAGCATGGTCTCTCAAAGCCTAATTATGAAGTCTGTAATAATGCAATTGCAATTACAGGGTGGTGCTTTAGTCCCTCTGGTCTATAGAACAGAGGACAGGAGTGTGAGATTTAAAGTCTAGTGTTAGGTTGCAATTAAGGTTCCATCATTTAATCTGTACTTGATAAGCCTCCTCACCTCTCTGAGGATCTGTTTGGTCTTCTCTGAAATCGAGAAACAGGGTGCCTGTGTCCTTTAAGTCTACCATAACCTGGAGATAATTTATAGTTAAACAGATGGTATCTGATTTAGTGCCTAGCCTGACAGGCACTGGATCCTGATCTCCATTCCCTGTGTTTCTGTGCCACGCTATTTATAGTGAAAACTGGCTGCTTTCTCACAAGGCGGGTAGCACATTAATGGAGGGAGGTTCAACCTCTTCTAGTTTCTGGCTTCGAACACTAAGTACTATTGACCTTCAAATTTATATCTCTATTCCAGACCCCTGCTCAGAATTCTAGATTTAGAAATCTAACTAAGTAAAATATCAACTCAGAAGTCTAGTGGATGTCTCAAATGTATGTTCTAAAAACAAACTCCACATCCCCCCCAGCAGCCTCCACATATGCACTTCCTATAGACCTCCCCATCTCAGTACATGGGGGACTTCATCCTTCTAACTGCCCAAGCCAAACACACTTGGAAATCTGCTGGATTCCACTTTTTCACTCTACATCCAGTCTATCAACAAATCTTGTTGCCTCTTCCTTTAAAATACACCCCAAATTAAGCAACATCACTGCCACAGCCTTGGTAAGAGAAACCACTATTTCTCACCCATATCGTATTCGTTTCCATACAAGTCTAGTCCAGAGAATATCACTCTGTTTTCCATGGAGCACATAGAATGTTACTTTTAAACTATAGATCACGACCCTCTTCTACTTAAAAACTTCCAGTGACTTAACATCATATTCAGGTTAAAACCCAAAGTCTGTGCTGTAGTCTTTATACTTCCAACCTTCCTGTTCTCATGTCTGACCCCTCTCCTCCATTCTCACCTGCTCCAGCCACATCTCCTTGTTCCTTACCAAGTATGCTCTTGCCCTGGGGCCTTTATACTTACTGTTTTCTCTGCCTAGAAAGCCTTGGAACCGTCTGTGTTATAATTAGATATTGCCTGATTTTAGACAGTTAACACAGGACATATATTATGTAACATCCACAAGTGGCCTTACGTAATCAAACAGTCAAATTTCTGAATGAAACATTAAGAATATCCATGCTAAAGGGGATCAATAGAGCTTAAAATCTTACTGTCAATTCAGGCCCAGTTTTCCTACAATGTGAGGTCAGCTCACGTTTTGCTGTTAAATGATTTAAGAAAAACCGTACAGTTTTCAGAGCTTTGGGGTTTTGGAATCACAGATGGGAGACGCTGGACCTGTACCCACATGGCTTACACTTTCATTTATTTTTTCTGATCTTCATTCAATGACTATTTATTGGGTAGTCAGGCAAGATTTCTGTCTGTAAGGGTTCTCTGTGTAAAGTCTGGCATGTAAAAAGGGTTCAGCTTCCAGTTATCGAGAGAAGGAATGAAGCTCAAATCATTTCCACTCAAGTATGTGTTATTTTTAGAAGACAGTCTGATCAGTTGAAGAATAGTTAACTATTATTGAAAACAAAGTATCAAATGCATATTAGTATTTGGAATATTAGAAATATGCAATGGAAAACTCATTATCTGCTTTAATGCCTGGTAGCCTGCCTAACCGGTTGGAGTCTGTTTCATTGATCGGTTATTGATTTGGCATGTAACTGTAAGTTGAATATTAGTATAATTTGATCCTTTTCTGGTTGCCCTCTTTATTCAAGTATTTTCAAGCAATTGGTCAGGGATATTGCATCAATATTTCAATCTACTTAAAATTTTTAGTGCTCAGATCCATTTTAAGTAACACTTTAAAATTAATTGAAAGTTAAAGATAGTGAAAAACTTTTATAAACATCACCTGAAAATTTAACATTTACTTATATTCTTTACATAAAGGAACTTATTTCTCTCTAAAGAAAATGTGAGTAATAAAGTGCCATAATGATATTTGTCTTCATGTTGGTTGAACAGCCATAGCAGAAAGTTAGACATGAGTAGGAATTATTATTGCCACCTTTGGCAATGGTTCGCCAGCAAGAAGGATTTTGTGTACTCCAGAAATTAATCATTTTCTCTTCTGTTGAGCTTAGCATAATTGTATTTAAATTGCTAATCTGTTTTGAAGGCTACATAAATTGTTTAACATTTAAATTCAATCAAATTTATAATTAGCATAATATTTTCAGAACATTTGAACAATTAGATATAAGAAAATGAGAATGTGTTCTTATAGTTTTACTATATTGAAAAATTTGGCTCTTGATCTATAGACTGCAATCTTCAATCACGATTTTTTATTGCTTTTCTATCATTGACTAGATAGAGCAGATGTGATTTTATTTTTTAAATCACATTATGGGGACAGCTTTGTTGGGGTTTTATGGAAATGGCTTTATTTATTCTGGTCATGAGTGAGATTTCAGTTGTATAAGAAAAGCTATTTTACATGTAAGCAGTAATTACTTGCAGTTTTTAAACTTAGCAAACATGCTTTTAACTAGTCAGTGTTTTAGAAGGTCTTTATGTAGCCGATCACAATGGCTTATATTCAACAGTGCCATTAAATGAAATAAACATGGGCACCTCTCCTGACACAGAGGCACAGGTGGACATCTTGGTAGCAAGCTTCATGCGGTGTGACACATGGCACAACCCACCATGGGGCAGAGAGCATGCAGCTCCACCTAGGAGTCATTTTCTGGATACTTGCTGTAGATTTGTATTTTCCTGTGAAACAGCCATTATTGAAGACATTTGCATAGTATAATAGTTGTTCTGTTATTAGATGGTTATCATAATTTCTTAAAAATAGTCAAGACCTGCGTAGCACAACCAATTTAGAAGCCAAAGTTTCTGTACCCCAGCCCTTGCTACGTGCATAAATGGTATTTTTGACTCTGCCCTTTATAATGCTGGCACCCTGTGCATATTAGATGTAATCAGGGCTGAAGGGAAACTTGAATCCATCTGGAAGCAATAAACTTTTCTAAAAGACTGCACAGTGTTATTTAATCCTGTGACTTCTTACTGTGAGTGAAATTAAGGTTTGATGCAGTTGTGTCACATCATGTTGATATCAAATTTATCTCTCTGAAAAAAAAGCCCTGACAGTAACATTACAGCCCAGAGGAGAAGACGGCTTGCTGTAATCCTATAAGCTGTTTTGCTTTGATTACATGTTACATAGGGTAGCAAAAATATATAAAATGCTCCATCTAAAATTTTTAATTTTTTTAAAAATTTACATTATCAGGTAGTACTTTCTTACCTTTTCCTTTAACGTTGGCCTTTTATCATAGCACTAACTATCTTGTAAAACTGTAGAATGGTGAAAAACAAGGAGAAGAAACTGTTATTTTAAAACTTTTTAATTGGGAACACATGTGTGTAAATATCATATAGGTAGTATGCGGAGGTCAGAACATTGAGTTTATTTTCATGTCACACTCTTTGAATCAATTTAAGTCTTTTTCAGGAAAAAAATTAACATTCTCTAATTTCTACTCCAAAATGGCTTCAAAATTTTGTTTTACTTCTAATATGTAGTTGGAGGATCATATGTTGTGTGGATAGGAGCCTAAATGATATCAGCTGACCGGCATAACTTAGTGTTTGTGTGTGTTTGTTAAGACTTAATTGTTCCCTTACATTTTGCCTAAGTTCAATTGAAAATAATTTAGAAAGTTCAGAAATTTGACTACATTTTATAGGTAATTTTTCTTTCAAGTAATTTTTCCTTTTTAGTCAATTGGATTCACTTAGCTAGAGTTTTAGAAATATTTTTGTCAAGTATATGCTTTTAATGGTGGACATGAGATAAAGGGCTATATCTCCCATGTGCCTAGCATATTAAAAATAAACATGAACTTTGTCTTAAATGTTATTATGTTGGATTTTTTAATAAAACCATGATAAGCCATATTAAAATTTTTTATCACTTTTCTTTTGCCTCCACCAAGTCTAGGACTGTAAATCCTCATCAAATAAATACATAAAGGTTTACAAACATTTTTTAGAACATCTTGAATTATGTGTATTTGTTTTTAGTTTACTTTTGTATGTTCAGTATATATTGCTTCTGGCAATTTCTCTTTACCCTCCCCCACTCCCCCGCCTCTTCCCCCAGTGATTTCCTTGACCACAGGTGGCCTCCTCCAGCATCAGGAAGGTGGACTGGTGATTAGTTCAGATAACCTGGGGGTTGATGAGGTGAATCTTTTTCAGTTGGTTTCTGGATAGTGGATGGAATTCTGTTCCTAGCTACCACACTCCCTAAATGAACTTCCTTTTTGGTGCTAGGACTCATCTTCGTCAATTAAAGATTTCTACATCTTTAATCTCTCATGTAATGGTTCTGCTGCCTTTCAGTAACACAGATCTGCCTTTGGCCAAGGTGAAATACCCTGGACTTTGAGTAGTTATTCTGAATTTCTTTTTAGGAGCAAATAGTGACAGTCTTCAGGGGAAAATGGAATGAGAGTGGTATGAAAGTAAGCCTTTTAGTGTCCTTCAGGAGCAAAACTTCAGATTAACTGGAGGGTTGTGTGGCATCGTCACCGCGACTGCTGTTGTTAAGTCAAGGGGATCTGACGGACACAGGCGGGGCATTGGTTGGTAGTAGTGGTGGAGGTGAAAGCAAGGTCAGTGTGGCTATCTTTGAGGTCCTCAGAAGAAATGAGTGTCGGTGAGTCAGCTTGGACTGAGATGGAAGGGCCTGTATCTAGCAGGAATCCCGTGCCCACGCATTGTCCTTAGACGGTGGCAATAGAAGCCGTTATTGTGGCTTAGATCGAGTCCTATTTCCACAGCCCAGTAACTTTCTTACCTTTATGAAAATTGTTATATTAATAGGATAATTTTAATATATACACAGAAGTGCCTGGAATGTAGTAGGTGTTCAAATATGTTAAATGAAAGGACACCTTTGGGCTTACCCTCAACTATTACAGTCTTATCTTTCTCTAACCCTTTCCTTCCACCACCATTTTTGAAAACCATATTTAATTAGTATGGAAAAAATACATATGACCATAACAGATTTTCAAAGACTTAATGTCTTCTCCTTCTGGTACCTTAGGAACTTCTGATATCTGACTAAATCTCAGCTGAGCAGCACTGTGTTGTAGGAGTTGAGAGGAACTGGGAAATGAAGGATGTCTCTTGGAGGAGGGGCTTACCAGTGTTTGGACAGATGGTTAATGTTTGAAAAGATTGGAGTCAAAAAGGCTTTGCTGGGAATGAAGGAGCAAAGGTTCAGAGGTAGAAATGACATCGTATGGTTAAGATATTATCTGATTGATTGTAAATACAGTCAGCAACAAACTTTTATGGAAAGCCTAGCCTGTGTTTGAAGAATTGGGCTAAGTGCTGGGATACAGAGCTTAGAGATGAGGAAGATGAGGGAGATATTGTTGAACCAAATTGCTGAGAAACTAGAAAAAGACCAGTTACCATACCTTTGAGGTTCATGGGGGAATCTGTACAAAGATCATCTGGTATGCTGTATATGAACTATATATTACATATGAACTCATGTATATACCTGAACTAGTCATGCCAAAAATGACTAGGTTATAAGACTAAGAAGAATCAAATAAGGCCATATTTTCTGTCATCGTCATTCTCAGAGACTCCCCGTTTATTATTTTCCTGTGGAATTGGGATGGAAGTAGACTTAAAAAATGACAGAGGCAAATATATAGGTAGTAAAATCAGGAATAAATAGTCTCCACACAAGTAGCACATAGGGCCTTTGCTGAGGTGAAAATGGCATCGCATGATAAAGTCAGGCTATAGAATATGAATTTTGAAGTGTTTTTAATGTGTTGCAGATATAATAGGGACTTTAGATATAGATAGTCTCTAAAACATTAATGTAATAAAATCTTAGTTATTTGACACAAGGTGGTGAAAGATAAAATGCATGAATCATGCCACCTTCTGGCTGTGTTTTCTTAAGGTTATGCCTATCTCCACGAAGCTACCTACCACGGGTTCTCAAGCTTCTGGTCATGGGGACCCTTTATACTCTTAAATTATTAGAAACCGCAAAGAGCTTATGCTTATATAAGTTATAGTCATTAATATTTATTGTAGTAGAAATTAAGTAAACATTTAAAATACTAATTCATTAAAATAACAGTAATATTTTTACTGCATTTTAATATATTTTTATTAAAGTATTTTATAAAAACATCAAAGAAGCAATGCCACTTTACTATTTTTATATTTCTGTAAATCTTTATTTTTAAATATATTTTTATTGATTTCAGAGAGAGGAAAGGGGGGGGGAATAGAAACATGAATGATAAGAGAAAACCATTGATCAGCGGCCCCCTGCACACTCCCTACTGGGGATCGAGCCAGAAACCCGTGCGTGTGCCCTGACCAGGGATGGAACCATAACCTCCTGGTTGGAGGGTCGACATTCAGCCACTGAGCACACTGGCCAGGCTCTAACAGAAAATTTTTTAAAATTAAGATTTATCTCTTGAATAGAAGTCATACCTTTACCAGAAGACTTAATAGAAGACAGCTGAATTCTTAAGATTGTGTCTTCATTCAATCTGTTGTGAATATGTTCTTTGGTTAAAGTATATAAGGAAAATCCAGTTTCACACAGATGTGAGTTTAGGAAAATATTTTAATAATGTTTTCAGATAATTGTGGTTATCTTTCTTTGATACTACAACAAAACTTAAGTGCTCGTATCTTAAAGGTTAGTTACAATGCAGAATTAGAAGACTTACTACCTTTTGTAGTCTAGGTGAAAATTTATAGGCATGTCTTGCACTTTGAATGAATATTTTACTCATGCATGATTTTATAGCATCCTGCATTGGCTATTTGGAAAATCGGTGTACTGAGTTAAAAAGAGCTTCCAGGCATTGACACATTTCATTATACAATATTTAAAATATATCAAATACACTAATATCACTGCCAGTCTCATCAGAAAGTTCTTTAAGTATTGGGAATCTGTCAAGTTCATGTAGCAGACACAAATTTTTTAAATTCTAATTTTTGCTTTAAAGCTTGAATTTCATCATTGGCAACAAACATTGTCAGTTGTTTTTTCTTGTCTGACTAGCTGACTCTTCTCATTTCCCAGGAAATGTTTGCCAAATACTCGCATCTGAATACCATAGTCTGTTAGTTGATCTCTCAAATAAAAATGGTTTTCCACAAAAACTAGCTAGTTCAGCTGCAACTAAAATGGTGTAAGTGCTTTTCTTGGAGAGAACCATTCCTTTTTTATGTGGCATAAATTCTTTGTGCATATGTGCATATTTCCCACTTCATCACACATAATAAAATAAAAGGAAATATACTCAAGCCTAGAGATTTTTAAAAGTTAAAAAAATTAAAGTGTCAGAACTGTTCATCAAGAATAGGTAAGTGAAACTTTTTTTAAAAATTGAATTTGAGTTGATAAGGCAATAATTATTAGTAAAATTTGATGTCATTGCCTTTTTTCATACTTATACCAAGAGTTTTAACCACTATTACCTTTGCATCATTAGTGCAAATGCTAACATGGTGAAAAAAGAAAATATTCTGATAAAAATCAGTGTGACCCTGTATATCCTCTAAGACCACACACTGAGAATTGCTGATGAAGCTGTTTTGGTGTAAGTATTTAAATGATTGACTTAAGTTGCCAATTTCTCCTATTATTTGTCAGTATAAAACAACAGTATAAGTATACACAGACCTTTTATTAATGGTAGAAGTTTTCAGGGGAAAGCTGGTTTCTGAAAGCTCACTGAAATATCTGGAACATGAATAAGTAATATATCAAGAAAAAAGCTTTAGAACAGAAAATTGCCTATGATTGGAAGTCAGCTTAAATTCTCAATTATACTGTTTGTTAAAATAGATTTTATGTGGTATTTATGATTGGGCATAGACTTCATGATTTAAAATTGCTAATATCACTTTGTATCATGGGCATTAAATGTTGACTTGTATTACATGTTTATTGTCTACATTTCAAATCCTCAACCCAAAGAACAATATTTAAGTTCATTTTGGATTTCATGCGAAAAAATATATCTTCAAGTGCTTAAATTCTTAAGAGAAGTATCTAAGCTGTTTACACATGACTTAGTGGGGAAAAAAATTACAGATAGAAATTGATCATTGATTTTTTTAATTTGGTGTGATAAAATATAATTTTTTATTTTGAGTATTTAAGTATCAATTTCTCTCTGCTTCTTGATTTCTTTCTGTAAATGATAAATTTAAAGTTCCCTCTACTTCTTTTACTAGATAAAATACTTGTTCTTTTCACTATATGTATATATTTAGAAACTTAAACCTTTCTGCTAACAAATTCTATGTCATAATTCTTGAAGATAATAATGCATTGTGATAGTTTTTCAGTAAGCAACAGGAGCAGCCCTATTTGTTTAAACCCTAGTTTAACCTGATTATTAACAATTAAATTGTGTTTTTTCTTACAATTAAAGTGTATTCAAATTTATTGGTCCCTTGCTTCACAGATTTATCTCAGTATGTGGTGTATTCAAACAGAATTTTGTATTTTTAATTAGGGGATTAGATAAGTAATTCTGAAGAGCCAAAAAAAAAAAAATTGTTAGACATCACATTGCTTAACCATCTAATATACCGTGTGTGTATACACTGTGCTGTGGGAGTCATCTCTCAGGCAGGCTTGTTTTCCAGGCAGTGTTTGAAAGAGTGGACATGTGCAGAAACTGTGAGCACAATTAGCGCCAAGCAGATAAATCCAGCTCTAATCCTGTTTACGGTCTGCATCAGACAGATGTGCCAAGATTGATTTAGACAAGCCCTAGGCTTACAGTAATATTTTTATAAAGTTCCATTCACTGTTCTATTTTTGTTAAACCTTTGCTAAATATTCTTAAGTGTTGTTGGTTTTACTCTCCTTGTTAGCCACTGTAACCTACTTTAGGCCGGTTCTGCTTTGGTCTCATGGTGACAGGGTAACCTGCCAGGAGAGGTTATCTTTATTCCATGTAATTAAATTGACTTTTTCCCCCAAGAAAATACAACAATAGGAAGTGGGTGCTGAATTAAATAAATAGCATGATATCCAATAGATGTATACTTAAATCCCCTGCAAGAACAGATGGTCCCCAGTATCTCTGTAAGTAATGTGAGAGGACAGTTAATGTTCTGAAACAACTAGCTAGAACCAATACAATAGAAATGAACCCGTAGATTTCAAATAATAAAACACATACCACAATGCAAAATTATATATCATCTGTAAGGCTTTAATTCTTATAATCTCTAAGGAAAAGTGGCCATAGATGATTTCCATATTTTTATTTACTGTTATCAAGTGTCAATTTATGAATCAAGTTCTACTTTATATTTTTTTTACCAATTAAGGTATATTTTACATTAATATAAAATTAAAGTTATATTTAAAATACATGCCCCAAAATTATGTTTTTTATTTTTAACTCCTCTTTTAACATACTGCCTGCATGTGTTAAGTTGTACATGGAATTGTGGCTTTTGAGTACAATTATGAAAATATTTGTTTTGTGGCAGAAACTAGTTGTACTATAAGAGGTGGCTAAATTGGGGATCAGAGCAGCTATCTCACAGGTGAAGAATTAAGCAGAGATATAAAACCTACATTTTTGTCAGCATTTATAAATTTATAAATAAAATCATTTATAAATGAAAAGCAGTATTTTTCTGATTCACATGGAGAATAAAGTGAATCTAAGTCATTCTTAAGTTACTGCTACAAAGGGGTGTGTATAAGTGCTCAATTTATATAGACAGTAGTCTTCTCTCTTAATGTGGTTTCTTTCCCCTCCGCCCCCTTTAATCTTACGTCTCATAAATATTTGTGTATTCTAAGAGTAAGTGTTTTGGCATGGGGGTTGAGGAGAGAAACAATGACCTTCTTAGATTTTCAGTTTATCCTGTCAGATGATTTCCAGAACCTTCAACTTCACTGAGGGTTAGCCTGAGGGCTTCCCAAGGAGAAACCTGAGGACCTTTGGCCTGAGCTCTCTTTCAAGTCAAGGAAACCAAGGTCCTGCTGCCCCCCGGAGCCAGCTGGTCAGCTGCTCGGATCAGATGGTAGGAACTTCAAAAACCGAACAGAGACTAGAAAAGCACCACCTAATCTGACCGCGATTAAACAATAGCTAGACAGTTCCAAGCCTTCAAATGAAAACACTTTAAATTCAAGTTCACAGAATCGAACATACTTTACTCCTGAAGACCATATTCTAAATGAGAAAACAATTTTATCTAAAACTAATATTATGCATATCTTCACATGTTATAAAAGCTATATTGAAAGTCAAGTGAATCCCTTGATTAGAGAGAACTGGGCAGATTTACTCATGTAATGGAAATGATTAATGTTGCAGAAATAAATAATATACCAGAGTTTCTACACAGGAAGTTGGTAGCTGAGAGATGTATATAGCTCCCGAAGAACATTTGCCTATAGTTAGAAATTGGTAAAAAACTATTTTATTCATAAATACATTATCCTTTTTTTTTCTTTCAAGTAGAAACAAAATGTTTGTTCTAAATCTGTTTCTTCTTCTTGTCTCTTCTTGTCACACTGGCAAAGAGATCATTTATGTAAAAACTCCAAATTTGAATTTGTGGGCAAATGAGGAAAAAGAAATTGGAAGCCTGAGCAGGGAAAGCAGGAAATAACCTTTCAGAGAATTATGGAAATTTTCAGAATTATTTCTGGGAGCTCCTGGTTGCTGCAATCTAACCTTCCATCTCCTTGAAGGACACCTCAATACTACTCATTAATTGACACATATTTAAAAATTGATTTGAGAGAGAGAGAGAGAGAGAGAGAGAGTGAGAGAGATTGAGAGAGAGAGAGACAGACAGACATGGATCCACTGCCTCCTACAGGCCCCCAAAGAGGAATTGAGCCTGCAGCCCAGCCAAGTGCCCTGATTGGGCAGGTGCCCGGATTGGGAATGGAACTGGTGACCTTTTGGTGCATGGGACAGTGCTCAACCAACTGAGCCACACCAGCGAGGATGACACATTTGTTGTCTTATGCTTTTCCTAAGGACTACTTAGCAGTGGTTCTCAACCTTCCGGCCCTTTAAATGCAGTTCCTCATGTTGTGGCCCAACCATAAAATTATTTTCATTGCTACTTCATAACTGTAATGCTGCTACTGTTATGGATTGTAATGTAAATATCTGATATGCAGGATGGTGTTAGGTGACCCCTGTGAAAGGGTCATTCGATGGCCAAAGGGGTCCCCACCCACAGGTTGAGGACTGCTGACTTAGAGCCAGAACAATGGTTGGCCAAATCTTTTAACTTTGACTATTTCAGTCAGAGCCAGAGGGTCTGATGAGAGTGTATGTATTTACTTGAAGGTCCTTACTTCCCATTCAACATTGGTAAGGAGTTGTGAAGACCAGCCAAAGTGCTTGGATTTAAATCTTGGATCTGCCTCCTACCAGATGTAAGACCATGGGAAAGTTACTTAAACTCTGTCCTGAATGTCTTCTCTTTTAGGAAATTGCATCTACTACATAGGGTTCTTGTTAGGATTAAATGAGATAATACACATAAAGTTCTTAGGGAAATGTTTGGCATATAGCATATTCACATTAAATATTAGCTATTCTTTTTAGGGAATGGACTTTTAAAAATTAGAATAAGTAATATGATCAGGAACTATTTTAGGATGAGCAAAGGAAATAATCTTTTAATTAATTGCAGAAATATTTTTGTAGAAAAATTTTAAATTCATATTCACAAACTATATCACAATCTCACTATCCTTCCAATTTTTCATATGCACATTCATATATATGTGCATATGAAAATACATTACACATATATTATGTATTCAATAAATATATCCAAAACAGTAATGGAATTGTACTATCCTATTTTAGATAATTTTCTAGTCAGATTTCTAAATTTTAATGGCTGAATAGCATTCTGTTATATGAATATATTTATTTCACAGAACCAACACTCTGTTATTGCACATTTAGGTTGTTTCCAAATTTCACTCATATAATGCTTGGGTAAGCATTCTTTTAGCTAAATTGTGCACATTATTTATTTTCTTAGAGTAAACTATTGGAAGTAAATCACTGGATCAAAAAGATGCATATTTTAAAGCGTTTTCCTTTTCCTACATTTGTAAAAAGTACCCTATATAATAAAGAGCTAATGTGCTAATTAGACGACCTTCTGGAATGACCTTCCGGAACAACCAGTGGATGGGGGGGTGGGGATGAGCGGTGGAGCCACAGGGCCAACTGGCAGCTGGGACTGCTGCGAGGGCAAAGGTGGCAGCCCGGGCTGTGAGGGCCGAGGCAGCTGGGGCTGCGAGGGCGAGCCCCTTGCACAAATTTCGTGCACCGGGCCTCTAGTAAAATATAATGCTGATTACAGAAAGGGAAAATTATGGAGGTTTATAAGCAAATATTTCATACTCTCTACAGCATTTCTCTCTTTTAATATGTAACCAATGTTAAGTTTGTTGTGTGTTTTCCACTGGATTTATTTCTTTTCTGCTTTTAATGGAAGTGAGGTCAAATCCCTCAGGTTTCTTTATATTCCACTGCTTTTATTCCACTAATTTTTATCTCTTAACACAAATACCTTTCCATATCAGAACACAGATCTAATTTGCTCATTTATGAGTTGTGGAAAACTAATTCAACCATCTTTCTATTGAAGAACGTGAATATTGCTTCAAGTCGTTTGCTATTATAAATACTGCTGCAATTAACATTTTGAAATCTTTTGATACCTATTTCTAACTTGTTCTCCAGCAGTTACCATTTTTGCATTCCCACCAGCACTGGTACCCAAACCATCATTGAGTACTATTTTTGATCTTGTGCCAATCTAAAAGGCAAAAATCGTATCTTGTTGTGTTGATTTGCATTTCTTTGATTACTAATTAGATTGAACTTTCTCATATGTTCGTTGGTCAATTTGCATTTCTTCTTTTGTGAAATGCCTGTCGTGGGTCTTTTATGTACTTTCCCACCAAAGTGTTTCTTTCCTTGATTAAATAGATTATTTAACTGTCATATGTTGCACATATTTCTGCCCAGTTGGCCGCCTTTGCTTGTGATTTCTATTTATGGGTCTCTAGGACTTTATAGGCATTAAATAACTTTTATGTTAAATATTTCAGTCTCTGTATATCTGCCTGTACTGTCATGCTTAGGGCTTTACTAATACATAGTTTTATCTAATCTAGATATATTGGTGTATATTAAGATGTAGGGCTCTATTTTTTCTTTTCTTTTTTAAAAAAGATGAACTAGTTCTAAATCACCATTTACTCAATATTTCCAATTGAACTGAGATGCCATTATTGTCCCATTAGTGACATTTAAAATGTATATGAGTGTTGTTTCATTAGACCAGTCACTTATATAATCCAAATGTTTTCATTATTATAGCTTTATAAAGTACTAGAGGCCCAGTGCATGAAATTTGTGCATGGGGGTGGGGTGGGGCGTCCCTCAGCCCAGCCTGCACCCTCTCCAGTCCGGAACCCCTCGGGGGATGTCTGACTGCTGGGTTAGGCCCGAACCTGCCCTGGCCTAACCCGGCAGTCAGACATCTTTCTCACAATCCGGATCTGCTGGCTCCTCACCATTCGCTTGCCTGCTGACCTGATCGCCCCTAACTGCCTCTGCCTTGGCCCCCACCACCGTGGCTTTGTCCGGAAGGATGTCTGGAAGATGTCCTGTCTAATTAGCATATTATCCTTTTATTAGTATAGATTATATCTGATCAGGCATGTACTCCCTCTCATTACTGTACTTTAAAACATTTTCTTCAGTAATGTAATATATTTATTTCATAAAATTTATAATCATCTAATTAGGTCCCTTGCTCCTTATGTCAAAGAAAATACTAATGAGGTTGTGATTGGGATTGCATTAGAAGTAGCTATGAGAATACTGTTATGAAAAATATGTAATCTTGGAAACTTGGTATGTCCCCCTTTATTCAATTCTTTGTCTCTCATTTTAAATGCTCTCCCCTCCCACGCTAGTCCAGGATTATTTTGTTAAATTTATTCCTAAGTATAATATGCTAATTTTTATGGAATATCTTTATCTCCATTATGCCTTCTTCCTGGGTATTAATATATTTGTAAACAGCTTCCTTACTGGTGTTCTTTTAAGTTCCAGTGATTCTAAGTTGATTCTTTTTGGGTTTTACAAATATATTATGATATCATCTACAAATAGTTACAGATAATATCTGTTAGGCATGTACTCCCTCTGTGCCGCTCCTACCACCAATGGTCATCTTTTATTTCATTTTTCTTACATATGGTATTGGGCAGAATGTCCAGAATAATTGGGAATAATGAGAGAGATAATAGGTATTCTTGCCCTATTTCCAGGAATTCTTGTTTTCACTACTAAGTTTGATCTTAGCTGTTGATTTAGTATCTTTAAATCTGCAATTTATAAGAGGTTTTAAATTGGAATAGTCAGTGACTTATTTGTTATTAAAGTAAAGCACACATGGTAAAAAATTCAGACTATAATAAAGGACTTGGAATGAAAAGAATTTCTCTCTTCCATGTTTTCCCTTTTCCAATGGTTCTTTGTTCCCTCTTCATGTCCTTCCTTCCCTCCCTTCTTTCTTTCCTTCTTTTTTCTTTCTATATGCCCTTCCTTCTTTCCTTGAAGCTCTTATTTGTTATATGTTTTACTACATAAAAAATTAAAATTTATCTGAGATACAAGGTCATAACTAATATGAGTATCCTAGAAGAAGGCATTTGTAACATATATCAGACATATATAGTATTGATTTCAAGAATATCTGAAGGGCTCCTACAAATTAGACGGGAAGCATCCAAATAGAAGTATGAAAATGCATGTGTGGAGGAAACTCTTTTAATAAATAAAAATACTCCAGCCTGAGAATATCGCTGAGCCTGCTTCAGGGCTAAGGTAGCGGAGAAAGGCCTCTGCTTTCTGGGGCTGTTTCAGCGCTGCTGTCATTTCTGCACTGGTTTCTATTGATTATTTTTTCTCCTATCATGTGTCATATTTTTCTGTTTATTTACAGTCATAGTAATTTTTGATTGACAGGGAGATATTATGAATTTTACCATGTAGACTTACTGATTATTTTGGTATTCCTAAAAATATTCTTGAGGTTTGCTCTAGAATATAGTTAAGTTACTTGGAAACAGTTCAATCCTTTTGAGACCTGCTTTTTAGATTTGTTGGGTGGAATGAAGGCAGGCATTAGTCAGCTCACTAATGAGACAGAACTCTTGGAAGTACTCTCCCTAATGTCCTGCGAATTTCAATATTTCTTCACTGGTGGGATCTCTGAGCATTGTTCCCTTTAATCCTTCGGGCAGTCCTTCCCCTGGCCTCACACATATGCTGATCCACGCTCATCTGAAGATTCAAGGGGCACCTCTGCAGATCCACAGAGTTCTCTCTCTGTGCGGCCTGCTCCTCTCCAGTAATGTGCCCAGTGAACTGTGGTTGTCTTGGCTTTCCTAGACTCCGAACTTCTCAGCTCAGGAGAGATTCAACAAGCTCTCCCATGGGTGCCCTACTGTGGCCTAGAAACCTCGCAAGGAGTTAGCTGGGGCAATCATATGGCTCCTTTGCTGCCCTTTTCTCAGCAATCACTGTCCTGCGCCACCTCTTGTATGACATCTGAAAACGGAAGCTTCAGCTATCTTGTATGTTTTTTTTAAAAATATATTTTATTTTTTATAGAGAGGAAAGGACAGGGATAGAGAGTTAGAAACATCGATGAGAGAGAAACATCAATCAGCTGCCTCCTGCACACTCCCCACTGGGGACGTGGCTGCAACCAAGGTACCTGCCCTAGACCGGAATCGAACCTGGGACCCTTGAGTCCGCAGGCCGACGCTCTATCCACTGAGCCAAACCGGTCAGGGCATATCTTGTATGTTTAAGTTGTTTCAGACCGAAGGTAAAATCAGTGTCTGCAATTCATGTTGGCCAGAGTAGAAGTTTTAGAAGTACTTTTGCAGAAGTAAAAGGATACTCCTACTTTGAGAGTCAAGGGTCCTTTGCTACAATAATTATTTTCTGATCTGTGGTTAAACAATAAAATTTCGAGCCTCTATAAAATGAAGTCTGATTGGGGTGACTTCCAGTGGAACCTTCTTTCTAGATCAGCAGGGATTCATACTTTCTAATCATGACAATCTTACTCTGCCTTCTTTTGTACATGTGTTACTTTACCTAGAATGCACATTTTCTTTCCTTTAAATGTGGCCTTCAGCAACCTGTCATAAACCCAGTCCTGTTAGTGCAGTCTGTTCTTTCCACTACTTTACTCTGCCCATATTAGCAGCTCAGAGCCTCCTGTGGAAAACTCATTTTTATTGTCGAAATGCTGCTTTATGTTCTTATCCTCAGGTTTTGAATGTCCTAGGCCTTGAGTGGCAGAGACTGTCTTCAATTTTTCTGTTTTTAATTCTTGGGAAAACAGATCCAATTTTTCTTGTCTTTCCTCCCCGTCTTATATGCAGATTGACATAAAGGACAATCAGAAAGATTACTAATGAGAAAGACTTTCTGGGCTTTTACTGTGATTTGTACATGGGAGATATGGACACAGTGGTTTTGATTGGAAAACTTAATTTCTTTTCAGGCGATTCCAAGTATGACTTGCTATGTAAAGAAGAACGTATTGAACTCAAGGACATATTCTCTGTCAAACTGAAACGGCGTTGTTTTGCTAGTGGACATGGCACTTTATTGGGTATCACACTCTTCATCTGTTTGAAAAAAGAACAAAATAAATTAAAGGATTCTACACTCGATCTCATTAATTTAAGTGAAGACCACTGCAACATATGGTTTCGACAGTTCAAGAAAATTTTGGCAGGTAAGTACTCCTTATGGGAATTTTTAATGAGTCTAGTTTCCTTGATGTGAGTTATTAATCTAAACATGGTATTGTATTTATGAGCACAGAAACTCTTAGGTTGATATAGTTTCCTTCTAATCCTAATTTGTTGAGTGTTTTATGCATGAAAGGGCATTAAATTTTGTCACATGCTTTTTCTATATAGATTGAGATCATATGGTTTTTTCTTTCATTTTGTTAATGTGGTGAATTACATTTTCATATGTTGAACCATCCTTCCAATACAGGAATAAATCCCACTTGGTCATGGTGTATTCTTTTAATATGTTATTGAATTTTCTTTGCTGGTATTTTGTTGAGGATTTTACATCATTATCCATAAGAGATACTGGTCTGTAGTGGGTTTTTCTTTTTTTTCCTTGTAGTATGTTTGTCTGGCTTTGGTATCGGGATAATGCTGGCCTCATAGAATGAGTTAGGAAGTAACTCTTTTTTTAAAAAAAATACTTTTATTGATTTTACAGAGAGGAAGGGAGAGGTATAGAGAGTTAGAAACATCTATGAGAGAGAAACATTGATCAGCTGCCTCCTGCACGCTCCCTACTGGGGAATTGAGACAGCAACCAAGGTACATGCCCTTGACAGGAATTGAACCTGGGACCCTTCAGTTCACAGGCTGATGCTCTATCCACTGAGCCAAACTGGTTAGGGCAGGAAGTAACTCTTGAATGACCATTTCTATGCAGAAGCTTCGATAATCTGAAATAACAGTTCTTAAATAATTCGGTTCAGTTGAGAGTTGTTTTTGAAAGCATATTTATTTTTCTATTAATGTCTCAAGTTTATATTAGAATTTATTTTCCTTATACCTATACAATGATGGCAAGTGCATATATGTACTGTGTGACTTGAGAATAACAGCTTTTTTACAGATAATATTTAAATTGTTTATTTCAGGATAGACTTTTCTAAAGTTAAATAACCAGAGAAAATAGAACATATTTACTAGAATATTAACTCCTAATGAAGTCAATGTATCTGAAACTATGTTACTTGTATTTTATGTCCTAAATAAAATGCATGAATTCAAACACAGTGCCACTTGGATTTTTAGAATGTATCTTGTTAAATAACCAAACTGAGTTTTGGGATTTTTCTCCCTCATAGGTTTGTAAGCCTTGCTTTCTTTTTAGCTCATTTCTTTCTGTTTGCCAGATTGATCAGGGTAGAGGCAGCTGGTGTGGGTGGTGGTGCAGTTTGGAGGAAGATGACACAGGACAGAGATGGGTGCCAGACAAAAGCAGGCACATGGTGGCGTTAGACCGTTTCAGGCCAGGCATCATTAATTAAGACTGGGTGTGGTGCCAGGTGCACACTAGACTTATTGGGAGGATCACTTCACAAATTATAAAAATGTCTAACCTCTATGCTATACACCTGAAACTAATATAAAATAATTTTCAATGTCAAATGTAATTGGAAAAAAAAAAAAAAGAGTGAGGACCTAAGTTGGTCAAGGGCAGCCAACTGATAGGTTACACCTATAAAAGATAAGCTGATGTGACGTAGTAAAACTAGGTGATCCTGTTACTAAGGCCCCTATGCTTCCTTGTTAGCCCCTTTGGAACCTTCTAGGAAACCTGATCCTTTTAAGAAGAAAGAAAACCACAGAAGCCTTGGTTTCATCTCCCTGAAAATAGAGAAAATACACACACACACACACACACACACACACACACACACACACAGAGGTGGGGCAAAAGTAGGCTTACCAGTACATTTGTGACTACACAAAACACAGAGTTTATTCTTGCATTATTATTTACAACTAGAGGCCCGGTGCACAAAAATTTGTGCACTCGGGGGAGGGGGGATGGAGGGCCCCTCAGCCTGGCCTGTGCCCTCTTGCAGTCTGGGACCCCTCAGGGGATGACCACCTGCTGGCTTAGGCCTGCTTCCCAGGGGATTGGGCCTAAGATGGCAGTCAGACATCCATCTGGCAGCCTGGCAGCCCTTGGGGAATGTCCACTTGCCAGTGGGGAGCAGGCCTAAACTGCAGTCGGACATCCTTAGCACTGCTGAGGAGGCAGGAGACGCTCCCACCACCACCGCTGTACTGGCAGCCATCAGCCTGGCTTGTGGCTGAGCAGAGCTCCTCCCATGTGAGTGCGCCCTGACCACCAGAGGGCAGTTTCTGCATTGAGCGTCTGCCCCCTGGTGGTCAGTGTGTGTCATCGTGACCAGTCATTCCCAGTCCTTCTGCTGTTAGGGTCAGTTTCCATATTACCCGTTTACTATATAGGATAGAGGCCTGGTGCACGGGTGGGGGCTGGCTGGTTTGCCCTGAAGGGTGTCCTGGATCAGGGTGGGAGTCCTGCTTGGGTGCCTGGCCAGCCTGGATGATGGGATGATGGCTGTTTGCAGCTGGTCACACCCCCTTCAGGGTGGGGGTCCCTACTGGGGTGCCTGGCCAGTCTGGGTGAGGGGCTGAGGGCCATTTTCAGGCTGGTGGGCGACTGAAGCTCCCAACCTCTCCTTTTTTCTTTTTCTTTTTTAATTCTGGGAGTAATTTACCTTCTATAGCTGTCACTTGAGCTGAGTGCTGGCTCCAGCTCTGAGGCCATTGCCAGCTGAAAGCAGGTACCTGGGTTTGTTTAGATTCTATAATTGAAACTCTGTTGCCATCACTGGCTGCTCTAAGCTCTGAGGCCGCGCTGGCTGAAAGCAGGTTTCTGGGGTTTGTTGAGGTTCTATAATTGCAACATTGTTTCATCCGGAGCTCAGAGCTGAGCTGCGGCAGGCGGGGAACGTTGACTTCCTCCATCACTGGAATAAGCAAGCCTCATGTTCATGGTCACTTCAGCTGCCTGGCTGCCGGCCGCCATCTTGGTTGGCAGTTAATTTTCATATCTCCCTGATTAGCCAATGGGAAGGGTAGCGAAGTTACAGCTAATTACCATGTTTCTCTTTTATTAGATAAGATTATATTATTTTCCATTTGAACAACTGTAAATCTACGTTTGCCCCACCCTGTATATTTAACTTAAAGCATTCCACTGTAACCGTGGGTCTTTCATGGTGTTATTTTAAATTCATGTCAGAAGAGATTTTTAAAATCTAAAATAAAAATGAAACATTAATAAGATCAATTTAATAAAATTTTCTAACATTGGCAGGTACTCATGAGACTTGCCTGGTCTATAAAATAAGAATGTGTCATTTTAGGAGAGGCACAGCTCTTGCACTGAAGGTCTGAGGATATCTTTTCTTATGGAGCTTATGAAGGGCTAGCTGAGTGAGGTGTGAGAGGCAATGTCCTCAATATATGTCACCCATAAAATCAATAGTGAGTAAGCATAGGACATCACAACAAAGTTTAATTTAGTAAGAGCAATTTTATAGGAATAGAGGAGTCTGTTGAAAAAAAATCCAAAACAGTGTTCAGTTTTTTATTTCATCTTAATGAATGATGTTTTGGCTTGGTCTAGGGCAGTGATGGTGAACCTTTTGAGCTCGACGTGTCAGCATTTTGAAAAACCCTAACTTAACTCTGGTGCTGTGTCACATATAGAAATTTTTTGATATTTGCAACCATAGTAAAACAAAGACATATTTTTGATATTTATTTTATATATTTAAATGCCATTTAACAAAGGAAAATCAACCAAAAAAATGAGTTCACATGTCACCTCTGACACACCTGTCATAGGTTCACCATCACTGGTCTAGGGTTAAAATCTAGGTGAATTGCATATATTTTAAGCTCTCATCTTTTGGGAATGTTGCTTTTTGTACCTTTGATTTTGATAAGAGTTAAAGGTACTATAATATATGGGGGTCATATTCTCTGGCATGGTTCTGGAGTACAGAGTGAGTTATTGATTAAAATAAAATAGATTGATCCACTTGTCTATTGATGGGCACTTGAGTTGTTTCCATATCTTGGCTATTGTAAATAATGCTGCAATCAACATATGGGTGCATATATTCTTTTGGATTAATGTTTTGGGTTTCTTCAGCTATATTCCCAGAAGTGGAATTGATGGGTTATAAGGCAATTCCATTTCTAATTTTTTGAGGACACTCCATACTGTTTTCCATAGTGGTTGAACCAATCTTCATTCCCATTAACAGTGCACTAGAGTTCCCTTTTCTCCACATCCTCACCAGCACTTGTTTGTTGATTTATTGATGATAGCCATTATGACAGGTGTGAGGTGATATCTCATTGTGGTTTTAATTTGCATTTCTCTGATGATTAGTGCTGTTGAACATCTTTTCATATACCTATTGGCCATGTGTATATCTTCTTTGGAGAAGTGTCTATTCAAATCCTTTGCCCAGTTTTTAATTGGATTGTTTGTTTTGGTGTTGAGTTGTAAAAGTTCTTTGTAAACTTTAGATACTAACCCCTTATCAGATAGATGTATTATTGGAGAATATGTTCTCCCATTCAGTGGGGTGCCTTTTTCATTTTATTGATGGTTTCCTTCACCGTGTAAAACTTTTTAGTTTGATGTAGTCCCATTTATTTATTTTTCCTTTTGTTTCCCTTGCCCGAGGAGCTATATCAGAAAAAATATTGCTATGAGAATTGTCCGAGATTTTACTGCCTATGCTTTCTTCTAGTATTATGGTTTTGAGTCTTACTATGAAGTCTTTAATCCATGTTGCGTTTATTCTTGTGTATGCTGTAAGAAGGTGGTCTAGTCTTATTTTTTTGCACATATCTGTAGACAAGCAAAAAAAAACACAAAAAAACCCCCAAAACAGGATTGAAATCATCTAATAAAAATGAAGAAATCTAACTAAAAAAGACTGAATAAATGTCTGATCCATCTGTACCCCCAATTGGACTCAGCAGGTCCTGTGGGATGAGCCAACTCCTCCTTCCGGAGCCCCACAAAGACAGTGTCACCGTCATCCTACATAAATGAATGGTGGAGGCTCCAAAGCTCTCTACCAAACATTATGTTCCACCTATACTTCATTTTTAAGGTTACAGTCTTAGAACATTTTTCTTGATGTTTCTTTCACTTCCATGTAATCTAGGTGTTCATTCAAGTGTCTGTCATCTGAGAGACAAACAATTGGCTCAGTCCACATGCCATACATGCCTTCCTCTCTGGTTCTGATTTCCATGGGGTTTGGTCTATTTGTGGATTACCTTCCTGACTCACATCCATGTCCCTGCTTTGTACTACATGCATCAAGTCTGACAGATGGTGATTGTTCCTTGGTTTCCAATTTTATATTTTTAAAGTCCTCACCCAAGGAATTTGTGTTTGAAGTGGACTTGACGTAAGTCTGAGGCCAGGGGCGGGGGTGTGGGCTATAAAAATGATGTACAATTGAATATTAGACATCACTATTTAAAATCCAAGACCTTGCTTTTAACTGGTGCTGTGGCAAGACCAGCAGATTAAAAGCAACAACAACACTTTTTTGCATTTGTTTATTTGAATGTTGTCTTTAATCAGCAAATTGAATTTGTTTCCTGCCAGCCTTTTACATCTTTTCCCACTTTCCCCCTCTATTAAGAAAAACATGAACACCTCAACTTCATCTTTTAGTTTAATTAGCCTAACAATTATAATTTTAGTATATTTGGGTATTGAGTTACTTTCAAGTATGTGCATTTATATGCTAAACTGGAGCAATGAATAAGATGTGATGAATTTTTGAGGAAAGAACAAATTGGCAGTACTAGAAGGGGAGAAGGCAGGCAACTTTCCAATACTTTAAGTTTCAAGGCTAACTGACAAAGACTGACCAGAGGAAAGTGGGTTTATAAATATAAATAAAGGAGTTTCAGCATGGTTTCTGTTTTTCTTGGAAAATATGTTAAGTCCTTTTACACAGTTAAGCATAGCATTTTTTTTTTTAATTCTTAGTAATAGAAAAGTTAGCATAACTTTATTCACTAATAGGCAATATAGGTTAATTTATCCAACACAGGTTTTGTAGCAGGCACTGTGTTAAGTGTTGGGAGTACAGAAATGAATGAGGTATAATCCTGTATAAAACTCTTTTGTCCTTGGGGACAAACAAGGAAACTTGTTTATAAATGTATTAAAGATCACAATGAAAATATGAACAAACTAGTAAGCTTCATAAACACTGATCATTGATTCAGAAATTCAGGTCTTTAAAAAATGTGATTGAGCCCAGCTGGCATAGTTCAGTGGTTGAGTATTGACCTATGAACCATGAGGTCACAGTTTGATTCTCCGTCAGGGCACATGCCCCGGTTGTGGGCTCGATCCCAAGTGTGGAGTGTGCAGGAGGCAGCCGATCAATGATTCTCTCTCATCATTGATATTTCTATCTCTCTCTCCCTCTCCCTTCCTCTCTGAAATTAATAAAAAGATATATTTTTTAAAACTGTGATTAAGGCTGATATGTAGTGAGTGATAAGCCTAACACATAGTCATTGTGGTGAAACTCATTTAAGTCTTTTCTGCTTTTTTTTTTTTTTACATGTGTGATACAAAGATAAACATGCACAACCTTTAAATATAGCATTTGTGTACACTAGATATGTTAATTTTTATTCAATTAGGGTGTGATCAGTCTCTGCATATTTGGGTTTCCTAGAAATGGTGAGTTGCAAGTTCTTCTGGATCCTGAACCAACCAACCTTCTAGACTCAGAAATCTATACTTTAAAGCATATTTATATTTGAGAATACATGAAGAGGTGAAGAAGAGCTAATGTGATGGGAATAGATGAAAGCTTGCAAGGAACGTAGTGCAGAGTTGAAAAAAAGCAGAGGACTTGGGGATACTCATATATTAAAATAGGCAGAGAAGATAACTGGAACTAAAAAATAGAAATAATCAAGGAAACAGAAGAACCCTTATAGCACAGGACCACTGAATTTTGCTGGTACATGTAGGTTTTGAAAATTATTTACAATACCTAATGGTTACCCAGAGAGAATTAACAAGGGTATTTTTAGCACTCACTTGATTGAGTTATTTCTGATAATTTTCTGTTTCATTTCCACCTGGTAATTTTATAAATAGGCAAATATAAATGAGCCATATTTATTTAATAAATTTTGTCCTTGTAATGAAGCCTGCTCTTATCTTCTCACTCAACAGCCTCACTCAGTTTTCAGCTATGAAAAATAAGGAAAATGGAAAAATTATTTACATATGAGTAATTTTTTTCTAGTTTCCCACTAGATGTCAAATCTGTTTTCCATGTAATAATAATTTGGAAATTAATTGGATGCGTTCCTTGATAGCCAAAATTCAGACTTTGTAAAAACATTGATTTTTGCTTAATACTTATGTTGTCTTATATAAGAAAATCATGGTGCAATATATTTTGGGTTCTTAAAAAAAAAAATCCAAGCCATGTTATCAATCATATTTTTGTGAATCAGGAAGATTTTTTTCTTAGCAGAAGAACAGAATGATGTGAAGTTTTCCTTGGATGTGCTGCCAAATGATGTACTTATAAGCAAAAATAAACTGGAAATCAACATTATAATGATTATTTAAAACGAGCAGTTGTTACATGTCGAAAGTATGATAGCTTCAGACATTTGGTTGCGCACTCTTTGAATTGACAACACTTGTCTCCTTAGGGACAAGTTATTTACTGTAAGAGCATTATTTCTGAAATACGGGTAGTTTCTCTCTTGAAGCACTGAAAAAGTGATTCGAGACTTTGTTTTATGACCAGTTGAGTTCGACATTAAAATCACGCGTGCCACTTCTGAATATGTTTTCACTAGCAATATATATTATAGTAATGTGGAAACTGATTAAATATGCATTACCTCATTTACATGTAAATACTGAAGTCCAATCCCATTTGAAGTACTCTGTCCAACAGAGATCACGTGACGTCTGCCTCCTGTAGTGGTTTCAAACTGCGCTCTGTGGAGTGTCACCACCCTCCCCCAGGACATGCCTCACTGGGTAGGAGCCACACCTGCCACTCACTCCTGAGCCAGTGTACCTCCTCATTGATCTGTTTTATATTTAGTAGTTCTGAGTAAGGCATGGTTTAAACCTTTTAAAACAAAAACATTTGAAAATCTCTGCTTTAGTCATCCCTAGGATGATAACCCATCAGTATATTGTCACCTTGTCATGCCTGTTTTTATTCATCTCCAGGCACACTGAGACCTCATGATTTTGTTAGGTGCTCAAATATACACTCACTATGGCAATCACAGAGTTTGTGCTACCAGAGATTGTCCATGTAATTTTATTCTTTTCAATAGATGTTACTTGTTAAACATACAGGGTGTCCCCCCCAAAATGTATACACACTGTAACAGCTGATAGCTCAATTTTGAAAATGAAATGTATTTTAATAAACACTGACTTTATAATTATTCAAAGTGTGTTATACATATTTGAAAGCCTATATATTTAAGTATTTTCCTTTGTATAACTTTATGAGATACTGCTTTTCAATCAGTTTGCAAATAAGAAAAATATATTATCAAAATGAAAGATTGAAATCGAGTCGAAGAAAGTTGGCTTTGAAGTTTTGTTTTTTTTCCTCTGCCTTGAACTTTCTAAGCTGGACATTCAGAAGAAAACAGTGAAATTAAACTAATTCTATTAAATTCACAATCACTAATAACACTGTTTAGCTCTTGAAAGGACAATAACATTAAAAAGAAAACCTTTTAAAAACCAAACCTCCAATTTTATCAAATTTGCAACTGAAAATATATCCTTATCATGAAAAATTTGCTTAATAAAGGATAGAAAAAAATATTTCTTGAACCTAGTGTTTTACATTTTGAGCCATTTCCATTCTAGCAATTAGCAGTATGAAAAATCACCAGGAGTAAGAGTCTGCAGACATAATAAACTATACATCCCTAAGGACTGGCCATCATAGAAAAAGCAGAGAATATGAAATAAATACATTTCAAATGATCAAACAAAAAAAATTAAAAACATGAAAGAGTAGGGTGCAATAAAAAAGGATAGCATTCTTGCTATGATGTACATATGTGTGAATTTCACCTAAAAAATTCATCCTTCTAAGGACTTAACTGTTCCTGAGTCTGAAAATGCTGGGGATTTGATTAAATACGTCTGGATGGACAGAGGCATGAGTTGGCTTGAGAAGTCCCTTCTGTGATTCTGAAGTGTTGCCAGGGCCAAGAACCACAGATGTCAAAAATTTGAACAACACAAGTTTGATTTAATGAACATATATAAAACTCTGCACTCCACGCCTACCAAAGCTGCCTTTGTGAGGATTAATTATAGGTGGCAGGACACCATATATTCTTATTATATTAAGTAGTCTTAAAGGTTAGCCAACACCCATTCCTGGTCTTGTGCTATCACACTTATGCCTTGGGACTGCTTCGGAAAAGCCTGTTAAAGACTGACAGAGGCATGCCTAGGGTTTCTCTTGTCACTTGAAGTCTCTTTTCTTAATAACATCAGCTCTAACGCACAGCCATTGCTCTTTTAGCTGAAGGCAAACTACAGTTTTCCCTTACAAACTATTAATGCTGTGTATACTTGGGATGAGTAACACAAGCCACCTTCCAAAATGTTTCTCTTTGGCCTCTACAGCATTATCCTAATGAAGGAATCTATTTTTTGTACATAATTCATTATATTTAAGAGCAAGTAATTGGTGTCTGATAGAAGACAGTTGTATTCCTGCTTTAGACATTGAGTATCTTGAGAATAAGAGTTGAGGTGGATTCATTCTCAAGTTATTTCTGGTATATTTAAAAATCTTTTGCTAGATAAAAGTCCTTTGTGTGTTTTGTGTAACAAAATTTTTTCTCTGGAGAAAAAAATAATTAGCTGTGCTTTGCCATATCTTAAGTGATTATATTCAAAAGGCTAAATAAGGAATTCTCTAAATGTAGACAGTAAAATGTTGAATTGTTTTTATGCTGTTAAATAAAGTAGTTAACATTTTTTCCCTTTGCTGAATTACAGAGAAGTCCTTATTTTAAAAATTGAAATCTTAATAATAACTGACATTTATTAATCATCTACTATGTGCCACTTTTGTACACAATTTTTATAAATTAGCTCATTAAATCTTACAATACTAGCATCAAAACTACAAATATC